>NC_069127.1:18385044-18985044 GCF_026914265.1 Mya arenaria | reverse complement strand
TAGATTTTTGAAAAGCGTTGTATTATGTCAAAGAGTAACAATACAGATTTGCTAATGTTGTGTATATTAAAATTTCACATGGACAAGTCACGTGAGGTTATATAATAAGAAATAACTCATATTGTGCTATTTATTTTAATTTAATGTTCACAAGTTATTAACAACCCTATGTTAAAGTAATATCTTTTTTCACGGAAGTGACCTGCTCATGTTAGAAAGTATTAGAGTAATCCGGGCCCTGGACTGGCTAAATAATCTTTAATTCTGTGACAACTATACAATTAGGATTACTCCTAATATTCACCTGGTTCACCATTGCCCTGGTCCTATGATGACTCCCATCCTTGCTCACATATATAAGCCCTATGGCTTTATGCAGAAACATGTAGCCTGCTAGGGTGAGGCATGTGGCCCACCCTGGACCTGAGGACCAGTTAGGGCAAAAATACTTGTTACCTGTTGGAGCGAGCATACACTAATTGTTCCACTGTTTCAGCTTCCTTGGGCCAATACTATATATTTGCATTTGTTTTATCCATAACACTCCTTGTTTACTCTCAGTGCTAATTGGGATGATAGTTACTACTAAGCTTGTGCACAGCTTGAAAAAGTCATGTTGCTTGGACTGTCCAAAATGATTTTTGTGTATCCCGGCTGGGTGCTTGTCCTAGTTTATCTCTGTATTATACAGAATAATGTTAAGCAATCTATAATTATTGCACATGGCACCTGTACTTTAGTTGTAATTTTGATGCAAACTTTGTTTCAGATGAACCAGAAGAGGATGAGGTGGAGAGCTTCCACAGAAAAAGAAAGGTAATGGTGATTGTTTTTTTTAATTAAACTTAATTAAGAGATGACGCTTTACATTGCACTTTATCCTGGGAAGACACTGGGAATTATTGTTGATACATACCTGGCATGCATATGTTCAGCATCTTTGACTCATAATTTGACATCATTATATATCACTAGTTCAGAAACCATTTGAAATGGATATATAAAGATGTCAACACTTAAAATCTGAACTATGTTCAACATTCATTGGTTCAAAAAGAAAGGTACATTTTCAAAAGGTTATGATCAACGTAGATTGTATATTATGCAAACAGAAATGTTGAATCAACAGTCACTGTCACAGTTTTATCAGTTTTGTGACCAAAGGGCATATGTTGAGCCGTTGCGATGAAAATGTCCCTATATAATGTGCCGGAGCTCAAGGTCCCAATGCATTTTTCTTGATCTCAATGTCTGAAACATTGTGTTGGAGCTCAATGTCCCCATACATTGTTCTGGAACTTTATGTCCCATACAAAGTGCCGAAACTTTATGTCCCATACATTGTGCCGAAACTTTATGTCCCATACAAATTGATGGAACTTTATGTCCCATACAAAGTGCTGGAACTTTATGTCCCATACATTGTGCCGAAACTTTATGTCCCATACAAAGTGCTGGAACTTTATGTCCCATACATTGTGCCGAAACTTTATGTCCCATACAAAGTGCTGGAACTTTATGTCCCATACAAAGTGCTGGAACTACATGTCCCATACATTGTGCTGGAACTTCATGTCCCATACACTGTGCCGAAACTTTATGTCCCATACACTGTGCTGGAACTTTATGTCCCATACACTGTGCCTCAAATTTTATGTCCTATACATTGTGCTGGAACTTTATGTCCCATACATTGTGCCGAAACTTTATGTCCCATACAAATTGATGGAACTTTATGTCCCATACACTGTGCTGGAACTTTATGTCCCATACATTGTGCCAAAACTTTATGTCCCATACAAATTGCTGGAACTTTATGTCCCATACAAAGTGCTGGAACTTTATGTCCCATACATTGTGCTGGAACTTTATGTCCCATACATTGTGCCGAAACTTTATGTCCCATACATTGTGCCGAAACTTTATGTCCCATACATTGTGCCGAAACTTTATGTCCCATACAAATTGATGGAACTTTATGTCCCATACATTGTGCCGAAACTTTATGTCCCATACAAATTGCTGGAACTTCATGTCCCATACACTGTGCCGAAACTTTATGTCCCATACACTGTGCTGGAACTTTATGTCCCATACACTGGCCACATTTGGCCACAATTGAAAAATCATACTTTGGCCTTGACTGACCCACATTTTGAGGGGGTTTGAGGTAGGTTTTATACATCCTAGCCCATGAAAGGATAAAAAACTTTCAGACTGGGGGTATTTTTGTAAGTCTGTCAGGTTAGACCAAACACACTATTCATTAATATTGTGACCTTATTGCCTGATTTGTAACTGACCACTGTTGGTGCTGGAAGAGTACGTTGAGCCATTGGGAAAGAAGGTTAAGATACCACTGTACATTGTACTGGACTTGTTCATGTGGTTTTATTAAGATTAAATTTAAGATAAATTTTCCTTTCAGTTGTTACTGGGGGAGTATGTTGAGCCGATGGGAAAGAAACTGAAGACATCTCCATACATCGTGCCAGAGCTTGTGCATGTGGTGGCCGCATGTGAGGAGAAACTGCCATTCGTCTTCCTTGGACATGAGGTTTGTACATTTCACTTAATTGTTAACTTTGCCTTAATTCAAACATTTGTTTACTGTGTTTTCGTTATTTGGTTTTGCATAAGAGGTTTATCTTATGACGAAATTGATACCTTTTCATTTATACCTTTATACTACATTAAATAATATCAAAATTCAGAGTCATTGTCACTTTCTGATTACAGCCCCAAGAGTTTTTGGCCATGACAATGTTTACTGTACCCCTTCCTTCGAATTTGTTTGCAGTTGAAGGAGAATAAAGTGTTGTGCACCAACATACAGGTGGACAAACAGGCCATGGGCTTTGTAATGGATATTATTATGTAAGTACTCATGCTACAAACAGGCCATGGGGTTTGTAATGGATATCATCCTGTAAGAACTCGTGTTACAAATATCATCTTACAAGTACTCATGCTACAAACAGCCCATGGACTTTGTAATGGATATCATCCTGTAAGAACTCGTGTTACAAATATCATCTTACAAGTACTCATGGTACAAACAGGCCATGGACTTTGTAATGGATATCATCCTGTAAGAACTCGTGTTACAAATATCATCTTACAAGTACTCATGGTACAAACAGCCCATGGACTTTGTAATGGATATCATCCTGTAAGAACACGTGTTACAAATATCATCTTACAAGTGCTCATGGTACAAACAGCCCATGGACTTTGTAATGGATATCATCCTGTAAGAACTCGTGTTACAAATATCATCTTACAAGTACTCATGGTACAAACAGCCCATGGACTTTGTAATGGATATCATCCTGTAAGGACTCGTGTTACAAAAAGCCCATTGGCCTTGTTATTGATATCATCATGCAACTACTCATGTTACAAACAGGCAATTGGCTTTGTTATGGATTTTTATTCTGTACATACTCATGCTACAAACAGGCCATTGGTGTTACTATGTAAGAACTCCTGTTTCATGTTCACTGTAGACCATGTTAATTATGCATGTACATTTGAGATGGATCTCTATTTTGAAGTATTCCATTGTACATGTTAAACTATAAATCATTTGAGCAATAAATACATTGAATGAAATCACTGATGATTTTCTAAGGATTTGGGTAAGCATTGCATTGAAAAGCTTGTCCGTTGTTGGAAGAAAAAAGTGTTGCATTTGCATAGCCCTTGGGTCATTTGTGTCACAAGCCATAGTTCAAAATGTTTTCAACATATTCACTTGAAAAATGTACGACACCAATGACAATACATTTGGGAAAGTTTATAGCCTTTTCTCCGATAATTATTGATTTATACCCCTTTGCAAAGGTTAAAGATGGACGAGTGTTGGCATTCGTTTGAAGGGCATTTATTGTCATGTATGGTGCGAATTGCTAGATGCTGAAAATAGAATTGATGAAACTTGTGAAGATTGTGGCATGTTTTATGATATGCTATCAAATATAATAGAATGTCTGAAATGGAATTATTGTACCAGTTTGTTGGATTTAAGTTAAATGTATTGTACATTTTCTGTGCAGGTTCCCTGATGTGGCTGGTGTGAGCAAAGAGGATTGTGACACATTACGACGCAGTCTTCTCTCCTGTAAAATTCGCATGGTCACCAAACCCTTCAGAACCTGGCAGGTCGAGGTGAGACTTTAGTGCAGTGTTATGTGTCTTGTTCCTGTCTTTGTTTCCCAGTTGTGGCCAGTTTTAGCAGAGAGGATTATAACACTGTCCGCACTTGTGTTACTTCCATACAAAGGTATGGTCATATGGCTTTATGGAAGTTAGTATGGTTTTTCTAGATTGTTTAAAACCAGCTAGTATTTGCTATCACCGTTTGTATCAATGTTAATCATACAACAACATTTTAATTCTCCATCATTGTAACACTTTTACAGGGAGATCAACATTTATCTGCATCAAATCTGCAATATATGGTCTCTTGTTGCAGTTCCTGTTCACAGCGAGTGGTCTTGATACTCGGACAGACACTGAGAGCGGGCCCACCCAACGGGTGTTCTGCTCCTACCAGATGGATGGCGGGGCAGGGAAGATGGTCACCGACCTCCTCAACGACTGGGCTGCTATGTGTCACCTCTTTTCCATTGTCTACGCTTTCAAACACTTGTACTCAGGTATTGATGTTATTATAATTTGAATAGATATATGATTTCAAGAAATTCTGTTTATCAAAGTAATTTTTTAGATATTGTAATAGTTTTAGTGTGGCATGCTCCATGACTCTTCCAAGTTAAGCTCAAGAATAGTTGATAAAAACAAATAAGTGTTGGCACCAGCCTGTTGGGCTCTTGTAAAGATAATGTGGGTTTTTCAAGTTTTGCATTTTTCTCAAATCGATTAAGTCATGAAAAATCAAAACTGAGTGTAATGTTTGACATTGATTATTCAGTAATGGTGTAGTTAATGTTAAGCCTTGCAAATTTGGCAGGAACCTTTAATCGTCAAAAGATGGATCACTTAAAGTTAAGACAATCTACAGTCCATAGTTCCATTTGTGTTATATTTGTATTTTGTTTCCTCTCAGACACACAGACAGATCTTCGGAGCATATTGCAGATCAAGTCTTACAACTATAAGAAGATAACTCTCCAGTATGGCATGGCTTTTTCTAGTCTGGTAAGCTATTGTTAGAAATATAGTTCAAATTTTTGTGACCTGTTTATATAGATTATATATATAGTATGGCTTTTTTTTGGCTTGCACTCCGTGATAAATATCCCGACACACTTTATAACTGCTATGACATCTCTAAGTAGGCTAATACTGGCATGCGGCATGTCATCAAACTTGACTGTTGGAACTCAGGCCACAAGTGGCAGTTTTCATGATATGTTATTTGCTTGGATTATGCGTTATGCTGAAATTAAAGCTTGTTGGAATGCCAGCTCATTATTGAAAGGAACGACTTCACTGATAACCAAAACTAGTCCTGGGGGAATCATTGGTTTCAAGATATTTTAAGACATGTAACCAGTGACAAAATGCACATATTGTTTAACAAGGCCAATAACCTTAGCTTTGATAATAATCAAATTATGCCGCTTGATAGATTGAAAAGGGTTGTTAAACAACTTTTTATGTGAGTAACATGCATGTTATTATACCCCCCAAAACAAAGTTTGGGGGGGTATACTGGAATCGGGTTGTCCGTCTGTCTGTCCGTCTGTCCGTCCGGTTTTTTTTGTCCGGGATTCATCTTTGTCGTTATTGAACAAATCTTTTTCAAACTTTAAAATATTAATGACCATGATGTAAACCTGTGCCTCCGTGGATTTGGTCAGAGTCGCATGATCCTGAGTGGAGTTGTGGCCCCTTAATGAGTTAAATTGGGCAAAATTAGCTTTGTCCAGGATTCTTCTTTGAAGCTATTGAGCAAATCTTTTCCAAACTTTCAAATATTAATGGCCATGATGTAAACCTTTGCCTCCATGAATTTGGTGGGAGTCACATGATCCTGAGTGGAGTTGTGGCCCCTTAATGAGTTAAATTGGGTAAAATTAGTTTTGTTCGTCCTACTCCTTCGTCATTTTTGAATGAATCTTTTTCAAACTTTTAGCCATGGTGAGAACATTTGCCCCTGTGATTGTGGTTGGAATCACATGATCACGTCTCCAATTATGGCCCCTGAATAAGTTAAAATAGGCAAAAATTATACAGCTTTGTCTAGCCTAATCCTTGGTCATTTTTTCTATAAATCTTTTTCAAACTTTCAGATGTCAATGACCATGATATGAACTGTTGAATATGTGATTTGGTGCACCTGTATTATGCTTTCTAATGATACCATAACTAAGGCCAGGGCAAACAACCTAGACAGGGAAGGGTTGGGGGGTATTCGTTAGCCTTTGGCTTACAGTTCTAGTTTTATTATGCACTTTATAAAAAAAGGGGCATATATGTTTGCAAATGTAGGATAGCTGGTCTGTCTGTCCATAACCATGGGACTTTAGTGGTACTTTCCCCCTTGATCAGTTGATTAGCCTTATTGTTTTGGGGTCAAAGGGCGCATTGTGTTTGACAACCATCTCTTGTTGTGTATTGATATCCCATATGTTGCTCTCTTCACAGATTCACATACTGTGGAGGTGTGACCAGAAGCAGTTTGTGTTGTCATTTGGTCGTCAAGGTTACACAAGCCCCATGAATCCTCATGTTCCCATGGCAACCCAGCTTCAACATGACCTTAACACTTCAAGGTCACTCTCATATCTCGTACAGGTAAGCATTCTTATCTATGACAGTTCGCGTGCTGTTGAGGCTCACATTTTGTCAGGAAATAACAGGAGCCTATGGAGAAGAATGACAGTTTAAATGCATTTGCATTTCTTGTAGAGCTCTGTAGACTCACTAATTTGGCCAAAGGTAGTTTAAAAAGTAGGTTGTGCACTGTACCAGTTATATTGGGCAGTTGCCAGAATTTTAAAAAAGGCGAATGATTTTTTTATCAAATTTGTTATTTATCCTTGTAAAATTCCTTGTTGGCCAATAAGATAATACATGTATGTTGATGATGAAGTCCCTCTTTCAGCAGATGACAATGTTCATTAGTAAACTTATTATTTGTTATTTATTTATTTAAACTGTTTATTTGTAATCAACAATAACATTATGTAGTTGTTTGTGTTTCCACCTGTACAGATCCTCCACGATACATGGGCCCCCATGAACTCGCTTCACAAACTCTCATCAGCCGTCATACTTGGAGTTGGAACTGTAAGTTGTGTATTTTGCACTCGAATAGTACCGTAATTCACCTTAGAGTTCGGACACTCTAAAAATTCGGACACCCTTAATTATTTTCAAAAATAATTTATTTTGCGTACCTAATTTTCGGACACCCAAAAGACATCAATCATAACTTTCACAGTTACCAAGTTTCACAGACGAAGATGATTGATTTTTATCTTTACTATGCCTGGCTAGATTACCTAACCTTATACACTACTGTGACAAGTAAATGAGTTACTACCCATCCTAAACGATTTATTGCCTGTAGAAAGAGGAAGTGTGAAATATTTATTGGAGGATTAAAGAAACAACAAGGGCAATCAAGAGATTAGGAAAACAAAGACATGACATTTTTGTAAAACGATCTACCAATAAACTTTGAAACTTGTACCACACTTAATAATATAGACTGTAACAAGCAATAATCGCACAGTTATACTTACTGAAATATCAATAAAAGCACATTCAATGATATAGGTTACTAATTAATGTCATGAATTAAAGTTTGAAATGAAATACTTAAGTTACAATCGAAAATACCACATTAATCCTGCATAGCAATATCCATGCTCTCCATGAAATCCTCGTGGGTATAACTGTGAGTTATGTGATGTCACACAATGTGACTGTTTGATCTGAAGCCGATAGAAGGTGTTTATTAATTTCAATGCATGTATAAAATGGTGTTTAATGGGATTTGAATTAACTTGATGAAGGATTTACACTTATAGGCGTAATAAATAAGTTTATGACCACTGATAACTATGTATAAATTAATAAGTGGTAAAATGCAAACATGAAGAAAAAGGCAGGTTTAATATACATGTAGATAAAATGTAAAAATGGTAATTTTCTATGAATTCAGACAGCAAAATTTTTTATTATTTAAAGGTGTATGAACTCTAAGGTGAAATATGGTAATTGAAATTAATATTTGCAGAAATTTTATTGGCTGTATTCAATGATGGTCACTGCCGGTTAATATTTGCAGCACTTTAATTGGCTGTATTCAATGATAGAGACTGCAGGTTGATATTTGCAGCATTTATGGCTGTATTCAATGATAGAGACTGCAGGTTAACATTGGCAGCACTTTAATTAGCTGTATTCAATGATATAGACTGCAGGTTAACATTGGCAGGACTTTAATTAGCTGTATTCAATGATATAGACTGCAGGTTAACATTGGCAGCACTCTAATTGGCTGTATTCAATGATAGAGACTGCAGGTTGATATTTGCAGCATTTATGGCTGTATTCAATGATAGAGACTGCAGGTTAACATTGGCAGCACTTTAATTAGCTGTATTCAATGATATAGACTGCAGGTTAACATTGGCAGCACTTTAATTAGCTGTATTCAATGATAGAGACTGCAGGTTGATATTTGCAGCATTTATGGCTGTATTCAATGATAGAGACTGCATGTTAACATTGGCAGCACTTTAATTAGCTGTATTCAATGATATAGACTGCAGGTTAACATTGGCAGCACTTTAATTAGCTGTATTCAATGATATAGACTGCAGGTTAACATTGGCAGCACTTTAATTAGCTGTATTCAATGATATAGACTGCAGGTTAACATTGGCAGCACTTTAATTAGCTGTATTCAATGATATAGACTGCAGGTTGATATTTGCAGCATTTATGGCTGTATTCAATGATAGAGACTGCAGGTTAACATTGGCAGCACTTTAATTAGCTGTATTCAATGATAGAGACCGCAGGTTGATATTTGCAGCATTTATGGCTGTATTCAATGATAGAGACTGCAGGTTAACATTGGCAGCACTTTTATTGTCTGTATTCAATGATATAGACTGCAGGTTAACATTGGCAGCACTTTAATTAGCTGTATTCAATGATATAGACTGCAGGTTAACATTGGCAGCACTTTAATTAGCTGTATTGAATGATAAAGACCGCAGGTTAACATTGGCAGCACTTTAATTAGCTGTATTCAATGATAGAGACTGCAGGTTAACATTGGCAGCACTTTTATTGTCTGTATTCAATGATATAGACTGCAGGTTAACATTGGCAGCACTTTTATTGTCTGTATTCAATGATAGAGACTGCAGGTTAACATTGGCAGCACTTTAATTAGCTGTATTCAATGATAGAGACTGCAGGTTAACTTGGCAGCACTTTTATTGTCTGTATTCAATGATAGAGACTGCAGGTTAACATTGGCAGCACTCTAATTGGCTGTATTCAATGATAGAGACTGCAGGTTATTATTGGCAGCACTTTTATTGTCTGTATTCAATTTTATTATGTCTACTCTTTGTTGAAATGATGGTTCTCTTGATGTCATGTTTTACTTTTTAGACTACGGTAAGTTTATAATTGTATGGATTATGTTGTGTTTTCAGTCCCCAAAGCAGTCAATCCAGTGTTTCACAGTGATCCCCCAGTCCTCCACCCATGTCAGAATCTCATACAGAAATCAGTATCCTTTACAATGTATCTAGCTAAGTAGAGACAGGAATGTCTACTTTGTTACACTATTGTTTATAAATTACCATGTGGTTGGAATTCCAGACAAATAAATACATAGACATGCATGTCAGACTTTGCTAGTTGAAAAACGTGAACAGAAAGATGTATAATTTTTGGTGTCACTATGGAAGAGAAATGTTTATTTGTTAGATCTAAACATTGCACATCAAAAACAATGAGGTAGTGGGTGGATAAAATCAGAAATTATCAATGTCTGATTTTGTAGAATTTTAATTTAAGGATGATTCCGTGTATAAAGGTAAAAATATAAGGTTTGTTTCGCATAACCTGCCCAACCATGTTTTTCTGCAGGGACTTGCCATCTATAAACCAAATATTTATGTTAATCTAACCTGTTTGCAAATAATAAAAAAAATGTAAAAAAATCAACCTACCTACTGACCCATATATTTTTTATGCCGTAACCAGAAGGAAACCTGGGGTTTTTTTTAAGTTTAAGGGTATGTAAGTTATTTTCTTATGGTTGCTTTAACCTGTCCATTCTTCAAAATCTTAAACAAACAGTTGTTAAGAAAAATGGTTAAAGATCATTTATTGCATGGTTTACTGTTGGTTCAGTTAACAGAGGCCAACAAGCCTTATTTCCCTAACTCTTTCCCCTAGATATTGCCTGGATGTTCATTTCCGCAGTACCAATGTGGTGGCAGTGAGGGACGGGGCCTATAGCCTGTTTGATACCAGTAAGGCTACGGAGGGGTTCACCCCAATACCCATGCTAAAGGTAGGGGTCAGGACCCATTAAATAAAAATGGCTTAAATTTGCTTTATTTTCTCTAAAAGAAACATTTATCAGTTTGAAAGATTTATCACTGTGACATAGTAAATAAAAGCTTCAATGATTGTTTGTTCAGGCATTCCTGGGCATGTTTGTGGACGAGTCAGTGACGGGAGGCAACCTGCGACGTCGGTCCACGACAGAGGATGACAATCCACCCTCCCCTATCGGCATGGACAACATGGACGTGTTCAGTATTCCGGCATCCCACCAGGCTACTGGATCACCTGGTGCAAGGCAAAGGGCAGATGTGAGTGATTGTACACACATTGTTTTGAGCTGAGTTAGAACCAGATATATAAATGCATCTTGTCACCTGAATGCAATAACTCATATCTGCTTTAATTTATATATGCTCTTATTGAGTTGTTGCTCTACCGTGATGATGTATTTAGAATGTAAAACTGTGTGCATAGGTCATTGTTTTTGAAGACAAAAATGTAAAGATAACTTGTTGCTTAATGATATTTTAAAACTAATTATGTAGACAGTTCTGATACCATTCACATGTGCACAAAAAATAACTCACAAATGTTGTTTTATATCCCAGGGCATTGCCCCTTCACCTTCGACCTACATCGGCACACCATCACCTGGTGCCCTTCTAGCGACAGGCTCCCCGGGCAACCCCCACCTGCATGTGCCATCCCCAGGGTCATTCGTTCCTGCCCCATCACCCTCCTCCCTGGGGATACACATGCAGTCACCGGCTTCCTTCATCAGCCCACAAGGTACAAAACAATGTCATGTAATAGTGTTCTGTAAAATGCTTATCAATATGTGAATAAGCTTTCACATTGCTAAATGATATATGAAAAATCAACAACATGACTAAATAAGGTACGACATGGCTAAATAAAAAATGAAATAAAGCTACTACAAAGCTAAACAATATATTAAAAAGCTGCCACAAAGCTATTAAACAATACATGAAAAAAGCTTCCATATATAAACAATTAATGAAAAAGCTACCACAAAGCTAAACAATACATGAAAAAGCTTCCATATATAAACAATAAATGAAAAAGCTACCACAAAGCTAAACAATACATGAAAAAGCTTCCATATATAAACAATATATGAAAAAGCTGCCACAAGACTAAACAATACATGAAAAAGCTACCACAAAGCTAAACAATACATGAAAAAGCTTCCATATATAAACAATAAATGAAAAAGCTACCACAAAGCTAAACAATACATGAAAAAGCTTCCATATATAAACAATATATGAAAAAGCTGCCACAAGGCTAAACAATACATGAAAATAATCCCACATGGCTAAACAATAAAACTTGTGTATAAGAACAAAAAATGTTAGAATATATTTCAGCTGAATTCACATCAGATAATGGCTGCCTTTTTATTTAATATCTAAAATTAATTTAATTATTATTAATTCAAATGATAGTATGTACTAACCTTATAATCTCCAGGTGTTGGAGACACAGGATCCCCATACCCGGGCAACCTGGCCATGCCATCTCCAGGCCAACGCTCCAACTGGCCCAACTCCCCATCAGTACCAGGCCCCTCTCCAGCGTCCCGACATGGGGGTATGGCTCCATCCCCTGGCTATCCGACTCTACATTCACCACAAAATGCAGGCAAGGATGACCATGGCAAGGCTTCAGGTACAGCCAGTTAATAAATGGAAACGGTTTCCGCAATGAAATGATCATTGGTAATTTGGAATTATCGGATTATGCATAATCAACAGTGATTTCTTTACATATGTTTATTGATTAGATGAAAAATATCCTGACTGTCTATAGTTACAGTGAGGCTTAGAATATAGATAAAGCTTTTAACGAAATTTTGAAATTTATTTCAGTGAATAATATTCTGTGAAATCATTTTTTAAATTTTATTTATAGGGCATTAATATTTGTGGATCTTGTGTATAGATTTAACTGCAAAATTAGAATCCAGACAAAATATTTGTTCCAACATGTGTTCAAACTCAATTAACAAATGTCACAACCAAAAAATGGCATGTTGCATTGTTCATCGATATTTAAATAATGTCCCAAGAAGTATGTTCTGGTATATATAATTTTCTATGATTAATGAACATCATTGTTAATCTCTCGAAATGTGGCGTGTCATAATGCATGTGACTGGCACGTGGTGAGGTGAGAATGCAGACTATTTTTCGGCATTAATGAAATTTGATTTCTAATTTTTTCATGAAATATATAGAAAGTGTTCATTTTCTGAAAATCATGGATTTCAAAGTAGAGTAACAATTATGTTAGAAGTGAAAATGTTAATAACGTTTAATTTCTAATATAACTTTTTCAGTGATGAGCCCCCCCTCACGTATTCTGCCCCAGCGTCAGTGGGCAGCATCCACCCCAACCCTCCTCTCCCACGAGGCATTTGACACCCTTCTTAAGCCCACCCCAATCCAGCAGCTACCCCTACACATGCCTCTCTCACCCCTGGAGAGGTTCCTGGGCTGCAAGTTCATACGGCGACACATTGTGCGGGCTATTAGTCAAGAGAAGCATGTGAGTTTTCTTATTGGCTTTTTGCTGTGGCTTCGCTCTTTGTTTAAAATAAAAATTGCCTTGACTCTCAGAAGCACCAATTACACCAATTTTCTAAGTATGAAATGTTTGTGATCAATTTTACATTATTTCTTAAATCTATGTTAACATTCATTCATTTTTGAAAGATCATTAGATGTATTACATGAAATATATATATCATTCATAAACAAGAGGAAAACTTCTGTATTAGTGTTGGATGGAAAATTGTTGAAATGAAATTTGCAAAAATCATTTCCTATGTAGCACAGATGCACCGTGTTCAATGATATTTCCCTCAAGTTCACTGTTATCCTATCCCACAGCTGACCACCTTGCCGACAAATGAGCTAGGAGTGAGCATGTTCAAGGGTGAGACGTTACAGTTCCGTATCTCCCTCAACACAACATCATTACAGACTCTACATATGAAGATACAGCCTCTACCAGGTAGGTCTTCTATAAAGAGTCGTCAAACATGACCTTTTGGGTCAGCGTTGGTCCAACTACAGGGCTTTTTTCTTCACTATGAAGACTTATGCACTTAATAAACTAAAACAAAACAGAACTGTATTACATATTTCTCTTTTATCTCGCTTGTGTGTGGAAACAACATTATAGTGGTTATTTAGGCAATTTACTGCCACATGTAGCACAGTGGGTTAGGTTTACATCATTTCACTTCTAGGCTTGTCTGTCAAAGGGGATGTGGGTGAGGGTCTTGCTTGGGGTGTTTCTATTTAGTCTCTAAGAATATTAGAAACGATTTTTTGCTGAAACCTCTCAGATGAATATTTGTTAATAGCCGTTGGTTTTTTGTAAGTGGATCATTCAAGTGTAAGAACCAACCATGGAACTAAACTTTGTTGGTCTGCATAAATGAAAGCACCTTGTTTCAATCCAAAGGATCATTTTCCATTCTTCATAATGTCCGTTGAATAAATAATTTGAACAATCTTTTCAATGCAGAACTGATAAATTACATCAACATAAGATAATGTGATCAAATATTTCGATTTGCACTTCATTTGTTTATTATCTGTTTTTGAAAAGAAAACAGTCAAAGTATTGTTAAAGCCTTGGTGTTGTTGGCTATGGCGTTATTGTGTGACTCAAGAACCGTTTAAGATATTAAAATGAAACTTGGTACTCATGTACCCATTTTGCCAGAGACAATACGCATATTTGTAGCAAGGTTATTATTGGCCTTTGCTTTAATAATTGTTATGATCTTTGTTCAACTGGAATAAACAACAGATGGGCGATGGCATTTGCTCCATGGCACTCTTGTTTCCCTCCATGTTTTGAATGTATAAATTATTATGTAATGTTTTTAATTGTTTCCAGAGTACAAGGACCAGTGGACTCCTGAGGAGATACAGCTGTTTGAGAAATACTTTGACTTGAAGGTACTTAAAGGCTCTTAAAATTCTCAGTTTTGTGAATTTATGTTAAACTGTTAAAGTTAAAGTCAACCATTGTACTTTGGAATTGAACCTTGGGATACCTTTTATGTTTTTAAAACACCAGCAGTTCATACTGCAAACTACATATGTTTAGTAGTTGTGTGTAAAAAATGTAATCAAAATTATTAGTTTTTGACTTGTACAAAATGTTTTTGCAGATTATATGCTTGGATAAATAATACTCCTAATTCCATGTTAAATAAAGGGAAAAATAATAAAATTAAAAGAGTTTTTTGGCTGGAAAGAAAAGATGTGTAAAGACAATAATCATAAGTTATCAACTAAACCTATTTTCAAATTCTATCTCCCCCTGCAGGTCGCCTGTCCACCGTACAAGTCCAACTCCCTGACAGCGTTTGGTCGGCTCCTCAAGGCGAACATCAACATTCTAAAGGATGTTATACAAATCATGAGGCTTGAACTGGTAATGTGACTTTATTTTGGTTATATGCTTTAACTTGAAGCTTTATATTGAGGCAATTGTTAATAGCATTTACAGTAGTCTCTTCATTGTTATGTTTTGGTATGGTATATATGTTTGTTATTTATGTCGGAAAATAGTGCATTGATATCATATTTATACCCGACTTTAAAGATCCTTGTATCTTGTAAATAAACATTATTGTATCTTGTAAATAAAGACTCTTGTATCTTGTACCGGTAAATAAAGACTCTTGTATCTTGTACCGGTAAATAAAGACTCTTGTATCTTCTATCTCATATATAACATGTGACCACAGATTGCTTATATTTCAATGTTTGTAGATATGTAGGTTAATGTTTGGTCTGAGAATACCATTTTTTTGTTTTGATTCATTATAAGTTGAGAACTTAAAAGCAAAACAACAAGCGTTCTAATATGTTGCAAAATAAATAAGTGTTTTGTAGAACGAACACTAGTTTTCTGACCACCATGATTACTTGGTGGTAGAGCTTACACATTTGATAAGAAGGGTTCGAGGTTCAACCCCAGACCATACCATAATTACATAAAGACATTATAAATTGGTCCCGTAGCTCCCTTACCTTAAATTACGCTTGGCATTAGAGGACAACTTTAAAAAAAAAAACACAAGTTTTGGTTGCCTCACATTGGGATGCAGAAATAATGCAGGCAATGGGTGTGGGCAGACCTTGATAAACTTGAAGATACAAACAAACACTTGTTTTCCACCCTCTCCATGTAGATGCCAAGCCAGGACCGTTCCCTGAAGTGGTCCATCCAGCTGCTGCTCACTGTGCCCCCAACGTATGCCCACATGGCCCCCGCTGGCACACCCGCCATTGTCGTTGTCACCAAGATGATTCTTATGGTTTGTTTTAAGATTATAACCATTTGAATTATATTGCATATAGCCTCTTTAATAGAATTCTTATTCATGGATCAAGAATATTTCTATTCATGTCATGAATTCAAAACAAGAAATTGATACTTGTGAATTTGCTTAAATTTGCAACAAGGAAAACAACTTTATTATACTTATTTAAACAAATTAAAATTAACATTGTTGAATATTTTGATCTTGTCAATCTCTTAGTGATAAGTTTGTAGCTAATGTTCAATATTGTGATTCCAGCTGCAGTTGACCCAGATACAGCCACCTAGCCAACCTGGCCAGCCTCAGAGGGAACCAATTAGCATCACCATACCTCTCCTTTACAGCATACAGGTAAGTCTGGTTTGAAGTTTTTGTTACTGGTCACATACTTCAATGTCAGACAGACATGCACAGTTGACCCCAAGCCCATCCGGCCAGCCTCAGAGGGAACCAAGTGTAGCACTTCCCTACAGTATACATGTTACCACATTTCTGGTCACATGAAAAGGGGAGAAGGCTGTAATTCGGAAAGAGATGCAAATTTCTTTAAAAGTGACAACTATTAATGGATAAACCAATCTATCATTTGATTAATGGGTTCACCATGCTTACATTGAATTTATTAATACACCAACCTGTCATTGGATTAATGTATATACCAAACTATCATTTGATAAATTGATACACCATATTATAATTGTATTAATGAATGCATCAAACTATCATTGGATTAATGGATGCACCAAACTTGTATTGTATAAATGTTTACTCCAAGCTATCATTGAATAAGTGGATACACCAAGGCAACATTGTATAAACTGATACTCTAGCTATTATTTGATTAATTAGCATTTTAGCTACAGGGTTATGGGAGGGTACTGAACCATCAAATATTTCCTTTGCTTTGATTAAAACTTGAAATGTGATTATAAATTTAAACAAACTTTACATATTAAGTAGTTGAAACCTAATATTACTACAAAAAAGCACAACTTCATAATGCTTTCATTAATCTTTGCTCAATAAAATATGCCCTTTTAGCCCTTAAAACCCTGTCCCTGTTCTGCAGCACCTGGCCTGGCCCCAATTTCTCGAAACTTCTTAAGCTTAACAGGCTTAAGTCGCTAATTTCAATTAGCCAAAATACATACTAAAAATGGATTTTGATAAACGAAAATGGTTTATTCTGATAATCATACAGATTATTCCTACAAAAATTCTAAAATTTCTTGAAGAGGTAAATATAACACATTTTATAGAACAACAGAATAGGGAGATTAGCTTAATCCTGTTATAAAGGACTTTAGAAGTTTCGAGAAATTGGGGCCTGGTCCGTTTTAAAACTTGGCTTTAGCCCTGGATTAATGGATACCGGTACACCACACTATGATTGGATTAATAGAGACACCAAACTATTGTAGAATTGATGGATACACCAAACTATCAATGGATTAATGAATGACCCTTGATATCATCGTATAAATGGATACACTAAACTTTCAATGAATAAACCAGACTTACCATGGTTGTTACTTGCAAGAAAACAAAATAATTCTGGCTGAGGGCATGTGTCATACAAACCCTGACCTAGAGATAGCATCCATTATTTGAAGCTTTCCATATTATTGACAAATGGATCATCCAACAAATTTAACTTATTATAGATCAACCAAATAACAAGTATTATTACTTATTTCAGGACAACAACATTACGCTGGTAGAGAAGGGTACAACAAATACAAACCACAATCTGGTGCATGTATCCCAGCACCTGAAGCGCTACATGGACAGCAGGTTCCACCAGAGCGGGGAGTGTGCCATCTTTCCAGCTGTCCGAGATCTCCTTACAAATCTTGTACTGCCTCAGCTGTAGGCTTGTGGGTTACGACAGGACATAATGAGGATGTATCGGAGTTCGTCAACAGACTTCAAATGGGAGAATGTGTCTTGCTCTGGGTCTTGTCGCTCATGTGTAGTGGGCTAAGATGTTATTTACACCAAAAACTGCCTGATGGCTTGTGAGACATAATCATAGAAAACATAGTGCTATTGATCAAATTGTGTTCCCAATGAACTTTCCTTGCCTGATGATAATGAAATTTCCACCAAACCATTCATCTCAAGTCATTTTATAAGCCAATCTCTGTTTCTATGTACGCTGTAATTGTCTGTAAATAAATAAATATTGTCACTCTATGTTCCGTGTTGTATTATCATCTTGTTTTTTGTTCAATTTAGGTACTTAAATAACAGGTCTGAATTTGTTTGTTTTATGAAACATAACTTTGGTTCCGACCATATTGTCTTTTAAAAATGGATATTTTCAAGAAAACGTCATAGATACAGGTTATTAAAAAGGGTAAAGGTAAACTTGGTACACAGGTTTACAATGAAATTTCACATTTGTGAAAAGTCCCGTTACTCTTGGCTAAATTATGAGCTATGCCCCTCTAGGGCAGACTGGCATTTTTAGCATCTGTTTGCTATTGTTTGAAATTAGATATGATGGTATATTATTTGAGATAAGTACCAGCTGGGGTAATACAAAGGTAATCCTGACTTAAGTGAGACTTTGTGCCAAAGGGATCAAAATCATCTCCTTAGCAACTCTTACTACCCGGTAATCTAAATCATACAACCAATAAAAAACAACAACAGGAAAACAAGTTTCATTGTTCAAACAAATTTTATTTCTTAGTTTTAATACTAATTTACATTCAGAAAATTCATAAACTATACTTCAATATAAGCCATTTCATTTACATAATTCTTCAAACAATTTGTAATCATACGGTGGTATAACGATACATGAAGTTCTATGTTGTCATGATGATCATATTGTATATCATTGCTTTAAAAAACAAGATCTCTTACAGATATTTAGACATAGACTTACATTTGAAAACAATATATAAATTTAAAAAAGTTTCAACAAAGACAGTACTACACAATGCTGTATATGAACTATTATACGTAGAAATATAACTGCCCCTTGTCCAGCCTTCTCCGTAACATAAACAGGAGAAACCCAGAGTGGGGCAGGCTATCATCACAGAAATATAAAGGCAGAATGGTACTGAAATGTACCAAATATAATAGGTGAAGAATTTAACATTTGGAAATGAGAACTGTCATCACAATAGTTTGATATCAATATGATGGTAATATCAAGTTAAAGCTTTAACTTTGAGCATTAACAAAGGCTTGACCAATCTTAGAAGAAAGTCAAACAGCAGTCCTTAAATCAGTAGATTAAGATTTTTCCTCACATTTCACCTTATTTTTTGTAAAATAAATAACATCAATTCATTTTAATCGTTGGCATTTTAATACGTTTTATTTATTTTTTAATAATCCAGATTATTTTGAGTCTTTTTCACAACTGTTTAATTGTAGTTGCTATGGTGATGGTTGCTAGGTGAGAGTTGCTATGTGATGGTTGCTAAGAGGCATGTCTAGTCCTCTTCTTCTTGTTGGGGCTCATCGTCCCCACCTCCCTCCTCCCCCTTCTCTTCACTCTCGGTCTGCAAACATGGGAAAACATATATAACTAATAATAATAAAGGGGTCACCATCATGTTTTGAAGCATCCACTCATGTAAGTTTTGTAACATTATTCTATCAATTTAAAACATGGGGATTATAGTTATGACCTTTTAGTTTATAATCTGAATCTGATTATTTCAAGAAATCGTAGACACCACCCAAAGCGAGAGTAGTGTCACAACTTATTGGCTATTTAAAATTGATATAAATGAAATTTGCATCAAACTCAAAGAACAGTTTATATATTTAAAACAGAAAACTTTGAGAAACATAAACAGCAACAACAACAAAAGTTCTGAAATTCAATCTTTTACCACATGCTGACCTAAAACTTCTAAATAAAACCAGATTTAATTAATGTTTTTATGTTACGATTAATATAGTTGTTCAAATATCATGAAATATAAATATATGTTATAATAATGTAAAGTAAACTGAAAATTAAAGGACACATAGTAGGTTTTTGTACTGTAACAGAAGAAGTACATCAAGTTATAAAAGCTTAAGTATATTAATATATTTTCTTTATCTTTTAATCTTATATATTTAAAAAAAGCATTAAATTACCTCAGTGGTGGTGGCTGGTGCAGCCTGTGGCGCAGCCGGGGTATCTACGGTGACCTGTGGTGTACCTCCTGATGCGGTCTCTGGCTTTGACTCCTCCACAGGCTTCTGTGCATCCTCAGCAGGCTGAGCGGACTTCTCCAGGCGCTCAAAGAGCTCACGTCGCTTACTAACCACCTCGCGCAGAAGACCATCCAAAACAAGTCGGCCCTTTTCTGATTTTTCCAGCTGGTCTGTCACTCGGTCCATCAGCCATGGCAAGAATCCCTGTTCAATGTCTACAAGAAAACAATAGGAAGTTACATGGCTGTTGAAAGTTTTATTTGTCAGTATATATAGTTATATTAAAAGTTAACTTCTTCAAACTGTCACAAATAGAATAACATTCGTACAGCAAAATATGAAATCATTTTAACTTTACAGAAAAACAAGAATACATCTAATGCTATTTGTTTTACCAGTAGCAGTTTCGGCCTTTTCAAAAAGAGTTTTGGTCGATATTTTTTTTATTTGACGTTCAGCTTATATTATTTTATATGGGTCACAAGGAAAACCTACCCCTCTCCACAGGATCGTAAAAGTATCCATTGTCGGAGAGTGTACCGAACACTGTCGGTACAAGGTCGGCTAGGTAGCTTTGGGCGAAGGCACGGGCAGCAATCTTCTCTGCCGTCTCCTTCTCCTTCCTCAACACTTCTCGCTGCTGTTTCATACGACGCTCCTATAAAGTAAATATTAGTGTAAATGTTAGTTACATTTGCAATGCATTTATTTTTCATATTCATTGCATTTACATATCAACAAATTGATATGCTGCCCCTCACATTGCAAGTTATAATACAATCTAGGTTGCTACTTTCATCCTTAAAAACAACTATGACATTATTATTTGAAACATGTAATCCTGCTTTACCTTTAAAAAATATTATCAAGTTTGTAAGTTGTCAGTAAAAGTTGATTTAATAAAAAAATCAAGTCTTCTTTTAATAAAAATATTACTAACAGATAACTGAATAATTCAATAGTCAAAACAAATAACAAGTAAAAATAATTTGTAGGGTGAAGTGAAAAAAGCTCTAAGTAACATTAAACATCGAAACTTTGAGTTTGAAACCATGTCTATATATTGTACAAGCCTAAAACACGCAGCATACCTTCTCCTCGCGATGCCTCCTCTCCTGTTCCTCGAGGCGCTGCTGCTCCACAAACTCTGCATTGCGGAGCTCCTCGAATGCGCGCTGCTGGGAGCGCAGGTTCGCTAGCTCTTCTTCTTCCATTACTTCCAGCAATGACTGCTCCACTGTCTTGCCAACAAGCACCTCCAGGATTGGCTTCACCTCGATGTCAAAGTCAAACAACTGAAAAACAAAGGAAGTTCTGGTATAGGTAAAGGAATACATTTTGTAACTAGAAAGACATCTCATGTCATGACATCATGTTCATATTGAAGAAGTTATAAAAAATATTGATATTCCAACCGTGTTTGGAATGATTGCTAAAAAACTCTTCTATGTTCAGTATTTCAAATGTTAATTCTCTGAGACATTGTAACAAGATGTTCAATTAAACCATTTGTGGTTAAAATGAATCACCAATTATACATATAAAAATTGTTTGATTTGCTCAAAAAGCATTGTTTATTTTGACAACAGTTACTGTTATTTTCAACTGTTTAAACATTTCATGACTTACATCTCCATCCAAAATTTGAGTGGCGGTATCTTTTCCAGTTTTGGCAGGTACAAACATTGGTGAGGGAGGTCTGTCCAGGAAGGCATCTGTTTGAATTTCAACATCAGCTTCCTCTACACGATCACTAAGTTCTTCTAAATAAAGCTCTGTTTGTACATCTATATGTTTCCTTCCTTCAACTGGTTCAGGAGATCGTGGTCGAAGCTGTTCCTTCGCTCGCTTCCTGGCAATGGCACGTCTTCTGTTTTCTTGCTGTCTTTGAATTTCAATAGGGTCCGGCTGTGCATGCTTAAAATGCAAATTAGAAAAGTTCAAAAGTGTTCATTAATGCATGATCATAATTTTATTGAAGCCTTTTTGTATTTTACAAATGCAAAAGCTGGAGTGACATCTCAATCTTACTATAATATGTCTACATACATATGTTAACCATTATCAAGAACTTTTTAATTAACTTATAATATTATTGTTCAATGTAACACAGAGAATAATGCACATACAGGTACATGTTTTCATTTAGATCCAATGAATTCCATTATTACAAATGTTATTTTTACAGTTGTCCTGTTAATCAAAGGAGCATTGCAAATGAGGTTTCATTTGATTATATTAAGAAATATAAATTACAGTTGGAATTAGGCATCTTTCAAGATTCTCATTGCTAATGGGCCTTAAACATGCAATCAATTTATGTGTTTTATGAAACTTATACTACAATCCTGAATAAAATTGGTATTCTACTCACTGCCGGTAGTGTGTGTTGGGCATAGGTGTTGCCTCGGACAATTCTTCTGTCATACATAATATTTCCATACTGTGGAGCATTTGTTTCACTGAAAAAGTGGAAGTTAAAAGGATGTCATGATCTATATTTCATATAAGAGCAATTGAAACGTTTATTCAACATGGGATTCAATTGTATGGACAATTTTTTTTTTTGGTCATTCAAATTGGATTTTAAAACTAAAAATCTAAATCTTAACATACCAAAATGCCTTTGAAATTTGACCTTTTTATCTAACCAAGAAAATATTGTATTACTATTTGAGTATACTTTTGTTCAGAGCATATTAAAATATCCATACTCATATTCCTGGGGTCCTAAAGGGTCTCTGTATTTTTTTCTCTGTGGAACAGCTCTTGGTTGACTTGCAAATGTGTAGGTCCCGGGTTGCTTTGGTGGTGCTAGGGCTGCCATTGTTTAGTTTTTAATCTTATGTCACTTCAAGCGTAATTAAAGGTGTGAACACATGTGAACCCTGAAATATAAAAGTAATAGATTGATTCTTGATTTCTTTTCACTGAAAATTTCAGAGAATTATAATGATCTAGTTTTTACGCAATAGACTCAATTTCTACATGCACACACCAAGACAAATGTAGGCTTTGAGTTTGCTTGTACAATATATAATTATTCATGAAGGTACAATGAATGTGTGTAATTGGATTCTACATTGAGAAAAGGCCTATCTATACTCATAATACTGTACTCATTACACATTGAAAAATGTTGTATACAGCTATTATTGTATTAAGATAAGATGAGATTTATTTTGAGTCTGCAAGATAGCAACAAGTACTACATAAGCTCGTGTGAGCTTTTTAACTGACTATTTTCCCATTCAGAAACGTACATACATGTAACCATTTCTTTATCAAAACCAGTTTCCGCAAAATTCCAACAAATTGAATTCTCGTAATCTTGAAAAACATAAACTTATATCTCACTGACAACAGATACATAGAAAATGAAAGTTTAAATAAATATGGTCATATGTTTATAATTAGTTTCAGTTTAAGTTTAAAACATGCATCGAAAACTTACCGGGTAGTAGTTTCAAATCCTTGTTTTCAGGAAAATATTATGCGCCAGGTTGCTTGGTGACCTAAGTAAACAGTTTCCGGATAGACTGGTCTGTAAGAAATACGCGCATGATAAAGTATCGAAAAGAAACTTACAAGCTGCTATTTTATTTCATTGAGAATGTTTGATGTTGTTAAAGCTGCACTCTCACAGATTTACCATTTTTACATCTTTTTTATTTTTTGTCTTGAAATGAGCAAGTTTTTGCGTAAATATCTGCAAACCAATGATATAATATTGCAGATTTTTATATTTTCGTTCGAAAATTAATGTTTTAAGGCTTAAACCGTTACGAGCGGTTTAAGAAATAGGTATAAAACATCATTTTTTGAACTTGTATATAAAAATATGCGTTCTAATTTTTTGTCATCAGTCTTATATAACTGCTTTCATGGATTTTCGCAAAAATTGGCGCGTTCCATGACAAAAAATAAAAAAGTTGTCAAAACGTTCAAACTGTGAGAGTGCAGCTTTATTCCCAATAAGAGTGCGGGCCAAATGTTAAGTATTTTCATACCCTTAATGCTGACAGAGAATTCAAACGTATGGAAATTATAATTATAACGAGGCTTTATGAGTGCAAATAATGAATACAAAAATATTTGAACACGAAGTATGCTATGTTGAAATTTGTCAGTAAGGAATTTAACATTGAGTTTCAAATGCGGTAAAATTACAAATACAATTAAAATAATGTCATAAAGAAACTTTTTAAAAACAGAAATACCAACATTATGACAATAACCAATATACTGTATATAAGTGCTGAATAATTTTAGGAATGTGTTTAATGAATATTGATAATTTCCTGGATTCTTTTTTTTATTTGAATCCGTAAACAGATTCAGGAATTTAACTTTCTTCGGTGAACATAATTTCTTTATTTCCACTCTTCAGTGATTAAAGTGACAAACAAACAGTTATACATACAAAAGTGTATAGTATATATAAGGATGAAAAGATTGAGAAGTTAAATCCATTGAAAACGTAATGTGATACACGAGTGCATCATATATTATATTCAGCAAGACCGGAAGCTTTTAAAGCAATCGTTCTTGTAATGAATACACAACAGATCCCTTAGTTCAACTTTCTACAATCATTTCTACAGTCTACACATCAAAACGAAACATAAGAGCTATACAATAGGTTTATTATAGATTAACATATAACCTACTTTTATAGCCAATGCAATTACAGATAGACATTCATTAAGTACTAGGCTTAGTCATTAAAGATTTTAACTTTCGTGTGTGTTGAAAGGTCCGCCCACTGCCGCTCATCCGATACACATCCCTGCGTTAGAAGTTGCGTTGACAATGTGTCAGCCAATGAGGTTGTATTCTAAGTAAGTAAGTTGAACTAAATAGAAAATAATGACTTAGTCATTAAGATTTAAATTCATATTATATAACTAATTTCTTACACTCACGAGTAAGTAGTGTTTTATAAAACATTCACAAAACATTATCTAATGAGAACTTCTGACAGTCTTGAGTTCATATATACAATCTCAAAAACGAATTTTAATGATCCTTTTTAAAAAAAAAAAACATTCTTTAGTTCTGTATAAAACAGAATGAAACCAGTGACTCTACTTAAAAGAGAGAGCGGAAAAACATTTCATCATTTCATCTCCTTCAAAAAGCTACAATATCCAGATCCCTTCGAACACTTCGTCTGTGTTTTTTAATAATTTTCACATGGTTTTCCTTTGAAAATGTTGTTCTCGTCTATGAGTAATTTGGAGAATGCTTGTTTTGTTACAGTGAATGGGCTAAAATGAGATGAAAAAAATAACAGAAAAAAATATGTTTTCATAATTTCACTGTTTCAAACGGTGAGCTTATCAGGATATTATACCCACCGTTATTTTTCAACAAACCACCAAAACGTATGAAATAAAGTACGTTGTGTTTGAACTTACAACATGTACGTGTAAACTTCATATTATGCAATACGGCGCATACATGTGATATCAACACTTTGATTTTCCGAATATGTAAGAAATCTAATAAAGTATACATTAAACCTATGTGTTTACCGACAAAATATTTATCCGATGCCTGTGACGGGAGGTCACTGCGTAGAAGTTTTTTTTCTATTTCGTAGGGTTAAAACATTTTGACTGGTTCACAGTGCCGGTATTTCGGAATGTTCCTACCTTCGTCCATTCATTTCCGTCAACATGTTCGGCCTGAAAGTAGCACGCTGTGTAGTACCGATGTTTGCTCAATGTGTAACAAGATCTAAAGCATTAACAAGTAATTTTGTACCTATGAGATTATATGGCTATGCATCGAAGAGGAATTTTTCAATGACGGTTCCATTGTGGAAGAAGGAAACGTAAGATTTGACAGTTTGACTGTTTGACATTTCGAATGTCATTTGATGATTTGTGTCAATTGTGATGAGGTGATCATAGTGATCACAAAAATATAAACCATGAATTGGAAATTGTCCGATATAAGTGTAGCGTTAAGAATTTAGCCTCAATCTTAAGCGCACATTTAGGAATTATTAGGAAATTAGTTCAGTTTTTGGATCAGAGATAATCGGCAATCTCTGTATGTAACATCAGCTCTGCTGATAATAAGCACGGACATGTATATCACTAATCACTTGCATGTCCATGCAATGAGTAATGGATCTGCATGTATTTGTGTAATATTGTTAGGGCCCATATTGCTCAACTTGCCAACGATTCTTAGCACACACTTGACTTTGAGAGTATCGGAAAGACCTGACAGTTAAGTTATCATCATAGATTCTAAATATCATTATCCACTTGGATAAAATTGTATTAGCATTCAATATCATAAGTATTGATATACAGTACATATCGAAGGAACCTTCCAATTCATGATCTATATGTCCATGCAGTAATTAATATATTGTTTATAAAATAAGGTTGTTTTTTTGCTGTATCTATATATGAGCCTCATCGCGCGATTTTGGGCCTTCAAACATATATTTGCTATAATAATGTTTTAAGGTATTTGATTAAATGATACTTCAGGAAAAAATTCTGAACAATTCATGATGATGTCACTTAAATTGCAAAAGATACATGTTTACAAGTGAGACCATGTATTGCACATTTTGAATACTAAATTTGATGTCATTCGCATGAAGTCATTACGAAAGCACAAATGACGTGTAAAATTAATGTTTCACTATTACAACTAGCTTACAATTAAATTATTTTCTTATCACAGAATCTTTAAGTAACATAAATTAAGATTAAAATGATGAATCATTTTTAATACATTAGGCTGTTTTAAACACAGACTATTACCCGGTAATGCTGTCAAAATATCATATGTCAGGACGAAATCCATGGAAACATGAGTAAACCAATGGTCATAAATCGTCGAGAAAATGATCCACCAATGACAAACCTGTCAAAGAAAGAAGTTTGGAAGAAATTGATATACACAGAAAAAAACATTATATTTGGCATTTTTCATTAATAATTATTTCATTTGTAATAATTATGTCCCGAGGCCCAAATTTGCGCGATGCCGCTCATAAAGAGTTAGAACGAGCTTTGGCAGACATCTCAAAAACATTGTGTTTGTTGGTCCTGAAAGGGTTTAGTCCGTCTCACTGATAAAATATTTTTCAGACATTTTTATCAGGATAGTTTTAAAAGATGCGCCATATATACTCGTGTTGTTTTTTTATGGTAATATTGCCTTTTTTCTAATGCAAATCAGTGAAATAATATGGGTTTTAAATAAAATTGAGTGACAAAATCAATGGAATGTACGGACAGATCACATTTACATTGAGTTATATTAAATTGTATTGGTATTATACATGTCAACATGTTTTGTACTTAAAGCCTCAGTGTCCCTTAGAATTAAATAATAAGAGAAAGAAAAAAAGTGAGCGTATAACTTTGTAAGTGTCTCATATAATGTCTGATAAATTCCTGAGGTCCACACGATGCTTTAGTAATAAGAAATGTTTGGGAATAACAACAAAATTCCAAACGGGGTCACTGACTTAATATATACCTAGATAAGTGGGCGGGGCATAGCACTTTTCAAAGTACCTTAGAAGTTGCCGGAATAGACTGGAGAAACAACCAGAGAAATACTGAACATTTACAAATGAAATTTCACATAAAGAAATTTAGCTTCTAAAAAATATGTGATGCAAGTATTTTCAAAAGGAAAGTTATCAATGTTGTTTAGAGAAAAATCGCAGATTGGTACTCGTTCATGTTTTTTTTAAATGCACTTTCTTGTGTGGCAAATCATAGCATGTGTTCTGTTTCCCATTCTGCTAACACAAAATCTCTCCAATTGCTGCAAGTATTTAGCAGTGGTGAATTACCAGTATTATAAATCAATATGTTGACAGGAATTTAGAAAGTAATTAGACTTCTTAACACTTCTCCCTGCTGGGTAATAACAGTCCTCTTCTGGGTGATAACAGTTCTTAGAATTTCCAGTGAGAAGAGTATCACACTCCGGGCACAGGTGTCATGGTTTGGGGTTTATTTCTGTTATTCAGATCATGAGATCTTGATAAAATAAGGCATTCAAATTGATTTAACATATGATATCGCGTAGCTTAATAATATACAAGGCCCATTCAAAAAATATGTAAGAATATAAAGATATATGTAAATATTTCTAAGTTTGGTTGCATTATTACACAACCGTTTATGTTAATTTACTACAATATTTGCACACAACCCCTTTTTAATTTGCATATGCTCTGTCTTAGCATTTTGTTGTTAAAACAATCCTCAAAACACCAAAAAGTCAATAAATTTCCTTGCCTTTTCAATAGAAAACGGTAGTGTATATTTTCACAGAAAATAATAAGAAGAAGTCAAAATCTTGATATGTTATAAAGTAAGTCTACATACTTTTTGAATGGCCCTCAAATTGAGAATTCCCAGAGCAATTTTGTAAAAATCTTTCACTCATGTTTTATTAAGCCAAATATCTGTATTTTTCCAGGGTGTCTGTGACGTTTGTATGTTCTGACGGTACCAAGTTGAAGGTGGACGCAGCTGTTGGGGACAATCTGCTGGATGTGGTCATTGACAATGATGTTGATCTTGATGGATTTGGTAAATACTGCTTTGTCCATATAATATTTTTGATGTATGTGATCCGAGTTTTTATGTTTAAAGCAAAACAAAGTGACCATACAATATCTACAATGACGGTTATGTTGTGTGTTTCACATTCCTTACAACCAAGGATGTTTGTGATAAAAAAAGCTTGTTCTTCATATAAAAATCATCAAAATTGACGTAAATGTGGTTTACCTTGTTTTCAAGTTTGGTATTAATTGAATGTAAGAATGAAGTATGGTAGCCATTGTTTTAATATTTAAACAGACTTCCAAGGTGAGGGTTCCTTGTTTCAAACATTGGCATAAATCATATTGTGGTCAAAAGTTCTCATTTTTAACATATTCTCTGAAGAAACAAAATTAGATAGATTGTATAAGCTGCATATGGTAATATTATAATCAAGCCAAAATGACTTGGTTTACTTTGTGTCCTCATAAGTGTTTTTATACAAGGCTTTGCATGAATGTGCATGAATGTCAAAGTAAAACAATTTAGCCAATACAGTGCTGCTGCCAGGATTTTAAGCCTATAAATGTCACGAGGGATACCTGCAAGACTGTTGTAACTACCTGAATTTAAAGAAGGATATACCCCCATCCTATGGGTACCCCTCAATGACATAGCGCAGCCCTATTTGTTAGAGTCTGTTGGAATAAATGAATTGAGTTTTTTTCGGCATTTCTGTAGAACTTAATTAGCGCAAACCTGTCCAAGAACACTTGAAGCAATGGTTTGCATGTTGCATTTATATATTTCCCTATTTCTTGTCCAGGTGCTTGTGAGGGAACACTGGCCTGCTCCACATGTCACCTGGTCTTTGACAAGGCTGATTATGACCGCTTGCCATCCGAGCCATGTGATGAGGAACTAGACATGCTGGACCTGGCGTATGGAATCACAGACACGTATGTTTATATACATTGATGCTTTTCACTGAGGACTTTCTGCTGCAGATTGCTTTTATTTTACAAAGGATTTATTTATTTATATATACTAAAATAACATATTTTTTTGCCAAATAAGTCTTGTTGCAAAATTAGAACTTCACTATTAGCCTAAATGACATATAAAGACCATATCATGCTAACATCTGTGATTTATGTCATCATTGCGTCACAAACACCTTTTATACCATGATATAGAAATGATTAGTTTACGATACACTGTCAGAAATACTTTTTGCTTTGTATTAGTACATTTTCACAGAAAAAATTCGACATTTTTTCAATGGGTTCTAAAACCAGTAAAATAAATTAAAAGTTTTTCCTCAAGTTTTTCACGTGTATTTTTGCCTGCGTCTCATAATCCCTATCGTCTTATAACCAGTCATTTATGGTAAAACATAAAAATCTCCAAAATTATTCTTTAAATGAATTGTATTTCTGACTTCTACATGTAGGTCTCATAAGTTTGAAAAAATGTCATGTTTAGCAATATATTTTTTGTGATGTCATTTTATTTTGTTTTTTTCAATAACCAATCACGTACACAGGTAACTTATCATTCCTCATACAGTATATGAACAACATTACCTTTCATCAATTTCAGGTCGCGCTTGGGGTGTCAGGTCATAGTGTCAAAAGACATGGAAGGCCTGGTAGTAAGTGTCCCTGCAGGAGTTGCAGACGCTCGGGAACCATCTTAACGAAGGCTCAAACTAGGTGCACCTAGTGTGAACATGTATTAGTGCTTAGAGGCAGGGCTTAGAACAATTACTGTACATATGGAAGTTTAAATTGATGAAAAATGTTAATGACATCTTCATTTAATCCAGAATGCAATTGGGCTCTTTGCTTCATCACGAACATGTATGATCAGAGATTCAAATGGCAAAATCTTGTTTTCTCTGCAGGTAAATTATTAAAAAGATAATAATTCTTCATAATGAAGTCAGTAGCAGCTCTGAATGTAGGCTGTAAGGAAAGTCACGTCATTAGTTCAATTTCAATGAAATCCAAAATTGTTCTTAATTCTTTTTACTAACATTAATTATTAAAACAAAATTTGTAAGTCAATTATCCCAAAGTACTTTTGTATTGTGGTGAAATGGGTACTGACGTTGCGGACGAAATGTTTAAAAATATTCCACTAGCTTGGAAACATCTGTAAATACAGGGTTTCATCAGACCCGAAAGCTCTTGCAAGATCGTTATCAGAGAAACAGCGGAGTTGCCTCATACATGTCGTCATAATCCTATTTGTGTGAAAGAAATTGATGAATTTGATATTTATTTTTATTTTTAATATATTACAAAAAAATGTAATAGAAGTGTTGATTAAAATCATGAATGTAAACAGTTGCATAGAAATGCATATTGGTAACTTGTATATTTAATCAAAATTTCTATTAATTTTTAGCTCGACTATTCGAAGAATAGGTGGGCTATACTACTCGCCCCGGCGTCAGCGTCCGGTTAAAGTTTTAGGGCAAGTTGGGATTTTCACTTATAAGTCCAATACCCTTCATTCAATTGACTTAATACTTCACACAGTTGTTCAGGGCTATCACATGATGAGGTTAGGTAACTCCATATTATTCTTTACACAGATTATGGCCCATGATTGACTATGGAACTTAGGTTAAAGTTTTAGGGCAGGTTGGGATATTTATTAATAACTTCTATACCCTTTGTTCAATTGACTTATTACTTCACACAGTTGTTCAGGACCATCACACAATGAGGTTACATAACCCCATATTATCCTTAATACAAGTTATGGCCCCTGATTGACTTAGGTTAAAGTTTTAGGGCAGGTTAAAGTTTTAGGGCAAGTTTTTTTTTATTTTGAGGCATATTTGTATATTCTTAACCACATTTTCATAATGGGAAATCAAGTTACTTGAATGACTTGCGTCATTATTCGGGCGGGCTGGTGGGAGGGCAGCATCAAAGTCACCTTATGTATCGAATAATTTTAGTTAGGTTTGACATAAAGAGACCAAACTTGGTAATATTACATCGTTATTGTATTCACTTCTAAGTCAAAGCGGCGTAGTCGAGCGCGCTGTCTTACGACGGCTCTTGTTGTCAAAATTGTGGAAGGTCAGATTCATGTTCATAGATATTGTTATATTTTTATAAAATTATAGCTTTAAATCCGTGTATAGGTTGCTAACAAATATTTGTTGAAATATTTACAAAATATGCATTGTGACAGGGATTCATTTTTAAATCTGCTCGAGTTGATCTTTCGTGACTCGATATATTGTACAACCATGGGTGCTGTGCAAGTATCTTGGGAGTCCCAATCATATCTTTGTTCACATATTAATGGAAAACAATGCATCCTGCAGATGAACTTGTTGAAGAATCCTTTAATGGGCACCAGGACCCAAGAGGCCCAGCAAAATGAATCACTAATAATAATAATAATATCTTTATTTAGAGAAGGTATATACACATTATGACATAATTACAGGTTTAACCATAACAACATCATATTTACAATGTGGCCTTCTATGAAGAAAAACAAACAAACAAAAACAAAATGCAATTGGTAAATCATAAAACATCTGCAACGCACTTATACATTTGCATACAAGAACTACTGATGTTTTGAATATAATTATTCTATACAAATCATGTTTAATTAACATAACAATTTAAGTTATTTCAATAAACTTCATGTACACGCCGACAGACACTCAATAAAACACAACAATTCATTAACAAATAACAGTTAGTTCAATCTTTAATGTGTAGGAGTATTTCAAAATATAGGAAATGTTGTACAGTAAGATGATGGTGGATGACAATCATGAATGATATAGTAATTGAATCATCTTAAATATTGCACAGTAACACTTACATTTATTATTAAATCCCTTTAGATTCCAGATGGATATAACTTGTTGCCAAAACTTTTTGATAAGAAATATATATTTTTTTCCGCTATTAACATTGATTATTTTAATTGTTATTAAAAGAAATATGCACATGTATGTACATATAAGATTTACTGTAGAACTGGAGTTTGCTTATTAGATTTATATATGTGTTAATTCAATACGTTTATTTTCATTCCATTACTGCTTTACATATGAAAAAATAACTTCAAATATAAATAAAATATAGGGTACGAAATGATAAAAAAATCGGAGGTAATGAAATGGTGGAGGTACGAAATGACTATAAACCTTTTAAAAGCGTCAAGAAACAACCAAAGTTTGCAATATGTATGTGTTATTTAGTTATTATCAATTTTATATTGTGTTGAAATTTTTGAATGTACATTCTTCGTCATGTAAATAATTTGAACTGTTCTGGATATTGTCTTGTCGGATTTATGATTATTGTTACATGTGCAAACTATTGAAAATAAATGGAAATAAAGTTTTTTACAGTTGCTTAATACGAGTTGATGTGAAGAAGATCTGTTATTGAGATATATTTTTAAACTGAGCAACTTCATATCCATGTTCAGAAAAATGCAAAATAATAATGTTGCATTACATTCTGGGGCGTATATTGTATCAGTGTACATGACGTATATTGTATCAGTGTACATGACGTATATTGTATCAGTGTACATGACGTATATTGTATCAGTGTACATGACGTATATTGTATCAGTGTACATGATGTATATTGTATCAGTGTACAAGACGTTTATTGTATCGGTGTACATGACGAATATTGTATCAGTGTACATGGCGTATATTGTATCAGTGTACATGATGTATATTGTATCAGTGTACAAGACGTTTATTGTATCGGTGTACATGACGAATATTGTATCAGTGTACATGGCGTATATTGTATCAGTGTACATGACGTATATTGTATCAGTGTACATGGCGTATATTGTATCAGTGTACATGACGTTTATTGTATCAGTGTACATGACGTATATTGTATCAGTGTACATGACGTTTATTGTATCAGTGTACATGACGTATATTGTATCAGTGTACATGATGTATATTGTATCAGTGTACATGATGTATATTGTATCAGTGTACATGACGTATATTGTATCAGTGTACATGGCGTATATTGTATCAGTGTACATGGCGTATATTGTATCAGTGTACATGCCGTTTATTGTATCGTATATTGAATCAGTGTCCATGACGTATATTGTATCAGTGTATATGACGTATATTGTATCAGTGTACATGACGTATATTGTATCAGTGTACATGACGTATATTGTATCAGTGTACATGACGTTTATTGTATCAGTGTACATGACGTTTATTGTATCAGTGTACATGACGTTTATTGTATCAGTGTACATGACGTTTATTGTATCAGTGTACATGACGTTTATTGTATCAGTGATGTTTATTGTTATAATAACGGTGTACTTGACCGATATCGTCACGGTGTACATGGCGTATATTTGATCGTGGTAAATGACGTGCTCGTATTTTGTTATGGTGGTCATGATGTTTATTGTAACAGTGTATTGACGTAAAGTGGAACGGAGAAAATTATGTTTATTGTAGTATACCACCTTAAATAATTAATTATTTTTTATGCTCCTTTTTACATATGTAAATGACAAATCACCGGGTCTTTAAACATTATAATTCTATGTCTAGTTTAGCAGGCCTTATATAAAATAGTTACCGGTACTATTCTGTTTATAAGGCACGCTGCGAAGTGTTTATGTTTAACCGCTTAGTACAGTTAAACAGACACATATTTTAAAGGCACCCGTCTAAACAAGACTGTGATCGAAATTGAAATTTGCTTGTTTTATAGAATCAGATGTATTTCCATATAGAAAGCTCATATTTAAGTTCCAAGCTATAACGTGCGGTATTATATATAAGCAATAGTACAGAACACTAATTAAGGGCCTCATTTCATTAAAGCCGCCGACCACAGAGGCGGTAGTCAACCCGTAAACATTGAAGAGTCTTTAAGGCCTAGTTTAAGAAATGTTTCGCATGATAATCCCCTGCTGTGCATCTCCTGTTAAATGCACTCGTGTCACAGTAGGGGCCAATTTCCTGTGTATTCGTTTATTGGCTCAGGGCCATTTAAGGTCCATTTCTATTATAAAACTTCCAAAACTGCACATCAGGATACTCAGATCGGAGATCTGATAAGAGGGATTAAGATCAATAAACAGAGGTTGTGTACTGTACACAATTTGTTTGTTGTTGTTGTATAGTTGTGTTGTTGTTGTTGTATTTTTAGGGGGGGTCACTTTTAGAAGGGTTAAACTATGCTTTTAAGTATTGCCGAATGCGTGTATCGTAATGATGTACATGATGTATGGTGAAACGTGGCATTGTAATGAAACATGAGCTAGTCTTCAAGAAAAAAAGAAAAATATGGTTATTCTAGCTGATATAAATCTGATATGAAATAAACTAGAATTTTTTGCATCTTTATCCATCTTTCCAGTTGAGAATTCAAGATGATGCTCAAGGCCTTCTACACCACGAATGTCTAAGTCTGAAAGCTATTTATCAAACGGGCACACTCTTGGACTTAAAGACCTTAATGTCGATGGAGACCATGACTTTCTGCTATATATATCATATCGTTCGTGTCCTGATTTTGAATTTATGATTACCTTGGCATAATAATATCATCATAATTCGTTATTTTCAATGATAACGATTCCAAATTGCGCTATCAGTTCTGACCCTTATCACAACACTCGAATATAAAAGGTATCGTTATTTGACGATATTTATTTTTGCGGCTGTGAGTGATACACATCATATCTGATAACTAATTTTTAAATAAAAAAACGTAATCTATAAACTAAGTGAAATAGCTACCACAGAGACAAACATTGGCTGCTCAAAGATGGAATCTCCTGGCGACTTCCGGTTCTCAGTTTCCGATGGAGGCGCGGCCCGCGCGGCTGTTCCCGATGTTGGAGTCGGAACGGGAAACGGAGGAAAACAAGAACACAAAGCGGAAGACCGAGACTGATATGCGCATCTTCACGGCCTTCTTGGTACGTCTGTTTGTCTTCTCCTCAGCAAATGTTGTTGTGTTACATACTGCTTGTAAAAAGTACGAGCTGGAGATAAGTCTCAAAGTTAGGTAACTTGCGGCTTTTCGCACTAAAACCACTACGATGCATGGCGATCGAAGGACTTCACACGTATACGAAATCAGTAAACAAATACATATGTAAATATACATTCATACATATTCATGCCAACTGTTTGCATTGTTCAGGTGTCCTTAAACGAGACGAGACCGCCGCACACGATTCCGCCCGCAGATCTCGACCGCCATCTCGCAACCTATTTTGCCATCATCAAGAAGCATGACGGGAACGATTATGAGGCGGCGAGTCTGCGCGGGATGCTTTGCAGCATAGAGCGGCACCTACGTACCAGAAACTACCCCGTATCCCTCACCAGAGACGCTGAGTTCGCCAACACTCGAAACATGTTGAAGGAAAAGCAGAAATTGTTACGAGAGCTGGTTAAAAACGACAAAGTTGAACGACAGGACTCGCTGGCATCTGTTGCGGTTCAGAAGCTGAACCAGCTGTACTTGGCGAAAGAATTCGGTCCGCACAATGCTACGTCTGTCCTAAATGCGCTTTGCTTCTCATTCGTGGTCCACCTAAAGATTAAGAAGGCGGTCGACCACAAGCAACTGCTGTGGGGTGACGTCGTGCTCCTCAAATCGGCGGCCACCGAGCAAGAGTATCTGTGTTACCAGCCACTTGCCGGGTATGAATACTGCCGACTGCCACTGAAGGGCTTATCAAACTTACGGGTGCTACCCTCCGCCAGGGAAAGCTCTCTCTGGGATCCTATCGCAATCTATAAGCTCTACCAATCAAAACGCCCACCCTCCATGATGTCACAAGGTAGTCCGTTCTATCTTGGTGTGACGTCACCGCAGGAGGAGGAGTGTGCGTGGTATAAACCAGTTGCTATGGGTGTTAATAAACTCAACGACCTAGTGCGCATGATCAGAGATATAACCGGAACTCTCCCCGCCACAGCCCCTGCTCCCACCCATAATATCTCTGCAGTCCATTTCGGCTCGCTAACTGGTCATGCCAACACCGATTCCGGGATACATCAGGCTGTCCTTAGCACCAATCGTGCAGCAAGCAGGGAACAACCACTATCGTTGTCAGACCTTAGACACAACTCTGTGGACGACAAAGTCAGTTTGGATAGCTATGCGGCAAGCGTTGGGAGCGATCTAGCGGTTGAAAGGGATCGAAAGTCGTCCCAAACAGATACATGTATACCTGAGACATCCAATTCCAACTCCGTAATTTCAGGGACAAGCTTGACTTCTCCGATTTATTCAAACCAAGGTAAGTTACTTATTGGATAGTCTCTACCTATGATGGCTTTGAGTTTATACTGTTATGATTAACATCATTTGATTATACGGTTCAGGATAACAAGTAAAAATCTCAAGATAGAAGTATTATATCTAAAAATGTATTTTTTACAAAACTATAAAATTAATGGTATCGAAGTATTGCAGATAAAAAAACAGGTATCTAGTTCATACTGTAGTTCCAGACAATTCCTAAATCTTAAAGGCAATTCATTTCAAGACCCGTGACAATCTCATTTACATAGAAACCAAACATTATATATTAATTTGGTTTTTGCACAGTTTCTGTGCAAGCTGCCATGACTGTCAAATGTATTGGCCTTGTGCGCTCGATGTGCTGCGACCATTGAATTTACAATTATCAGTCAGACATTGTACGAAATACTGATAACAAGGTTGTTGCTATACTGTGGCACCAACTATTACTGATACGGCACAAATCTTTAATGACTCCCAGGGATGGTCGGTCATTGTCTGACCGCCACTCCTTGATGTTAAATATAAATCCTTTATCAGTACTATAACCTTATGAATTATAAATTGTCTGCAAACAATGATGATGCCATTTTCGCAAAGAAGTTAAGAACCTAGCTGGCCCCAATTTCTCGAAACTTCTTAAGTCCCTTGTAACAGGATAAAGCTAATCTCACTATTTTTGTTGTTCTATCAAATGCGTTATATTAACTTCTTCAAGAAATTTTAGAAATTATGTAGAATAATCTGTATGATTATCAGAATAAACCTTTTTTAACTTATCAAAATCGATTTTCAGAATGTAATTTGGTTAATTGAAATAAGCGACTTAAGCCTGTTAAGCTTAAGAAGTTTCGAGAAATTGGGGCCTGTATGGAAAGCCTTTACGCGCATTACATGTAACATACACCAATAATATTGTGTCGCAAATGAACATATTAACTGAAATATTAAAACACAAAGTATATCATATAACTGTGTGTTGTGCTCAATAAGAAATTATAACTATGAACTAGTATCATATATTGAAAATTCTTCGCATAAGCTGGCCTAACATCTTGCTCATTCTCTACAAATGTTTAGATGTCTTAAAATTGTTATCATAAAATACGAACAAAGGCTACTGTGGACATCTATATATGTTTTAAATATGCGCAACCGTTTGCAGATGCGGATTCCGGTTCCCGGGCCTTGGAGGAGGCGAAGCGGCGAATCCTGGACGAATTACACGGACTAGAAAGCGGGGCGCGGGACCTGATACGTCCATGGCTACAGCGTCTATACTTTGACGAATGTAAGAATATAAAACTAAATGTATAGTAAGAATTCATTACATACGAGTGAGGGTAAAATGTAACGTTTCGCGCCTATACAGCTAAAGATGTTGTACAAACCTCAGATGTTGCATTTTGAAGGAGTGAGGCGCAGAACGTCTTGCGAATGATAATTATCAATTTGTAGATTGTATCCTAAATCCATAAACTTCTTTTTCAATAATACGGTGTTTTTACTAATTCGTAATTGGATCATTTGTTTGAACAAAACAAAGAATAATCCATCATACAGGTGCAAATACAAGTATTTTTCCAATTACAGGTACCAATATATGGAAAGAAGCCGGGACAAGGACGATTTCCCTGAAAGTGACCTTGGATATTGACAGTGACTGCATCAGGTCACAAAACCCAGTGTCTGTTCCAGCTAATGTACAAGTATGTTTGTCTTTTATTTTGTTTATATAAATTTGTCCATGTTTGTTGTTTGCAATAATGTCAACTTCATCAGTTTTTGTATGGTCTGAATTATATAAAAGAATTCTTATCTACTCAATGCTTAAAATGAAATAACATAACATGACATAATTATATAGATAAAGTAAACAACTATAAGTCATTGTATAATATTGCAGAGAGTTTTCTTTGTTTTCGTGCATTCATTAATTCTGAAATTGAAACGGTAACCAGCAGGCAGTGCTACTTCCGTGCATTAAGTATAAATTAAAACGATATTTCAATATACGCACTCTACTTACTGAACGGTGTCCATGACAACATGGATCAAAACAGTTTTTGTTTAACTCATCACACTCGTCATTGAATGTATGCACTCGCGCTTCGCACGCGTTGCCTTACATATCCCCGGTAGAGGGTGCAGTAACTATTAATGATATAACAGCAACTATTATTGCAATATGCTTGTACATTTTTATCAGATTGTGAGTCAAAACGAAGAGAGAGCCAGCGTCAACTGTTCAGATGAAAACCTGAGGAGTGACTCGAAAGCCTCGAATGAGGTGGAGGTCATTTCGGAGGAGTCGGAAGCGCAACAATCAGTTGACTGTTTGACACACGTGTCCAACGAAGGAGAAAATTCACACACGGCACCGATTAAAGAAACGAAATTTTCTGTCAAAAGGGCACATTCATATCCTGGGAGTCTGCACTGTGAAATTCCAGAAAAGGTTTACCGACCGTCGGTGTCTGATTTTGAAAATGAAGACAACGCCGCAACTGCCAGTACGCCAGTTAGTAAAGCAGATACCGCAGATGAAGCCAACAGTGAAGTACATGAAAACTCGTTACCCACTTCTGAAAAGATAACAGACTCTTCTTCTGACATCGCCAATACATTTCCTCTGCCAAATATGAATGGACACAACTTGCCGTTCGCCTCTTGGGCATACGACCCCCGCTTCACGATGCTTTTGAGAAATGACTTCATGCAAACATACCGAGGTTTTATTGAAGCTTACAATGCCAGTAAAGTCAAGCAAGGAGAATAAATGTGCATAATTTACTATTATCTTTATTTTTATTTAGATTGGTCCGAAAATGATAGTTTCTGCATTATACACTTCAATGTAGTCACTGCATTTATTTCTTTAGACCTTGCTGTCAAGGATAACCCGTTAAAGTGCAAGCACTTATTTCCAACGGGGTCCTTTGTTTTTGCCGAAGGGACAGCACGCCTAAGAGACAGTGGTGGGCTTACAAGGAAGTCTGGGTGCTATACACTAGCTCCTTTTCGAAGAGACCCCTTGGTTCTTTTACGTGCTCGGTGTAAAGCACCGATACACGGGGTACAACTTTCCTGGGTTAAACCAGTACTGAGTACACCACTGATCAGATATCAAGAGGAAATATGAGAACATACATCTGATCAGTGTATCGGTCGTAGAATAGTTATAGAGAAGAGCGACGTATAAATTGGATACACAGTCCGTCGATAAGCAGACCTCTTTTGTCAATGATACTATTTTTTTCAATTTTCTTGATCTTTGATCCTTATTTTACATATGAACATTTTAAATACATACGGTATACACTGGAATATATATATCAAAATGACTGTACACTTTCAAGGGTTGCGTTATCATGGCAACAAAAAGCTGCATAGTTCATTTGAATATTATTTGGGTCTGTTAATCATTTAAAATAATAAAATACGCATTGTGTAGAAATACAGCTAAACCATTTAAGATTGAATTACAGACAGTTAAACATGCTCTTCGCTGTTTGATATAACTTAGCACTTAAGTACCTCAACTTTCTGCAAAGAGTTTTACATGGGAGATCACTGCGTCGGAATTTGTCACATACTTTTTATTTATTATAATGTAACCGACGGAATCTTCAATCGTTTGTGCGACCGAGACGGGCACTACCCAATGAGCGTTCATTGATTCAGACGATCATCTCCAAGGTAAACAGCAATGGCTCCCCCTGTACAAATAGAAATTTACGGTCTTGTGAACGATATAAACTTCCAGCGTGCAAGATTTTGCGCACAGGTAAGACAGTTGTAGTTGTTTATTTATTTTCCATAGATTAAATACAACAGAATAGCTGCAAAAATGTGTTGCTTTAAAATACCAACACACATCCTCATCTGGAATGTTTGGATGGTTTGCCCCAAACGACACCAAACTTAGAGATGTTAAATTGATGTCGACATGAAACTTACATAGGTTCCTTGTTTCGAATTTGGACCCATAACAAAGCCTACTCCCAGATTAGTTTTACTTAAATTCACAGGCAATCACCATTTCAATTTTATATTATTAATAGTTGAAGCCTGGAATTATAAATATTCTGGTTTCCCCAAGCTAATCCTCCGGTACAAACAAAACTATACGGTTTTAATATACACATGTTACTTCAGAAAGAATAGAGTCATTGGTCTGTTACATGAATTTCAATAGCTCGAAATTCACCTTTTATTTGTACCAACATGGAAAAACCCAGTTTAGTGAATTACGGGCTATATAATTATATTGACAACATCACAGACCTGGTTTAAAGGTTTGTAATAATATAACTAGGAATAAAAAATAAGTATTAGAGAGGCCTAGATTGGATTCAAACAGTACTGTTTTCAAATTTGCTGAGTAGTAAACAAAGCTGAGAAAGCACCTTTAAACTTACAAAACTATTATTTTAGCATACAGTTCTGGTATGTATACATGTACGTGTATGTAACATCTATTTAAGGACCTTGCAAACAAGCATCCAGATGTGTTCCCAAATCCTATCACAGATGGAATGGTTGAATTTGAATGGGATCTTTACATAGACGCCAAAAGAAAGGTAAGCTTCAGAAAACATTGCAATAAAAAAACAACAGCAAAACATTGCCACAAATATTCTGGATACTATTTCATTACTAAAAAAATATCATTACATTTTGCCTTTGAAAATGCATAACTATTATAATCATGCAAAAGATGTAATTGTTTAAAATCTTATGGATTTTTAGCTCCACTGGCCGAAGGCCATGGAGCTTATGTCGTCACAGATTGTCCGTCGTGCGTGCGTGCGTGCATAAACTTTTACTTTAAACGACATCTCCTCTGAAACTGATAAGCGGATTTTGACAAAACTTCACAGGAATGTTCCTTTGGTGGTCCTTTACCAAAATTGCTCAAATGGTTCTGGTCCATTGCACAATATGGCCGCCAGAGCTAAAAATAGCAAAATCTTTAAACGACATCTCCTCTGAAACGGTTCGGCAGATTTTGATGAAACTTGACAGTAATGTTCCTTGGGTGGTCCTTTATTAAAATTGCTCAAATGGTTCTGGTCCATTGCACAATATGGCCGCCACAGCTAAAAATAGCAAAATCTTTAAACGACATCTCCTCTGAAACGGATAGGCAGATTTTGATGAAACTTGACAGAATTGTTCCTTGGGTGGTCCTTAACCAAAATTGCTCAAATGGTTCCGGTCCGCTGCACAACATGGCTGCCAGGGCAAAAAAATAGAAAAACCTTTAAAGAACATCTTCTCAGAAACCGATGATCAGATTTTGATGAAACTTAACAGAAATGTTCCTTGGATGGTCCTTTATCAAATTTGCTTTAATGGTTTCGGTCCACTGCACAAGATGGCCCCCAGAGGTAAAAATAGAAAAACCTTTAAACGACTTCTCCTCAGAAATCGATGATCGTATTGCAATGAAACTTGACAGAAATGTTACTTGGGTAGTCCTTAACCAAAATAGCCCAAACAGTGTCCACTGCACACCATGGCTGCCAGAGCTAAAAAATAAAAAAAACTTTATACGACTTGTCGTCGAAACCGATGACCTTTTTTCGATAAAACTTGACAGAAATGTTTGTTTGGTGCTCCTTTACTCAAATTGCCCAAATCATTTCGGTCCACTGCACAACATGGCAGCCAGAGCTATTAAAGTAAAAAAATTTTTTAAATAACTTCTCCTCAAAAATTGATGATTGTATTTCTATGAAACTTGACGAAAATGTTCGTTAGGTGGTCTTTGCTTGAACCTTTTGGCCAGTGGAGCACAGGCACTGATGTGCCTCTTGTTATTTTTGCAGGAGTTGCGTGGAGACACATGGACATTCAAGGACAAAGCTATTGCATTTCAAAATGGTAAACTTGTTGGAGGACCTGAGGATTTCATTCAGTGGGCTGTGGAAAACTTCAACTATGAGGAGTATAGACCTAAACCTCTCCTTCAGACTCTCACAGAAGAAGCATATAAAACTGCCCTTAATGACAAAAATGTAAGAGTTTAAGCAGTTTAAATATCTGAGATTTAAGAGAATTAACTTTTAATTGCCATGACATAAATGAAAGGGTTTGAGATTAACTGTTCTGCCGACAAACAAAAGCATGTAACATAATATAATATTTATATGCTGATATATTGAGACTACTTGATTTTTTATTATACAGTTTTTTTAAGTGTGCCCTATGTTAAGCTGTTTTTCCAAAGTCATAAATCAAGGTACTAATCGGTTACTTGAAATGTCATTAATTTTGTTTGTTTCTTTTATTGTTCTTCGTTTTTCAGCATGACTTTGTGTATGTGGACATAGCCATTGGTGATGAACCAGCAGGCAGACTAGTGATAGAAGTAAATTAATAGATGATATCCTAATCAAATTATAAATAGTAATATTATACATATAATGATAATAAATCTTAATTCAACCAAAAAGTAAAAAAAAGCTTATAATAAAAGTGTTGAAGGAGAGTGTTGAATGCTCAAATATAATTAAAGAAGTACAAATTTTGAAATAGTATATTTTATTATTCTGCCCTGAACACTTAAATATATGATATATTAACACTTCAATAGTATATTAATGTATACCTTCACCGTAACCAGTGTATGCCAAAACAAATGTTATTGACATTTCTTAAAGCTAATTTTAGTAATACACGTGTTTCTAAATATTATTCCAGCTATTCACAGATGTGGTTCCAAAGACTTGTGAAAACTTCAAGGCCCTGATCACAGGAGAAAAGGGAAAATCTGAGACCTCAGACTACAACTTGTGCTACAAAAAATCTCTTTTCCATAGAATAGTACGCAATGGATGGATACAGGGCGGAGGTAATAAATTGATACGTTAGATCAATAAAATCATAATTTAACAATTTTATAAACCATACTGGAGATACATTGCATCTTCAAATGATATTATTCTCATAATTATTATTACTATTATTATAGTTATTAACCTGTCTGTTTTTGCAATGGCAGACAACACTACATGATACATTAATTATACATTGTATGTATTTTGGTATATCATTGGTGTCTTAATCACCCTGTCGCTGTTGTCTGCTGCATCATGCAACAACTTAACATTTGGGCTGATACAGATGTTTATAATGATAAGCAAGTCCAATAACTGGCTTACATGCCCCTGGACAAACTGAGACACCTTTGTTCATTATAATATTCAGTACTGAATGATATTTTCGTTTTTTGAATACTGGCATTTACATGTATATGTGCGTTTGTACAAATCTTTTCTTTGTATTTCAGATATATATCACGGTAGAGGCAATGGAGGCGAATCCATCTATGGACCTGTCTTTGAAGGTGGATTTTAATTTCTATTTTTTTTCTTTTACAAGTATTGGGTAATGAAAATCTGATTGTTATACATGGTATTTACATGGCAAACAGACTTCTCATTTGGATTGGCATGCTGTTGGATGTTAAGATAAGGATACTCCAGGATTTCCGTTTCACTAAAGGATCTTAGTAGTACATCTACAAAAATCCTAAATCTGTAGGGACATCGCAGATATTCATATGTTTCACTTCCTCAACTATTTTTACTTGAATGCTTGCTAAAATAATTTTCTCACAAATAGATAGCGAAATAAAGAAATTATGATTCTTAGGTCATTTTCCATGCTACCAATATCTTTAAGGAAATGCGACCCACTAGAGTGATTTACTGATTGATAATTCCGTTTGAATAATTGGACCTGGATGTGTACATAGTCATGCAAATAGTTAATGGCAAATAACATATGACAATTACGTGTAAGATAATAGGATATGGGGATTTTGGGCGTAAATGACATCGTGTATACATACATTGTAGTGGAAAGGTATTTACATGTATATTGCCATCTCCTGGGGCGCCGTAATCGGCATGACGAACAAGGGTCGCCGAACGAAATGTTAACGTAATACAGTTTGTAATTTAGACTTCTATTATAATCCTTAAAATGATTTTCAGACGAGAATTTCGCCGTTCCCCACTCCCGGCGCGGGGTGATTGGAATGGCAAACAAGGGTCGCCACACAAACAACTCACAGTTCTACATCACCCTCGAACCCGCACCGTGGATGAACACGAAATACGTCGCCTTTGGGTAAGACTTATAACTGAATGTTACCGTCTGTTTACTAGTCATTTTAAGCATATTGCTTAAATGTAAGTTTCTTCATCATCTTTTTCTTCTTCTTCTTCTTCGTCTTCTTCTTCTGCGGGTTTGTCGTTATGCAAAAACTTCAAACATAACTCATGAACCGTACAACATATTCGAATGAAACTTGGTAAAGATTTTGCCAGAAACAAATTACACACACATACATTAAGACCCATAACGCTGGTTTTAATATATTTATAAGTTATGCCCCTTTTTTAGACTGAAAACAATAACAGCGGACGAGTGTTTGCGTTCGCTCCGCGGTGCTCTCCTTATATGTGGAGCAAGTGAAATCACTGTGACTTATATATTTGTTGAGTTTTGCCCCTTGAGTACCTGGGATAAGGGAGAAGTTTTTTGGTGTAGCTGATCATATAAACGCCGGTATGAAAAATATCCCCCAATTGAAATATTTCTAAAAAAGTGAGTATTTATGTGTTTGTTTTTTGTACGAACAGGCAGGTGATCGAGGGCACGGAGACGCTTGCTAAGATGGAGCGTGTAGACACAATGAATGAGCGTCCAAACTCCGAGATTAAAGTCACTGACTGTGGCGTCTGCACTTACGAGTTTTAAGCGGGGCACCAACCAGGGAAAACTACATGAACATTCTGGATACACCCAAAGATTTAATGTTTTTATCAAAATATATGACAACAACAAAATGATACAATTTATGTTCAGAACTAAACTAATGTCCTTAAGAGTTGATGGATGTTGTCGTTTCTTTCATTTCTGTTTCATTTAATACTGGGTGAACTATTTCTGTTCTCTGAGATTCGAGTGAGGATAACATGTGGTTCTGTATAGTATTTAAGAGAAGGAAACGTGATCGAATTACACAGGTATGTGATATGTCAAATGTTTTATTTACTTGTTTTGATATTGTTTAATAAAATATACCATATTTGTAATTTGTTATTATATACCTCCCTTAAAGCGCACACTACAGGTTGATAAAAATAAGAAAAATAATCATGCATTATCATGTTTGACTCATTTTTATACAGATATATAAAATATAAGCCTTCATAGAATTTGTTTTAATTAAAAGCTACGTGGCCACAAATTCCCCGCCAAAATATCGGTAATATTTTTTATCTGTACTCCATTCAAATTTTTTGTTTGTTTTTTGATCATTAAAGTCAAATGATAATGAATTTTTACATCAACCTATATTTTGAGCTGAGCTGCGGCATTGAAGTAATAAAATATAAAAAAAATATTCATTGAAAGCTGCCCCCACCCCCTCACTCCCCCCGCAGGTCCATTTAGGTTATCGGTGCCTACATCCCCTCAAACGCTGAGATGGCATTCCGACGAGCAACATGATTAATCCTAACTAAGTAACTAACAAAGACAAATAGGATTTATTTTTAAAGATGCACTCTTACTCCCAAATAAGATTTACCACAATTAATACAATGGTTTAAATATACCAAAAAGGACAAACAAATATCACTAACAATGGTTCTTATGAAGGATTCCGAGTTTACTTTGAAAGTAATGTGCAGAGAACACAGTATTCTAACCTATGCGACGATAGTAAATCACTGTAAATCTTATAGCATTCACCAATCATTTAATATTTTTACGTTTTTAACTTTGAAATACATGGTTACAATCTTGTTATCAGAAATCAATAGTTTCCATAAATGCATTATGTAGTAAGTAGTTAAAGCATTATCATTCAAAGCGTAGGTTCGTTATACATGTATATGTATTGAATTTCAATAAGAGGGTCATTTTAAAGAAAATCATGATTAAGATCGGCAGCATGATTCAATCCCGTGACCATGTTCAGTGAGATACAAGTGACTAGTAGCAGGAACCTATTTATTTTTTCAAGTGGTCGTAGTTTTTGTCCTCAAGTCTCACTATATTGTAATATTCATGAGTCCTCACCATTTCCAAATGTTTATGTTATGTTATACGAGATAACCTTCCATACTTGTAATCAAACGACACTAAGGTTAATAAGACGCGTTGAAACCCAAAACGCAACCAGGTATTTGTCTAATTTATTATATACCCATAAAAACCTATTGAACACGTATATTATCGCACGCACGCAGTTTGTTTTTGCTGAAGTCATACTTAAGTTTCCATTCTTTTACAGTTAACTTGTTATGACAAAAATGGCTCAACAAATCTTTTCTTTTTTGTATTTATTACTATTAAAATAAATTAAAGGAAATAGCAATGGTCATAAAAACACAATCTGATGAAAGGCATGTCCACAAAACGCCCAATTCACGTGATATTAGAAGATCGTAGAAAAGCAATCAAAAGAAATTGAAATATAACAGGAAACTTAACCATAAATCTAAATGATTTAGTTTACTCTTTATTGCAGTTTCGGTAACATGTTTACAGTGTAATTTAGATTTACAAATTGAATACACCAGTGAGATACAAGTCAATAGTAGCAGGAATCTATATGTTATTTGTTTACGTGGTCGTAGTTTTCGTCCTCAAGTTTCACTATATTGTAATATTCATGATTCTTAGCCATTTCCTTGACCATCTTTTTCTTCTTTTTCCGCTTAGCATGTACATTTAATTTCACATGCGAATATCCATCCACACTGAAACCAGTCGCCTTCCGGTGTTTTCTGGCATTGGCACCAAGGTGTACATGAGAATAATTGTCTTTTACCTTCACAACTACACGCTTCTTAGAATAGGTTCTCTTTGGTTTGCTTAAATTCCCGAGGTGATCATATGTAGAATCCGTTGGGTGCATGTTTTGGGCAGCAGCTTCACCATCAGAGTTTTGAAAAGCACCTACTCGACCTTCGTCTGCTATTGCTATACATGTTCCCGATTTTGTGACGTCGGCTGTTACTTTGGCATAGGGACTTGCTTTGGGCATGTCTGGTTTCTGCGTGATTAATTTGATATGTGAATAATTTTCAGCTTTGGGGCATGGTTTCGACTGTGGTTTCGTGGACGTGTGCGAGTAATAGTCCTCGTCTGACGTTGAACGAGCAAATTCCAATTCAGTGTTAACATAGACTCTGGCGCAATCTGCAGGTTCAGCGTACTCCATATTATTAAATGCCGATGCTAAAACCTGAGTGTTTGTAACGCATATTTCCTCATTGCTTTGGGGGACATACGCAGGATTTGAAAAATCTGTTTGCCGTGCGTTTGAAATCCCATTCCCTTGAGAATTTCGTTTCGCCCTTTTTCTGCAAAATAAATAAATAAAACTTTTTATGCACGTTGGAATGGTGCATCAATTTTATTCTAATTATACAATTAAATTAATTGTCATTCCAAGCAAAGATCCATCTCTCTACTTGTATGTGTATTCCGAATTAGTCTAAAATAGATACTAAAAAACAGGAAGTCATGACCGTGGAGCTCCATGTAGAAACTGTTGAGCTTTACTAACCAATGAAAATAACTCTGGTATACTTATACAAAATTAGACAACATTATTGACGTTTACCTTCTCCATAAAATCACCAGAGTGCTGATAAATACAACAACGACAAATGCAGCACCGGCTACAGAAATTGGTAGTACAGGAAAAGTGTCCAAGGCTTGTTGAGTAGGCTGTGGCACTAAAATTTAATGGTTGACTTACATTTATAAGTGTTATTTAAACAAAATTATAAATAAGATTTTCTCCTACCCCAGAGGGCCGTTTGAATAAAGATTATAGTCGAGCTTAATCCTTAATAGAAATTAGCTTAGTGTCACATTTTCGGTATTTATGCACCAGGTAGTTGTGACCACGCCCTTCCCCCACGTCAGGGGATTAGCGGGGATTTTTACTTTTGATCCAGCCAAGCCCGGGTAAAACTCACGCCCAGCGTGAACGAACTGATGGTAAAATCCCCGGCAAATGCCCCGCACCACAGGGACCCTACGTAAGGCCCAGCTATATATGGCAAGAAGATAAAACCACCGCATTCACCCGGCACTGCGAAGCCACCGGGGAGGTAAAACACGGCTCATTTCCTCGGCTATCCCCGGTATACCCCTGGACCGGGGGTGGGGGCGTGGTTATGATTTTACTGGTGCATTAGAAACATAATTAAAACTAAATTTGTGTGATTCAAACTTTTATTCAGACAGATTTAAGAAAACAATAAAGCAACATGTATGTATATTTAGATTATTGAAGTTACGCTTAAGATCAATTAATGAAACGGGCCCCTGACTTACTGATATCCGGTCATTTCAGCCTTTTTTCACCCACGGGAAAATACCCGGATGTATTATTATTATTATTATAACTAGACTATTTTTCTAAATATAACTTACCAGTCATGTTTTTAGTTTCAGTATTAAAACTGGTGTTGTCTGTTGTCGACGACTCCCCATAGGAACTTGTAGTTGTCGACGAGGAAGTAGAATCTGTTGTGTTTGGTCTGACTGTATTGGAAAACGAAGCGCCTGCCGAAGATATTGTTGATGTCGCGTTTTGTTGTGTTGGTACCGTTGAACATTTGATCTCAACTTCACCTTTACGGCGATATAATAGATTATGCCATTAAATGTGGTATCAAATTATGATTATTATTTTTTTTTACTGCAAACATTAAAGAAAACATATTCCAAATTCGCTGCATACATTGATTCAATTGATGAACGCATATCACTCAATATGCTTGTAAGTGAAATCACTTGCTGTTACTATTGGCAGCCAAAGACGAGCACAGTTTTGAAAAAAAAAAACATATAGGGAACACGACGTGCTCCAAATGTCAAAACACTTTTAATAACCTACCACAAGCAGCAATAGATAGCCATAGACGGTATGGGTTTGATCCTGGAATTTCTATTGTAGACGCATTTCGTTGTTGGAGGTCCACATTAATGATCTCTGTACAGTTAAGAATATCACCATCTAAAGTGATATTACTGCTGTTGCAATCTGGATAATCGTTGTATGGAATTATGAAGTCTTTCACAGAAAGTGAATGCAGCCCAGTGATACAGCAAACGCATAGATCGTAATCAACGCTGCTCCCATCTTTCCCCAAGTATTGGTAGTTTGTATTAAAGGTCTGATTGAAATTGCCGCAGATGTTAAATATATCTGAATCTGTAGATAGCAAAAACACTCATTCATACTTAAAGGCTAATATTCTGCTGTATTGAAGTATCAACTTTTTTATTTTCTAAAGTTGTAAAAACAATTAGATTAAGTAATTAAAATTAATTCTGAAATTAACGAAGTTGTATTTACGATTTCGTGAATGTAAATAAACATACTGACAAAAGTCAGGAGTGTTGCATTTATAGTTTGCCTTCTTCAATCTATTTTATTTGAACTACACAGAGACTATTCGGTGAACATTACAGTAAACCATGCGAATGGGAACAAAGAAATAATGAGTCCTTACCAGGAACACATTCGTATGTCACATGTATTGTTACTGCCGTAATGTTTCCTTCAAGGTTGTACATTGTTGTTGGAATACTGCAGTTGTTCTTGTAAGAACAAGCACTGTAGATCTCGTGTAAAATATAGATGGGTTTTTCTTCGGAGCAAGGAACAGCGTCATTGCCGCAACTTCCACAGCCTTGGCTTCCATTTGTTATACATTGGAATATTGTATTTTCTATTGCAATGCTTGCATTGTCACCACATACAAGGTCAGAGCTAGATGTGTTACACAGTTGCAACTCCGTATGATTACTATTTGTATCAACGACTTCCAGACAGAATGACGTACTATTGCAAAGTGACCCTGGGAACGAAACAATATACAAATACGATTACACAAAATGTACTAACATGGACATGATATTTTAGATGATGATGATAATGATGATGATGATGATGATGATGATGATGATGATGATGATGATGATGATGATGATGATGATGGTGGTGGTGGTGGAGGTGCTGGTGTATGTGGTGTTGGTGGTTGTAGTGGTGGTGATGATGATGATGATGATGATGATGATGGTGGTGGTGGTGGTGATGATGACGACGACGACCTCGACGACGACGACGTCAATGATGATGATGATAATGATGATGATGATGATGATGATGATGATGATGATGATGATGATGATGATGATGATGATGATGAAATAAGGCACAGTAAAAAACTGTAAAAAACTGTCCTATTTCTACAATACCTTGAGTCCAGATTGAACATAACGTGATATAGAAATACACTTTAAAATATGTTTTTAAATCCATTTCATTTGAAAAAACTGTCGCAATCTACTTTGAGTACTAGCAGCACTTTGATGTAGCCACAAAATTTCCTTGTATCAATACTGCCATGATAAATTATATCCCATGTGAGGTTGTGTACGGTGGCATAGAGGGGGCATACGTGTTTTTTTTTTTTATCTCGTTAAAACGACTAACGTATCTCGTTCAAACGACTAACGTATCTCGTTCAAACGACTAACGTATCTCGTTGAAACGACTAACGTATCTCGTTAAAACGACTAACGTATCTCGTTGAAACGACTAACGTATCTCGTTGAAACGACTAATGTATCTCGTTCAAACGACTAACGTATCTCGTTCAAACGACTAACGTATCTCGTTCAAACGACTAACGTCATTCGTTAAAACGACTAACGTAGCTCGTTAAAACGACTAACGTATCTCGTTGAAACGACTAACGTATCTCGTTCAAACGACTAACGTCATTCGTTCAAACGACTAACGAATCTCGTTAAAACGACTAACGTCATTCGTTAAAACGACTCAGAAACTCATTAAAACAACTAACGTATTTCTTTAAAACGAGAAACGCAATTCCTTTAAACGAGTTACTTAGCCGTTTTAACGAGATACGTTAGTCGTTTTAACGAGATAAAAAAATAACACGTATGCTTCCTCTATGCCGAATAGATACGTTAGTCGTTTTAATGAGTTACTAAGTCAATCTAGGTCGTTTTTGAACAACGAGATACGTAGGTCGTTTTTACGCGCTAAAACACGTATGTCACCTCTATGCCATCGTAGTTGTGCCTGTTAATCCCCGTAATAATGATATATGGGTGCTTCTGTATGTTTAAGGGCCTCTGTTTCAATAAATCACTAATTTCAACATACTTTCAGAGGAAGTTTAATAATAAGGTCGAAAGTTTTTGGAATGAAGTAAATTCTATTGACTTGTAGAACACAACATCAGCTGTGTTGTTAGGTAACCACCTACTTAAATTTCTGTAAGCATGACTTTTTTGCTTCTGTAAGGTACAAACCTAAATGATACTTATATTGATAAAAAAAGTCCAGCATTTTGAATTTATGTGTTTCGTGAAAAACACTTCGTACATTTTGTATTTCGATCGTGACGAAAGCCGATGGCTTATAAAATAAAGCTGGAGTCCGTTTCATTGGTAAAAACCTTAGCTGCACATTATCCTTTTTTGGAGCCCACCTGGACGTAGAGCTGGTGTGGTTTTCCCTTATTTGGCTGTACAATATATCGCTTGGTTATACCCTGTTATAATTATTAAGTGGAACGGGGCATTTGGCGACAAGGAAATGAAATGACATGGAAGCAGGAAGAATTCATAAAGACTCTCTCTCTTTTAAAAGGGAAAACCAAGGCTCGGTGTGCTCTCACTACAATAATGTGCGTTTTGGGAACTTTTTTAATATTTGGACTCTCGTTATTCTCACCTTAACTAAAAGAACGCTAAAAGACAGAAGCGGCTGTTTATATGGACTATTTGTGCCCAGACCGAAGTCCGATATGGCGTAAAATATTTGGACATTCATCACCCCCCCCCCCCCCCCCCTCTTATCTAAAACAGCGCTAAAAAGACAGAAGTGGCTGTTTATATGGACTATCTGTGCTCCGACCGAAGTAAGGTCTGATTTTGGGAATCGAAGACAAAAAATGTACATGACAGCCCATTCAACAGACTAGTTAAATGCGAAACGGTAGATGTACATGTACCATCAAAACAACGATGTTACCTACTTTTAACAATTGGTCCCAAGCCCCTCGAAACACGCCAATAAAGTAATCCGTGTGTTTAATCAGTACTCATTTTACGAATTCAGAAGATAAAATGAGATTAAATCAGGTGTACACAAGAGGAGGCTCAACAAAACACAATCCAAGCTCCAGGTATTAACGAGATTTATGGTGTCTTACATTGAGATAAAAATCATGTACATAAAAGTTAATGTGCCCGCTTCAATTTTAATAAAACATCAGCCGTTGTGTCACTCTCCAGCGTTGTCATATCACAGTTTAGTTGCTTTATTGATGTGCGGTTTTAGACTGATCAAACGATCTAAACCTGACCCCATATAATCTTCTACCCAGGGACAGGGTATGACGTTAAAGAGAACGCCAAAAGCAGGCTTCAACAGTGGTATGGGTGATAATATGTTTACTAATATGGGTTTTAAATGGTCCATAATGCCTGCCTGGTGTAATTTTTACATTATTTTGTTTTTATACCAATATATATATATATATATATATATATATATATATATATATATATATATATATATATATAACCAGTGCTCATTTTTTGTCATTCTAAGTGTGAATTTAGAAATGTGGCTGAGAGTCCTCGTCCTCGGAAGATTACGTTTCTATTGACAAATAAATAATGTTAGCATACACCTTGTGCTCTTACGTTAAAAGCATTCTCCATCAAACCATTTTTGTTTTTACTGTCAAAAGCATGCAGTCTTTAAAGAGACATTTTTCATCCTATTAGAAATAGTTGCGGGTCAGCACTGTCTGCAATTATTTGGATGTTACACTGACACCTTACACTGCTTTACATCTGATGTATACATATCTCTTCATCACGGGCATAACGTTTCAGCCAAAACCTTAAAAAACACACGTTTTTTTTTATGAAAGCGCGTACTTTGGAAAGGGAAAGTTTTAACAATGAGAAATACAAATTGGATATTCAATCTTAAGGTTTAAACAGCAGCGAGGCAATTATGCCACTTATCAGCAAACTGTCGATATTGTGAACATTGTCAGTGCCCAATAATCTCCATTTTCACTGTATTGTCTGATATGAATGGCCCGGTATTTACTTTGATTGCACAAGACCGCTCTTGCATTGTCTCCTGGTTACTAGTGAGTAGTCGCACGCTTAAAACAAAACAAACACGAGTGAAAATAGATTAGGTCTTTTCTGTGTGCTTTAAAGCCATAAGATACTGTATGAGATGGTTTGAGCAGTTCATAAAACTAAGTAAAATATCATGGTGATGGAATTGTATTTCTGGTAAGTCGACTTTGAGTTTCGGATAGCAATGACAGCAAAGATAACGTTTTAAATTAAATATACAAAACATTGCATTTCGGCTCACAATAGATTTCAAAAAGCGCCTTTCTTTTCATTATAATAGAAATATACATCTCTGAAGTGTGTAATTAGCAAGAAGCGTTCGGCAGTTAGCGGCGGTTGAAGGGCGCTGGGTGTAACTTGGGGAATCCCCACCCCACACACAAAAAGGTAATAACGCTCAAATTGCAATTTACAGGGGTGGATCCAGGGTTTTGCGTTAGAGGGGACAAAATCTTTGGACTTGCGCCCCTCCCCCAGAATCTATTTGGTTTAAAATGTTGGCATAGGGTTTGGGGAAAGGCCCCCGTTAAATTTTTGACAATTAGTAGTCCAAAATTGTGCAGTTTCGGCGGGTTTCATTACTTATTTTAAGATTTGGACGATTTTAGCGGGTGGGGGTGCCGGGTGCCCTCGTGTATTCAAAACATAATATATTTAAAGCAAATGCTACAAAATGTATTATTTTAAAAAAACGGAGACCAGTTCTAGCGGGATGCCTGCCCCATTACCGTTAAATGGACACTGTTAAAACCCGTAGTACTTAGAATGTATGATAATGCTTATTTTAACATGAACTTTATACAGTAAGCTTTTGAAATAAAAAAAATGTGCTCAACCTATAATTGAAGAGTGTTGTTTTAGAAATATAATGAAACTAGCGAAAACAAAGCCGTATAATGACAGGATTTTTTTTCTGTTCAAACGTTCCATTTAAAGTGGTTGAGCTTCATGACATCAAGTGTGAAACCTTTGAGCACTTGAAAATTGTCTATCTATTCAAATTATTATTTATATTATCGGCTTAACAGAGTCCCTAAGTCCAAATTCATTATCTGGTCTTTCTCAAAATATTTACATGTCCAATAACGACGGACACTTAATGGTCAAGAAATTCAGAATCTTAATTGAACGCTTTAAAATTCCATTATCCATTGAACTACAATTTTGATTTCAACAAAGATTCATTTAGAGTGAATGGGACTTGAATTTAATTAATTAAAATACTCCATTAAATATTGGACAATTTGGCTGAATAAAGTGAAACCGTGATAATATGTGCAAAATCTTGCTTTATATAGCTGTTTGAGCACACATATTTTATAAGTTTTAAAATTATCCACTGTATGGATTTAAATGTTGAAGAAAAAATCTGTTCATCTTAAAGCGATACCTGATTTATACCAAAAAAGAATTTACATGAGCTCTTTATTCGACAGTAAAAGCAGAGAGCCCCCCGCATGGGGCAATGAAAACATGGTTCTCTTGATCTATTAACGTTTGAAAACCACTTCTAGAATTTCATTTCTTTACAGGTTCATGATTTCTTTATGAATTTTACGAGTAGTGAATTAATTGTTTAATCATTCAGCGACATAATTCAGTTGATTGATTTTTTCCTCGTTCCTGAATTGATTGGCAAGAAGGTTCAAAAGCCTTGCAGCATAGCTGATCGAATGCCGGATTAGACTCACTCAATTATTATAACAACAATCAAAACATGGAACAGTACTCTTCTAGCAGATTAATTCTTCTGCAAGTATAAAAGTTAATGTCATTGGACCTTATTCGAAACAAGGGAGTTAACTTTTTAGATTGCCGTCAGATCGATTCTCGTGCTACAGTTTAGCAATAGCATTAGGATTTTCTGCAAATCATTGTTCAATTAACAATGTTTGATCTAGTTTGCCTTTTTTCTTGTCAGGTATTGACGTCAGGTGCATGATAATGATGCTTATCAGCGACTTTTCTACGAACTAGATTAGCCTGGGATACAGACACTTCATAGGAATTGCAGACGGCAGGAATATAAGTTCTAGCTAAGAGACTAAAATAAAATACTTGTGTGACTTAGTAGTGATAATCTGACGCGACCAGCATGAGTCGACCCCGAAAGACCGGGGGAATTCTCCGTACAACGATGACCAAGACGCCATTGCGCGAGGGGAGTATGCGAGAACGCACGTGGGACTCGAGGTCCGACACTTCCGAGGGCGGTGTACTCACCCAACATATGCGGCAATTGGAGAATTCGTACAAACTATCACCAGATGATGAAAGAAAGTTCCGGCCTGGGAAAGTGGAAACAGTTATGAATGATGTTTTACGGGAGTTCTTAACGGACGTCGAATACGAGAAAACCTTAGGACAGCGTATGAGTAAAATGTTGGCGGACACGATTAAAACGCGCGTGAAGGAGTTTAAGTGGACGCGTTACAAGCTCGTGGTGCACGTGATTATCGGAGAGAACCGGGAGCAGGACATTGTAGCCGGAAGTCGCTTCCTGTGGTACGATGAAACTGATACATACGCATCAACACAGTTTTCAAATAAGTCCTTATTCGCCCTTGCAGTGTGCTTTGGTGTCTACTATGAATGATCGAAATCACAATGATAGTGGGTTTTGGATAATGTGTAACTGTTCATGTTTTACTTTCATTTTTGTTTCACACATGGATAATGTATAACTTGTGAACTGTTATTCTGTGCCTGGAAGACTGTAAATGGTAAAAACATAAATTATGGGGATTTGGATGTTTTCTTTATTTATTTTTCTCATTTTTAGTATACGACTTGTCTTCAAACTTGAACTGGAATATCCGGAGAATACTCAACATTATGACTTGTATTGAATTGTTCAGATACATGGGAGCGAAAAGTACATGGCCATGGTATAACATACATCTGGAGATCTTGATGACCTAGTGAGTTAAAGCTATGCTTTTCGGGTATTAGGTTAATGAGGATTAAAGACTTAAAAGAGAACTAGCATAAGTATAAGCCTAGTGAAAGTACTAAGCTATAACAGAGACCTCCTTTTCAAACATTGACATTATATGCTAGTTTTACATAAACTTTGAAATAGCCATTTTTCGAATTCCTTCATATCCGTTTATTAAAACATCTATGTACTTGATCAATTTGTTAGCTGCTTACGAACAATATGATTATAACCAAATGAACATTGATATAAAGCAATTTTTCCAAAGAATTACAAAGAAATATGTGGATAAACATTAACCATAAATAATGTTTATAAAAAATGTCAACTAGCAAACCACATCAGAACATGTACTTCATTTTCTCGCTGAAATCAAGGTGAAAGAACATTATGCATTCACTATATTGAACACCAATGATAAAACTTTCATGTATTTTTTCTATTATTATTAAAAGATTGACAAAATAAAATTGATTGTTTTCTGTTTTATTTGTGTTTAATACTACTGCTGGAAATCAGACCACACTTTCTTGAGCCCAGTGACATTCATGATTATAACACTAATTTCCATAAATCGATTGATTGTAATTTATAATCGTAAGTTGATTTGGGCAAAGACCCAATCTGACTAAAGAAGTCAGATTTGAATTGTTATAACCAAGGTTTTATTTGTATGTTTTTTTTCTCATTTATTTGTAATGATTTTGTTAAGAGCTCTAGTTGGCTCCAAAATGCAGATACACTAGTGCATGGAGGGTACACTGACCTGCATTAAGAATAATACAATGCGCAGTACCGACAAGTATTATGAACAATACACTGACCAGTATAAGGAATAGTACACTGACCAGTATTAGGAATAGCATACTGACCAGTATAAGGAATTGTTCACTGACCAGTATTAAGAATAACAAACTGACCAGTATTAGAAGTAGAACACTAACCAGTATTAGGAATAGTACACTGACCAGTATTAGGAATAGTACACTGACCAGTATTAGGAATAGTACACTGACCGGTATTAGGAATAGTACACTGACCAGTATTAGGAACAGTACATTGACCAGTACTGACTTCACCAGTACCAAATTCTTACAGAATTATTACATTTTTCACATCCAAAGCTGATGAGGCACATTATTCTTATATTCAAAGTGTACAACCCTTGACCTTGACATAGGGGTCCCAGACACAAGCCCATGAAAGGTCTCCATAAACTTTTTTTCCCTATATACCAAGTTTGGACGCAATATGTCAATTCTAACTAAAGTTTTTCAGTACCAACCATTTTTCTATTTTTAGTAACTTTAACCTTGACCTTGACCCTAGGGGCCCCATGAAAGGTTTCCACAAACTCATCCTGTATTCCATGTTTTGTTACTAAATGTCAAACATGATTAAAATTATTTGATACCATAGGTAAGTTTGACGTTGCCCTCCAGCCCTCTTGCCTGCCCAAATAAGGACAAACGTCATTCTAGTAACCAGGTATGCAGGTAAAGATTGTGACCAAGTCTTCACAATAAAAGTGTCATAATGCTGAAGTGATTAGACTGGGTCATGGTTACCATCTTTAATGAGTCATATTGACAATTACCAATGAGACCAAGAAAAATCAAAGAGAGCAGACAACATTGAGAAGGTGATAAAACAATGTGCAGAACAGAGGTTCAAAATCAGTCTCAATCCTCAAATAAAATATTTTGTGATATATTATAGTAACTAGAGAAATTGTGAATAAATATTGCTTAGATTTGTTTTCATTGTTTATTTTGGCAATGGGGCAACAGCAACTGAGTATCGAGAAGTTATCAAATAGAACAATGAATACTAAAGATACAATCATCAACACATATCAAACAAATTAAAACACACGTCTGACAGAAAAGTTCAAATCAATTCAAACCTATCAAACAGTTAAATTCAGGCTCAGAATATTATGGTTTTACACATTTTAAGACATTACTGTCACTTATTAAAAACAACTTTTTAAGTAACAAATGGTTCACTTTAGACAGTTAATCTTCACCATATCAATTTACTTTATGACAAAATGAACTGGTACCCAGTATGACTTTGCAAGCCTTTCAAGATGCAAACAAATTTGTACAAGTAGATAAGTTACTGATGTATCTGTTTTCAACCTTTAATGCAGGTATCTCCCCTGTTGAAAATATTCCTGCCAGGAGGTAAATCTGCTCTGTCATTATTTGCTTAGGATGTCACAAAGGACATTATTTGCTCCGTCACCATATGCCTAGGCTGGCGCATCATAGATCATCTGCTCTGTCATTGTATGCCTAGGCTGTCACATAGGTCAACATCTCCTCTGTCACTGTATGCCTAGGCTGTCACATAGGTCAACATCTCCTCTGTCACTGTATGCCTACGCTGTCACATAGGACATCATCTGCTCCGTCACTTTTTGTCTAGGCTGTCACACTGGACATCATCTGCTCTGTCACTGTATGCCTAGGCTGTCACACTGGACATCATCTGCTATGACACATTATGCCTGTCAGACATCATCCCCTCTCTCACTGTTTGCCAGGCTGTCACACAGAACATCATTGTGAATCAGCCTGTCCGTTAAACCTTTGAATGGAGCTGATCTCCACACCCTCACCATGCAATGTCTGGGCTGTACTGTTAGTTATCTAAAATGTAGAATATTACATTTATGTAGAATATTACATTTTGTTGAAAAAATTGTGAAAATTAAATTGATAAACAATGACAATAGTTCAATACCCCAACTTAACTCATCTAAACTCATCTGAACTCAACTCAACTCTCTGGACCTAAGTACCTTGAGTGAAACATGATAAATGTCTAAATGAACTACTTAAAAATTATGCCAACAGAGGCAAGCATTGTGTAATAGGACAATAGCTCAGGAAGAGAAGTCTAACAATCATCTGTATTTTCTGAACTGGTCTAGTGACATAACTCAAGAAATACTTGTGCCACATTAAGGGACTTGCTAGTAATACATGTATGCCAATTGTAAACACCAAGTTTTATTCAAATGACTTGTAACTTACTGCATGAAGCCAATGGCCAAAACAATGCAAATGAAAGCACAACAATGCCTATGCCAACAGATGACACCAGGGAATACGAGAATACCTCTAGTCGTTTCATTGAATAAAAGAAAAGCTTATACCATCTTTCCAACACCAAACAACAAAATATCCTTAGATCAAGAAGTTGAGTTCATCTCTAAGTGAGTGGCAGTAATATATTAGTAATTAATTTATTATCTTGCAAATGTAAAAAACACCTAGTGTGCCATTTCATTAAAATAGATCAAATTACAACCAAGAAAAAACTAAATTTAGATCATACAATACGCTCCAGATAAGACTGTCACTACAAGAATAGAAGAACCGTAGTACATACCCTGACAACGATGTAGTCCCCTGGTTCTGGTTTTCTCATGGTCTGTCCATCTGTCACCTCTGTATCAGGGAAGATAACTCCAAGACCGCCATCATTTCTTCCAAACAGAGTGCCCGTTCCTTTCTTGCTTGGCTGAAATAGTAAGAATTTAAAACTGCTATAACTGTTTGAAAAGCTTAATAAGTATACTTTGCATGAGGTGTTCTGTCAGGAATGGTCATTCCCAAAGCACCATCATGCCAGCCAAACTGAGTACCCATACCTTTTTTAGTGAATTGAAAAAAATCATAGGGAACTACTGTTTAAGATATGATAATTGCAATGATTATTATATAAACAGAAAGTGAAAGCTATCATTTTTAGACCAAATTGTATACATAAAGGAGTACACCAATTGAAGGCCTCTCAACACGGCCACAACCACTAGATATTGCTTTGTGTTGGAAATTGGTTCAAACACTTTCACAAGTTGATTACATCGATAAATGTGAACATAACTTCTCATACTATCTGGGTAAGCATGTGACAATTGTGTCCATGGGAACCCTTCTATTCCTGTCATTTCCCAATGTCCACATTCCTGCTGCAACTCCCACATATGAGCCACATAACATATCAATTTAGGTAAGATAAACACTACTTCACTTACCCCCTGGACCAGTACAAGATGGTTGTGTCCCAGCAAACTCTTATTTCTTTCCCCCGCCCCACGCCGGAATTCCTGTTGTAACTGTTCCACACGAGCCTGCTTTATGTCTGCAGGAACATCGTCAATCAGTTTGTGATAAGCATGCGTCTTCTGTTAAAGAAAGTATGTTATTTATCAAGTTGCTAGTTGGGCTAGGGCATTAAAGACTGCATGAACATAAAATTCAATTATTGCAGTAAAGTCTAGTTTAATGAAGTAAACCTTAAACATTCAATGTGAACACTGTCAGCATTGGCTATCAATGTCCAAGTAGGTTCAAAATGTGTCTAAATTGGCAATTGATCAGTGTCTGGCCAGTGTCTGCTAAATTCGCTCACTTTTATAATAAATTGTCAAGCTAAGAAGTATGCTTGTTACTTCTAATACATGCTTTTGCCTTTCGAGAATGCTATGATATCAAAGCATTCTGTAACAGTTAAAATCTTCTTTATTTGTCTGTCCTTGTCTTGAACCTATTTGTTATGCATGGATAAGTTCTATCTCATTACTGGAAAAGTTATAATTATAAAGTTGATTTATCTACCAACCAACCAACCCACACTCAATCTACCATTTCCAGAAACACTTGTCCTAAAATGGAAGCTTAAAGGTGACACATATTTCAATTGATTATCAATTCCTCTAACAAGAACACCACTAACAGATGCAAATGCTGGTTATTTTCACAATTGATAAAGGGGCATAACTTGACCTTAATAAAAGCCAATATTATAGCCTGGTAACATTGTGTTATGTGCCTATAGTCCCTGGTAACAGTGTGTTATGTGCCTATAGTCCCTTGTAACATTGGTAACATTGTGTTATATGCCTATAGTCCCTGGTAACAGTGTGTTATGTGCCTATAGTCCCTTGTAACATTGGTAACATTGTGTTATATGCCTATAGTCCCTGGTAACAGTGTGTTATGTGCCTATAGTCCCTGGTAACATTGTGTTATGTGCCTATAGTCCCTGGTAACAGGGTGTTATGTGACTATAGTCCCTGGTAACATGTGTACTTAATTGCATGTGAATATCTTAACAAGTTTTGTTAGTTATGGCCCAGGTCAGAATCATCGTGATGACCCCTACGCTATAGCAATACGTCAACTTTATTCCTTTGACAAGTTACTAGTAATAGAAGAAACATGTCTAAATTATAAAAGGAACAGCATATCTTACCTGTCTCATACTGTACGGGTAGGCAAACACCATAGAGTATTGGACATCTCTCACCAGAGCCAAGGTGTCCTCGAACGCAGCCTCGCTCTCCCCGCAAAACCCACAAATGAAGTCACTTGTCAGGCACACATCTGCAATTTTACAATTTTTTTTTTATATTTTATGGAATTTAAGTGAAATTAGTCATTACAAAGAATGAAATCAAGCAAAATATAAATCATCTCTTTTTTTGAGTTTATGTCATCCTATTGCTGTAAACACACGAGGGTTCAAAAGTGCTTAATGACAGCATACATGTAAGAAAACACTTTCTGAGATCATTTGCTATGGCTGTAAACAAAAACAGAATTTAAAAGAAAAGGATACCCAACATCAATACATGTTGATCACTTTTTTCAACTCAAAACATGAGAAGTAATTTTTGGGTATCAACACTCACTAGGCAATATAGACCTGACCCTGTCTACAAGTTGCCGATAAGCCTGGCCGGTATAGCCACGCCTCATGAATGACAAAACATCATCATTGCCACTCTGGGCTGGCAGGTGGAGCTGACCACACACTGTTGGACGATCTTTGATCAACTCTATTACCTGCAGGGGAAAGGAAACTTTTGTTTGTGGTCATTCATTTTTATCATAAGGATAACAAATGATAAGAGTACTTGATTACTTAAGCTTTTAAGAAGACACACATCCGTAAAATATTATTCGTGTCTTTTTCATAGTTTGTATTACCAGTGTTATCTTCTAATTTGTAAGTTCATGTTTATAGTTTTGAGATTTCAAAGACAATTTTTTTTGGTAAGTTTTGTAATCTATCATTTAATTTATCCAATCCTCAGTAAGTTTGTTCAGCATGTGTTAAACAAATCACTTTAAAACTGATTGTAAAATTACAGCACAAGTGAAATACATTCAAGAAAAACCTCATCAGGAAAATCCTTTGGATGTGGCGCTGTAAATCGTATTCTCATTTCGGGGTCAACTTGTGAGACCTTATCCAGCAGATCAGAAAACCTTCGTCCCCCAGACCGCGCCCGATATACTGTGCGGAAACCATCACTCAGCGTTGGCTTTATACTGAGGTCTGGTAAACCGAAGTGCTGAGAGTCAGAAGTATCTCGATAACTGTTCACGTTCTGACCTAGTAGAGTTATCTCTTTTACTCCCTAATAATGTTATGAAGAAACATGTGGTTAGCAATGGAAAGAATCATAAAAGGATGTACCTGTAAACAGATTGCCACAGAGCGATCACAAAAAATTGTCTGGTAAGTTGTTTTTTATAACAAGAGCTGTCGTAAGACTACGCCGCTTTGACTTAGAATACAATAACGATGTAATAATACCAAGTTTGGTCTCTTTATGTCAAACCTAACTAAAATTATTTGATACATAAGGTGACTTTGATGCTGCCCTCCCACCAGCCCGCCCAAACAATGACGCAAGTCATTCAAATAACTTGATTTCCCATTATGAAAATGTGGTTAAGAATATACAAATATGCCTTTCAAAGGAAATTAAAAAATAAAAAATCAAGGGTCATAACTTGTATTTAGGCTTAAAACGGAGTTATTTTTCTTGTTGTAAGATGGTCGTAAATAATTTTGAATTTTATTAAGTGCATTTAATGAACGGTATAGAATTTTTTTTTTATTAAAATCCCAACTTGCCCTTAACTTTTACTTGCCTAAAACTTTAACCTAAGTCAATCAGGGGCCATAACTTGTATTAAGGATATGGAGTTATGTAACCTCATTGGGTGATGGTCCTGAACAATTGTGTGAAGTATTAAGTCAATTGAATGAAGGGTATAGAAGTTATAAAACAATATCCCAACCTGCCCTAAAACTTTAACCCAAGTTCCATAGTCAATCAGGGGCCATAATTTGTATAAAAGATAATATGGAGTTATCTAACCTCATTATGGGATGGCTCTGAACATCTGTGTGAAGTATTAAGTCAATTGAATGAATGGTATTGGAGTTTTAGGTGAAAATCCCAACCTGCCCTAAAACTTTAACCTGCCCTAAAACTTTAACCTAAGTCAATCAGGGGCCATAACTTGTATTTAGGATAATATGGAGTTATGTAACCTCATTGTGGGATGGTCCTGAACAACTGTGTGAAGTATTAAGTCAATTGAACAAAGGATATAGAAGTTATTAATAAATATTCCAACTTGCCCTAAAACTTTAACCCAAGTTCCATAGTCAATCAGGGGCCATAATTTGTATAAAAAATAATATGGAGTTATCTAACCTCATCTTGTGATGGCCCTGAACAACTGGGTGAAGTATTAAGTCAATTGAATGTAGGGTATTGGACTTATAAGTGAAAATCCCAACTTGCCCTAAAACTTTAACAGGACGCCGACGCTGGGGCGAGTAGTATAGCCCACCTTTTCTTTGAATAGTCGAGCTAAAAAAATGGCATACCAGTAACTTAATATTTATAAAGGCCAGTTACCAGCCATAATAGACATGCATTTTGTTTCTGGGAACATGTGTACCAAGTTTCATTTAAACCTGTATTGTTGTTATTTGAGTAGTTTAAAAAAAATGCTTGTAAACAACACCAATGCTATAACATTATATATACTTTTTTAATGAAAAACAGATGATTTAAGCTTTAAAAATCTGAACTAACCTGAAAAAAAAAATTAAATGAATAAATATACAAAGTGGTATGCAGTGAGAGACATGTTACCATGTATGAGACTGACTTGTAAGCAAACCCCTCAACCAAGCTTTATTTGCAATGTTGATGACTGTAATAGCCTTATTTTTTGAAGAGTCAAGCTTAAACAGACATTCAACATACACTTGAAAAAGTCAAAACTCAAGCCAAATTTTTATTGAATCATCTTAAATCCCTTGTAACATTGATCAATCTAAGCTCAATGTTTTTATTTTGGTATATATTGTTGTGAGACTGTTTATTTATGATAAACTTCTCTGAAATTATAATGGAATCCAATTAAAAAGTTACTGTTGAGACATAACTATAATGTGCGGCACTGAGATTAACGCACTCACTCACTCACAGACGGACAGTGGGGTTACTTTATAACACCCTTTAGGGGCATAAAAAGCAAACTCCTATATCTACAAAATTTAACGCATGTATAAATCTTAGATTAATTGTATCAATAATGGTATCCAATGATGAAAAAAGCACATCATTTAATTCTAGATGTACCTGGTCAGATAGCATGCGGACTTCCTCTAAAATTGAATCTATCGGGCGGCTCCGTTCCCTTCCACGGGTGAACGGGACGATACAGTACGCACACATGTTGTCACATCCTCGCATTATTGACCTGTAAAAGAGGAGTAAGAGGAGCATTAACTGATAACTAAGCACTCAGTAAAAATCACTAAAGTGTGGTCTTTAGTGGTATAAGTGTTCCCTCTCACCCCAAAAATCGTTGGTTTGAGCTACACCAGACGAACATTCTCTAGGCTTATCAAAAAGAATCAAGAACTGGTATTGAACCAGGAAACAGCCATGAGAGTGCTTAATATCAGCTTTCAACTGTATTTAGAACTGAGCTAGAATGAATTAGTATGAAACAAAAAAGCTAAAAAAAAATTTTTTATCCAGTTTGAACACAAATATCTAGGCATATATATATATGTATTTTATCAAATCACAAATACTTTTAAATGAACTAACACTTATTATGTCAGCTACCATTCACACCAAAGAGACCCGGCTAGAAAGATAAGAGTAAAAGTGAACATACACATAAGCAGTGACAGAGTCCTGGTTCAGCCTAACAGGCATAACATCGGCATACGTCTCCTCCAGGGACAGCAACACATTCACTGAAAAATACAGGAATCACAGCATGTTCCATAGAAATGTACAGCCAGAGGTGCTTGGAGCATCATGGTTGCGCATTGGGGGTCTCTAGTAAATATATTGTTTCCTAATATTAATGTTGAGAATCGGACAGAAAAATACTATCGATAATCGGTTTATGAAACCGGTCAATGACCAATTATTAATTGATTTAATTATTATTTAATTATCTTTGCTCATCATATTTAAGGCAAACAGATATAGTGCATGTACCAGTTTAAAGAACCAATGTTCCCTTACAATATTGTTTGTAGATTTCTTTATATAAATTACATTATTTATTCAGAAAGCCACTATATTTTAGTGTTTACAAGTTACTATTACAGAACATGAGACCACAGTCTCTAATAATTGACTTACATTTAGTATTGAAAAGATGTGTAAAATAAACACAAAGAAAGATATCAATTTCTTTTTAATAATCAGTCAGTAAGTACAACAAGCAGTTGAATATTCTATTTGTTTTACAAGAACAGTTTCTGTTTTATAGGAACAGTTTCTTTCAGAAAACTGAGAAAACTAAATTCTTATATGGTTAGAAGTAAAGGGTAACATGTTTTAAAAATTACTTTTAAACCACAAACATGTGAAGTTGAGAACCAATCCTTTGGCAGTTAAATTACAAAGAAAATTAATAATAAGGTACTGTAGCGACTTATTTACTTGATAAGAATTAGAGTACATAACATAGTAACACCTTAACATTTTAACATAAACTACCAGGTAGCATTAACCAGAATTAAGTAAATAAGACAGTAGCCGTTATGTCCCTTGTTTCTATAATTGATTGTTCAAATTTCACTATTGATTGTTGCTGACGTAGGCCTTTCTGATCAAATGTCGATTATAACCAATCATCGGCACAACACTACCTAATATAACTGTTTATATTCAGGAAAATATTATTCAGGGGTCCAATAAGTGAATAATAAGTTGGAAATGGGGGGGTCCCTATCCAGAAAATTAAGCCAGGGAAACAGGTATTCTGTGTAAGGGAATCATAATCATGGATGCATTAAATTTTACATTCTGTTGGGTAAGTTACTACATGGTTTTTCATTGAACCAAGCATATCAATATACAGAGTTGATAATTAGAATTACATTTCCAGTTCAGGATCTTGTTACAAGTTGATTTTAGTTTATGAAAAAATTAATAACCCCTTAAGATTATACAATATCCTAGTACAACATCCACATACCAGTATATTCTCTGGGAACATGTTTCATTTGAATACTTTAATGTTGTTTGAGGAATGAACAATTCTAAAGATCTGGGACAAAGACGATGCCGATGGCAAGGCTATTGAAATAACTCCACTAAACAGATAAGCTTCAAAAAAGTAAATTCAACTCATCTCACCTGCAGCTTGCCGGTTTTCAGTGATAGCCAGGAGACGAGGCAAGTCCCTGTAGGCATCCGGTCCACACACAATGTCCACTAACTGTTCCCGTTCCAAAATCTGAGTCTTCAAACGTTCAGCCATGCAACCTGAATTACCACATGAAACTATTATCATTAAAACCAGTCTAATATAAATGAAAATAATTTCAAATTAGTTTATTTTACACATACTGTACCAGTATTCCATTAAGATTTATTTTTTAAGCTTCAACTCTTATTTAAGAATGTTCTATTGATACTATTGTCAAAATGCCATAAGTTTCTTCAGAAACAGTTCATCCAGTTACATACATGGTGAAAGCATAACATATCTGCTTCCTTATCGGGTGTCACGAGCAGCATTTCCTTTTTCATTCTTCAATTACAGAGATCACAATAGTTTCATTAATAATTTACCAACCTAGAATGGCAATTTTCATTTGTGGCCCCACACCTCTACTCATCTTACGCCTCTTCATCTTGGCGAGGTAGTGAAGCTTTTTCCACACTTTGTGCTCTGCCCCCTCCCTGATTGCACAGGTCATCACCATTACTACATCCGCCTGAAAATAACAAGACCAAACTAATACAGTTATAAAATTATTAAATTTTTTCTCCCAAACCCATCTATGTTTATTCAGATTTTTAGCAAGCATGGCACATATTTAACCAGTCTTGAGCTTGCAGACCTTACAATGTAGTTAATTTCGACCACAGAAACCATATTTTTGATTCCTGACCAATGAGAAAGCAACATTATTCTGTATATTTTTAGGCCCAATATTCAAACAAGTATTAATATAAATATTAATTTAGGGAAATAATGCCATAATAACGGAGATAATATACATTGACAAGTTTACCTGCTTATATCAATAATCTCTTCATTGCAATGATTTACAGTTCAAAACCCGTTCTTATTGACTAAACATCCATCATTTTTTTGTCGGCAGAGACTGCTGCTAGTCGGTATATCATGTAAGAAATATAAGAAATATCTATTATGTTGTCACTAAAATGCTGACAAAAATTCCACACTCTATTTATTGAACTGCTAACTATTTACGGTCCTCCTTCCCTCTCTCTCATTCAAAATTAATAAGCAACCACTGTTTTTATAGTTTATTGCATAGAACTCATACTTCTCATTCCTATGAAGGACATTTTATGAAATATGAATGTTGAAAACTTCATAATAGCAAAGACATTTTCAGAACAGAAGAAGGCCCTGATACATATTATAAAGAGGAATAATAATAAAATTGATAGTATTTCAAAGCTCACCTGTGTAATATCTGAGGTCCTGACAAAACCTTTATCCTGAAGAACAGCCCAAGCTATTTCAGTGTCCGAAACATTCATCTGGCAGCCATAAACGTCAAAATACACTAAAATACATAAGTGTTTAAGAAATTATTTGAGCATCAGACTTGTTTCCAACATATTGGGTAATTTTCAATGATAAGCTTCATATTTGAAATTTGATACTGATGTATTTTTATTATTCAAAGAAAAATACTTATAACCATTCAAATAATACCAATATTTTATCGGTCAACATGGGACTCAGATCCAGAAAAGTGAATTAAAAAATGTTACAAAGTATCTTCAATATAATAAATTTTGACAAATGGTGTATAAATTGCAAAGCATTTTATTTTAAACGCATGTAGCAATTTCGACCACTACTGTTTTTCTTAAATACATGTAGCAATTAATCTTTGCAGTTTTGGGTCTCAAAGTCAAACTTGGACAATAGTAAATGTATATGGGCCCCAAGACACCAAAAATTTAATATATTATTTATTATTTTATTTTATTTATTTATTGTTTACTGAACCATCAGATATAAGCTTATTTGAGAGTTGGGTTCCTCATAATTGAACTAATAACTTATCAAACACTGAAGATGTTAAATATAATCATTAACTGTTTCTTCTAACAGACTCCTTGTCTTTTGATATAAAATTCAACATCAAGCTGTAAACTATGTTAATAGGCATTAGTTCTCGCTAAATGTACACAAACAAATATTAATTCCTCCAATATCATTGTAGTTTCAGTCCTTTCCGGATACAATTCCTACTCAAATGAACAAGTATCATTAGTGGATTAATTTTACCTTTTCTCCCAAGTCCAAGAAGATCATCATCTTTAATGAACGGTACCGCCGCTTCATCCTTTTTAACTTTGTTATCCAGAACATACGGTGACACTGTGTTGGCAATGAAATGTTCCAAAGACGGGCCTTTTGAAATATCTTTTTTACTTCCATGTATATTATTTCCATTAGTGTTCAAGGATTCAAGCTGTCTACCCTTTTCAACTGAAGATGATGCCAACCTTGAGTAAAGTTTAGGGCAAGACTTCAGTTTAAAAAGCTGTCTTACAATCTTGTGCACTAATAGTTCGCTCATTTTGTAAAACGAGTAAATTATCTGCTACAAAACCATGTAAAAACTGTTAAAGGTGTCGTGTTGTTTTGTCCTTGGCTAACATGTCAATGTGTCATCCGCGAAAACACATTGCATTTTGATCAATAACTGCATATTGAGGTAAATCAACCAAAATATGCAATCTTTTTTATGGGTTTTCTTATATTTTATAAAAATTGCTTATCTAATCAATGAAAGAACAGTTAACGTATAAACACCTATCATTAATGATATTGCCAATGACTTTCAGAAATGGCGATAATACCCCAAAGGGACGTCACTCACTCAATCATTTACTAATATGGTTATATTCAACCATTACTGCAAACGATCAAATCTCTTATGCAGTGATGTCTCCTGCCGGGCTAAAAAACAACCCTCTGGCATTGCGTTAAAATAGTTGCTGAATATTAGCTCTATTCTCTTTACTGAACCAGTAATTTTAATGATGAAAGGACAATACGGGTTATGTTTATTACGGACCAGACATAACAGACCATATTTGGGGACAAAAAAAATACGGTGCAGCCACGCGGCATGCTAAAAACAACATCATAGTAAGTATTAAGTTTAACTATTTCCTATACAAATCAAATTCATAACAATAACTTATAAACCAAATAAAAGGCACGACAGCTTAATAAACGTCACATCGTATGACGTCAAATGTGACGTTTGCTGAATCATCAAAACTAAAACAGCAAAATAAATAACCAATCGATTGTACAACATCAATCGGTTCATTATTTTCAGAATCGTATAATAACAAACAATGGTTAATGAAAAATAATATGATACTGGTTAAACATCAGAAAAAAACCCACCTAGTTATACACCTATCGCGAGATGTTAACACCGCCCAGTTTCCCTGACGTCAACGTCATTCCAAAAAAGACGCGTAGTAACTGTTTGTTGACAGTTTGACTTTTGCTTGATTTTCGTCAATAAAATCAATTTCTAGCGAAAATATGGGAAATTGTTTTGGGAAAAAGAGTAACAAAGTTGCTCCTGATCCGAGCCAAAGTAACGATGACGTTTCTGTCATTATTTCGTCAAATACTCAGTTCCGTGCATCGCCGAGAGCGGTGAAATATCGCGACATGGAAGAGGCGTTGAAGAAGGGCGAAGCAATGGTTGGCGACCTTGACAAAGGTGTGTATTTAAATCAATTTGTATCTTTAATATTGAATATAATATATGAAATGTATATGTAATAGTCCATTTAACTTACTTTATGAATGTTAACAAAACGCCAATGATAACAAATTATCCATAATGATATAATTTATGCAAAGTTTGTCAGAAATACATTTTCCTACATCCGATGCTAGATACCAATGCATACAAACATTTTTATTAAACAAACCATGGACAAAACCTGTGTCCCGGGTTCGAACCCATGACCCCGGGACACTTGCACGGTAACTTAGCCGACCATGCGATTGTTTCTTAGCAATGAACACTTATATCATATCTATAATTTTAGTGAGTAGTTCCTTTAAAATAGGTTGAATAAACAGCAACACGCCATGCAGTTAAAACAACTCTGAAACTTTTTAAAAGCTCACGGTTTTAAATGACCTTTTACTGAAATTGATTGAGAAGATAAAAGTTGGTTAATGTTGGACGTCATACTTACTCATTTAGGTCAGGATGCCAAAGTGGCCATAAGCGGTGTGGCGTTTGACGTCACCTTTGACGATAAGCCTTCTAACCTTGCCGTCACCCCAAGACGGCTACCCCCACTTCAGGCAAAAGGATCCTCAAAAGCAGTATGTTAAGGCATTATTTACTTTTTGAAGTCTAACGGGGTCACTACTGAATCATTTCGAAGTTAATTGGGGTGGTGAGTTTTATGCGTTTGTTCGACATATAAGTTTGCTTGGAAATGTGTAAGTAGCTGGATGCGCCACGTATCCGTAACTGTTTTCATTGGTATGTAAGCATTAACTAAGTATATATTATAAAACTTTATCCTGATGTCCTTATTGGTTTCAGGTCTCATGTGGGCCTGCCAAGAAGAAAATGAGAAAGACCACACGAGAGAGCAAAGCTTCTCAACCCGACGATGCGGTAACTCTTGTTTAAATTATGTTGGCACTAAATACTTCTGTTTTTTTTTTCAAATGAAATTGACATTCCGATGTTCGATGCCTTGCGTAGTGGTGGTGTTAACTCCGCCCTAATCCCCGGTGGAGTCTGATTTAAGATTTAAGTCTCGACAACATCAATAGATCCCCGATACAAATCAATGTAAAAGTATCACTTTACAAACCGCTAAATTTGAAGTGCCAGTTTCACAGCGCATAAAATAAAAACTAAATTTATGCATTCGGGTGTGTCACTATTGTTGTTGAAAAAGTATATTGAGCACATTTACGTCAGATTATATTTATTTACATTATACATTACATGTTCTGAAGGTGATATATACGGCAAATGAAAAAGAACTCATTGCTAGTATACTCCATGATGATTTCATCAACGAAAGGAAACAAAAAGCGAGGAAACTGCAAAATTGGAAACTTGCCAGGAGAGCCGAGGATGAGAAGACAGATGAGCAAGAAGATGACCGGACTGAGGCGTCTGCTAGGGAGGAGGACGCAAAGGTTAGTTATCAGTAAAATAATAATTATTACATAGACCAAGTAAAGTTTATTGTTTATTTCGTCGTCAGATTTTATTGAAACATTACATGTTCTGTAGGTAACCTATACGGCAAGTGAAAAGGAACTCATTGCTGGTATACTCCATGATGATTTCATCAACGAAAGGAAACAAAAAGCGAGGAAACTGCAAAATTGGAAACTTGCCAGGAGAGCCGAGGATGAGAAGACAGATGAGCAAGAAGATGACCGGACTGAGGCGTCTGCTAGGGAGGAGGATGCAAAGGTTATTATCAGTAAAATAATAATTATTACATAGACCGAGTAAAGTTTATTGTTTATTTCGTCGTCAGATTTTATTGATACATTACATGTTCTGTAGGTAACCTATACGGCAAGTGAAAAGGAACTCATTGCTGGTATACTCCATGATGATTTCATCAACGAACGGAAACAAAAAGCGAGGAAACTGCAAAATTGGAAACTTGCTAATGCTAATGCTAGTGATGACCAACAAGATAACAGGAGTGAGGCGTCTGCTGTGGAGGAGGGAACGAAAGTTAATGCCATAAATGTAGTAATTATTATTTAATCAAAGAACGACCCTTCTTATATTCGCATTTGTGCCCCAATTTCGATTGTAATTTCTAAAATGGTTTTGGTCAAGGAGACTGATAGAAAAATTGACTGTGTTAATATTCCATGCAACAACATTCTAACATGTTTATTGTAGTATACATGATTTATATACCAACGTTCATGCAAAATCATAAAGGATCCAGCGAAAAATGAGTTTGAAAGCAATCTAATGCTATAATCAGTATGCTAAAACTATGTTGATTTTTTCAAAATATTACTAAAGATGATTTCCTTTCAGATTACTTACACTCAGTCGGAGGACCAGCTGATTGCTGAAATCATTCGAGAAGACTTCCTCGCCGAGAGAAAGGCCAAGGCTAGAAAATGCCAGACACGCAGATGTAACCAGGATAATATGGTTAGCTTGGTATTATTATTTTTGGAAAACTATTCTTAATTTGTGGCTGGGAAATAAGATTGAATTAAGGCAGTAGAGTATACTTATTTTTTTCTCTATCAGCTGAGAGGCACGATCAGATTATTCCAGACAAGTAGATGTAGCCAGGATATTATGAGTTGTGTATTGTTATTTGGGTATACTTCCATGCCAGACACGTATATGCAACAACTATGTCATGGTGAGTTTGGTGCATTATTTTTATTATAACAAAATGATGCTGGAATACTTCAGTCCAAGCTGCAAGTCAGGGCTAGAAGGTGCTAGATATGTGCATCTTACCAAGGCTCGGTGGTTGGTACCGATAGCATGTGTGGATCGCACAAACTATATTCGGGCAAAGTTGTACTTTTCCGCGATCATGTCGTTGTTCAGTTGAACTGCCATGACATAAAGGGATATTTCATCTTGACATCGAATATGAACATAAACTAAAGTTAAAGATGCTTGTATGACCATTTGTTTAGAAATGTTTTATTAAATGCATTCCTAATGGAAAGTTGAACCTGTTTTATTTTGGTTTCAGGACAACGGTTGATAGAAGAGAATACACACTTTAGAACCCAAAGAAACTGACACTGTTCAAAAGTCAATATTTGTTTATTGCCGGAGCCCATATATAAGATTTGAAACATCAGCTATATATTACAAAAAAAATATGTAAATTATACTTTCATTCTGGAAAACACTTTAGAAAACAAAAGACTGAAATAGAAGATATTGCTTTCTAGTTTTAGTTTGTGATTTTATTGTGTAAGTTTGAGCTTGTTTATCTTCAAAATAAATTTAAAATAAAAGGCATGTTGTGTCTTTTATGTGAGAGTACCGGCAAACATACAACAGGGCAACAATTGCCATTACAATTAGGTCGCTCGTTTAAACTCCATTCTCTTTTACAAAACCTGGTTGAGTAACTAGTCTTTCCTTTGACGTAATATATTGTAGACATGTGTTGTTGATAGTTTACATTGTAGCGTTACATTGTAGCGTTTACACTGTACTAATCATAAAAATATGTCTGTCTGTCTGTCTGTTTGTCTGTCTGAACGTTTTGATATTGACTAAAAAAGTAAAAATATAAGAAAATTATTTCCATTTTATTATCTAAGAAAAATTCTGGTCGCCGATCGAAAATCACCAACTGCCCTATTCCTAGGTTAAATTTAGGGTCCGCTGCTGGAACACACTGAAAGCAGTATTTAATCGTGAAAACCTACCATACTGCGGTCATATTCTTTGAAAAATTGATGACCTTGCAAGATCACGGTGGAGAACCCACGTGACTTATTTGGTAAAGTGCACGGCAACAAATGTCAACAAGTCTCGATTCAGGTAAGGTTTTTAAAGATAACTTTCTTAATATTTGGAGGATTTTTGTGAAATAAAGACCATAAACCCCACAATTAAGAGCTCTATCCACGGTAATAAAGAACTTTCTCTAATATCCCAAAGTTTTCCTGAAAATCTTGACCAACTGATTTCTTAGAGTTGAAATCTAAGGCAAAGTACACGGCTTTTGACAAATCTATCGCTTTACTTCGTGTTAGCCGTAAATAATTCATACACACATCTTATTTTAAGCAAATTTTATGTATTTTAAAGTTTTCAGCGTGTATTGTTGAACTTCTTATAGTTATTTCCAAGGCGAAAATGAACTAAAACCAAATTGATAAAGTACACGGACATTTTAGGTTTGATAAAGTACACGGTCGTTTACAACCTTCAGTGTATATATTCATTATTTCACTGACTGGTGTTAAAACGAGTTATTATAAATTTATTTATTATTTCTATTCTTCAAATTCATTATTGAACATTGCTCCATGTTTGAAAAGACTCATTGTAATGGAGTGGCAATGAAAGAATGAACGCGTTTTAACAGTTAAACCGACGGCGTCGCCTAAATGATGGGCTCATTTTCATGAATCATGGAAACATGTGTTATAACACTAAAATTCAGTCCCGTATTTTAACAGTATATTCGCAATTGACATATAAAGGGCTTGAAGTTTTTGTAAAGGGGTTCCTAATCTTTTTCGTATCGTATATGTAAAACGTGTTTGTATTCATTATACATGGTAAACAGTTACACATAACTGCTTAATAACTCTTCATTTTGTCAATTTTGAGAAAGGAAAGTGTTCTTGTACTTTTAATGTCTTCGATTGCTAGCTGATTTGATAGACTTATGATTTTGTGACATTTGTTTCATTTCAGAATATGAATATGATTCTATATGCAAAGAATGCAGAATGGCATTTCAAAATAAAAAATCAACATCTAGTAGACCACGATAGAAGGCATTCTGGTCAATTGCCATCGTTTTTGTGGGAAAGTGTTTACACAGACACAGGTTAGTTTTTAGCTTTATTTTTTCGCAGAGAAATAAGAATAACAGTTATACTTTTATTATGACTCCCCTCGTGAAGAGGTTAAGATTTGCCGTCGTCTGACTGTGTTTTCAACGTATTTTTAGGGGTTGCGTTTTTCACATAATAATGTGGTTCGTGTTTCAGTGGACAGGGTCGTTTAGTTTTATGATGCTGATTACACGATCAAACACTGATTGCGAAGCAGCAATATAGTGTTGTTTTTAAAATTATATTCAAGTACTGACATTGCCAGCATTTCTCGCTAACTTGTGACAGTACATGACTTTTTTATAGGTGCAGCAATCACGGCGAGACAAAGTTGCACGTTTGCAAATATTGTGGCAAAACTGCTCTTGCAAGACTTAAAGATACACGAAAGACGCGAAAGCGGCCAATTGAAGCTAACCTGTGATGTGTGTGGGTTCAAATTGGGTTACACGACCAATCTCAGTGACCAGATTTCTACTAGACACAGGGGAATGACACGTCACAAATGTCTACAGGTCGCTCAGGATTCAAGTTTAAATCTGGACTCAGAAGGCACGTTAAGGCGAAACACACCTAATCAGGACATATTGAAAGATCACAATGGTCTAGTTAGAAGTGCATTCCAGTATGTTGCCGAGTTAAAATAACGTTTTGATGAGTTTAACATTTTATTAAGATAAATAGCAAAACGTACTGTTACCAAATGGTGCTCTTTCAAAATGTTCGTTTGTCTTACAGTACTGAAAAAATTGCTGTGTAAAATTAATATGAAAACGGATTGAGCATAAAACATTTTCACAAGGTTTAGAGATGCATTGTTGTCATTTTCCAATTGATGTCCAATAAACTCTTAACTGCATGTATCTTATATAATTCAGCAAGCTTTGAAACACAATTATTTTGTAATCACATTTCAGCCTTTAGTCTAGAACATTCTAATGTTCCATGCTCAGCTCTTATCTAGATGTTCAAGTCTTAGTCCTAGCCTGTAAGTTGGTAATATAGTGTGCTCTCATTCCTCCTTGCTGTTTCCCATCTAACTCCGAGCGTCCATCTTTACAATGAATTCCTGTCTGTATTGTTCGAACGACCGCAGTTTTACTGATGTAGATCAGATAATATTTGTTCAGACTGAACCAAATAAAAGATTCAGCGTTAACTGAAAGGTATGAACAATATGCTTTAAATGTGGAAATATGTATAAACTAATTGTGATGTGCCTATTTTATTGTTTTATATCACATCAAAATAGGAACATTCATGAAATTTATAATCACCACAAACGGGTCGCTAACTACTGATATGTTTTATTCGCAGTCAGTCCAGATTAAAATTTATAAGTAAAACTATCGACCCAGATTATAATTTATAAGTAAAACTATCTGATTTTTGAAGAAATGTATGTATGATTCTGTATTGATCTGTATATTCAAAAGTAATCGAACTTATAATGGCAGACTTTCTCTTAAATTATCCCATAGACTATCTTTCAACTCCTCATTAAATATGATTTCTAAATATTTAGTTGTTTAGGTGTGCGTTATAATGCAAAATTTATTGATACAACTTAAATAAAAACTAAACACTATACATTCTGACGTCACGAATAGAAAATGCTTATATAACTATTAGTTTGTAAACCGCACTCTACTTTTAAACATAAACTAAAATGACCGTGTACTTTATCATCCTAAAATGTCCGTGTACTTTATCAATTTGGTTTTAGTTCATTTTCGCCTTGGAAATAACTATAAGAAGTTCAACAATACACGCTGAAAACTTTAAAATACATAAAATTTTCTTAAAATAAGATGTGTGTATGAATTATTTACGGCTAACACGAAGTAAAGCGATAGATTTGTCAAAAGCCGTGTACTTTGCCTTAGATTTCAACTCTGAGAAATCAGTTGGTCAAGATTTTCAGGAAAACTTTGGGATATTAGAGAAAGTTCTTTATTACCGTGGATAGAGCTCTTAATTGTGGGGTTTATGGTCTTTATTTCACAAAAATTCTCCAAATATTAAGAAAGTTATCTTTAAAAACCTTACCTGAATCGAGACTTGTTGACATTTGTTGCCGTGCACTTTACCAAATAAGTCAAGTGGGTTCTCCACCGTGATGATGCTTCGCATGAGGAGGGCGTGAACTATCAATGAATGTCTGTAACTAAGAGAACAAACTATGTAGAACAAGGTTAGTATAATACCAAATCTTGTGTTTTATAGTATCATGCCCATTGATTTTCCTTAACATTGTATCGCTGACTAGTTAAAGGGACGTGTTGGGGCTATTGTCACTTTTTATTATGCCCCCACAAAGTGGCGGCATATAGGGTTGCCCTTGTCCGTACGTACGTCCGTACGTACGTCCGTACGTACGTACGTACGTACGTCCCGAAGATTGTTTCCGATCTAATTCTTGAAAACCGTTTGTCCAATCCTCACCAAACTTTAAACACATGTTTGTGACCATAATATCTTGATCAAGTTCGATAGTCATGGAAATCGCTTTAGTCATTTAGGAGTTACGGCCCTTTTTTGCCAAAAATACTTCAAAAATATATGTTTCCAATCTAATTCTTGAAAAGTATGTGTCCAATCCTCACCAAACTTTACATACATGATTGTGACCATAATATCTTGATCAAGTTCGATAGCCATGGAAATCGCTTTTGTCATTTAGGAGTTACGGCACTTTATTTGCAAAAAAAGACTTGAAAAATACGTCCCGAAGATTGTTTCCGATCTAATTCTTGAAAACTGTTTGTCCAATCCTCACCAAACTTTAAACACATGTTTGTGACCATAATATCTTGATCAAGTTCGATAGTCATGGAAATCGCTTTAGTCATTTAGGAGTTACGGCCCTTTTTTGCCAAAAATACTTCAAAAATCATTATGGCTTATTTTCTGTGACAAAAAACCGAAGTAGGGGCATCCGTGTCCTATGGACACATTTTTAGTTTATAATTGATACATGTTACTGTGAGTGAATGAGGTTACTTAGTGTACATGAGGTTACTTGGTGAGCATGAGGTAACATCGTGTACATGCTGTTACTTGGTTTATATGAGGTAATTTGGTATACATGAGGCTACTTGATTCACATGAGGTTACTTTGCGTACATGAGGTTACTTGGTGTAAATGAGGTTACTTAGTGAGCATGAGGTAACATCGTCTACGTGCTATTACTTGGTATATATGAGGTAATTTGGTAAACATGAGGCTACTTGATTTACATGAGGTTGCTTGGTGTACATGAGGTTACTTGGTGGGCATAAGATAACATCGTGTACATGAGGTTACTTTGTGTATATATGTGGTAATTTGGTATACATGAGGCTACATGATTCCCATGAGGTTACTTGGTGTATATGGGGTAATTATGGTATACATGAGAATACTTGATTCACATGAGGTTACTTGGTGAACATGGGGTAACTTGGTGAACATGAGGTAACTTGATGGACTTGAAGTAACTTGGTGTACAGTATGATAAATGTAAATATGATAAAACACATTTACCTTCTGCAAAAAGATGTCAACGTATTTATAAATAACTTCAAATACCCTTTTTGTACGATTACTATTCAATATGAGACTTTGTTTACGTGTTGCCACACTTATACTTTTACGTTACTCGGGAACCTGACGTGAACAGATGCATGCCAGATACGGGGGGAGGGGCAAAAGCCAGGCCTAAAATACAAAGATGATCAACTTGTGGCAGGACCATGTTTCGTCGTTTTGCCCAATAAAACGGCAAGTTTTAGTATTTGTTTGTTTGTTAAATTTTGAAAATGATAATAAAAGAGTTAGATTTTAACATGTGCCGTTATTTAGAAATAAAAACGCATCGTTTTGCTTTGCTATATTTTGCTAGATCAATTTGATTTTTCAAGGTTGGGTATAAAAGACTGGCCGGACAAATTCCAAATCCACATCAACGGAAAACAACGGAAATCTCCGTACAGTTCCGGAAAAGAAAGTCGGGAAATTTAACGACTGGCTGCGGTGGCATAGAGGTGACACGAGATACTTAGTCGTGCGCACGACATACCCAAGTCGTACGCACGAGATACTATGTCGTGCGCATGAGTTACTAAGTCGTGCGCAAGAGCTACAAGGTATAGTATCTCGTGCACACGACGTAGTATCTCGTGCGCACGACTTAGTATCTCGTGCTCACGACTTAGTATCTCGTGCTCACGACTTAGTAACTCGTGCTTACGACTTAGTATGTCGTGCGCACGAGATGAATAAAAACATACACATGTCACCTCTCTGCCACCGTAACTGGCCAATATGGAATATGAAAATGTTATTGTTTTGTGAAATGCACTCAAAATTTCAATACAATTTGTAAATAATACGTCTTAACTTTGTGCAACAATTAAATGTCGCCCGTTGCATATTTAATTATTTCAAATGATAAAAATCGGTTTCAAATAATGGTAACAAATGTTAAAATATTTACAAAAGAGGCAATTCAAACGGTTATTACTATTTTTAACGGAGTGGTTCCGTGAAATAAAGTAAAATAATTTGTGTCAAACGTGCAGTACCTTATTTATTCTGGGAGAACGTTTGTTATTGATCCTTGATTAATTTGAGCTATTTTTGATGCACCTTTTTGTGTTTCTTTTTAATGATTATATTGTTCATACGGTGTCTATCCAAACAGTATCAAGTTTAATATGTAACGTATTACGTATTTAATACGTGAATTTAATAAGCTGTCAATTGTTAATTGCTGTTTGTTGTTATTATTAAGATAAGATAAGATAAGATAAGATAAGATGACTTTTATTATGATTTGGTACGGAAAATGTCAATTTTTATACCCAACCTTTTTCAAAGGGATTTTCTTTCTTTTAGTGAATTTTTCATGCCAATTATTCAACTAATTATTTGAAATTAAAGAGAGAAGTACAGTGATGAAAAGTGCGCGAAAAACAATATATAATTAATATGCATCCTTCAGACATTGTACATGTATTTTAACTCGACTTTCCGATTCCGACATCAGTTGTAATATGAGGATTACAATTTTATTATACATGTCCATGTACAATGTCTTTCCGGATGCATATTATATTTTTTATTGCTTTTCGCGTACTTTTTAAGACTACTCATATAATTTATCTCGACTATCACCAATGCCTTCGAACTCCCGAATACATTGACAAAGTGATTGTTTAATGCATTATGTTGTGTTTTTTTGTAAAAATATGATAAAACAAAATCGGGCAAAGATTTACAACGAGCGGTTTTAACGATCATCTCAGTTTCATCCTTAACAGTTCTATGAATGCCAGACTCTATCTACTATTTCCGAATATTGTGAAGAAGAATCCGTTTCTTTGCGTTGTTATGGATACTAGTGAACGTGTCCGTTATTCGTTCACAGAAAGAGTGTTTATATCTTCTATTGCAGTATAATAATCATTATCTCAAACTCCATTTCACGGATTCAGACACCTGCTGACATAGAAGGATTACAATCAGGTAACTGTTTTATGATTCAAAGCAATATTTGAGGGAAAAGACGTAATGTATAAAGACGTAGTGAATCTCATATAAGAAAGATAATTATTTTGTTTGTTTGTTTTAAAAAAAAAATGACTACATATAAAAATGATCTTTTGCGATGGTGAATTCAGAATTAATGTCATATGATATTTCGCGGATATTTTGCACTATTCAGTGGCACCTTCGTGCTTACAACACACTACACACTGCTGTTTTATTATTGTTTTAACAGTTGACGCTCTGAACACAATGATTGCTTACGGTATGGGAGAAGTGGAGCTGCCCGCCGGACAAGTAAGGAAGGAAAAACGGGTAGAAAATGGTAAGAAGGAAATCATATTTATTTTAAACAGTAATGAAAACACATACTCGTTGACCCTTAAAGTCACAAATGAAGAACCACTCCCAGGTCATTGAAAATACATATATGAAATGGCACATTGACCGGAGAGTGGGGGTCGCCGCACCCTTTTCCACTCCGAAAACTTTAATTACTATTTAAAGTACCATAAGCCTACATGTAGATTTTGTAAAAATGACATTGACCAACATTTTCTAGTTTGCGAAAAAAACATCGCAACATTGATATTCTGGATGATCCCATGATAGTTGAAATAAAACCATGGATTCTAACTAGGCAGACGGCATCAATCCCACACCGTTGATTTTCATACAGAGGTTAAAGGATAAGCGAGCAATAGCGGATCAAGTGAGAAGATGGGAGGGGGCACACCACCACCACCACCCCTCGCAATAAAAAAGAAAGAAAAAAGAAAAGTTGTCCAAGTGTTCTTTTCATATCAATATAGCAGAACATATATGCATTCACTTCACCAAAATGCACACTCTAAAAGTAGTCAAACAAGTTTTTTTTGGGGGAAGATTAAACCTGTCTTGTAATGTGGTACACCCATGTATCTATGGTAACAAGAATGCACCCCAAAAGTTAAAACATGTAATTTGTTTAGATAAAAACATACCCCAAAGTGTAATACATGTTTGTGTATGAGGTAATTTAGAACTCAATCATATTGCATGTTTTCTCAATGGTTCAATGCATTTCCAGTTACGATTTTCGTGTCAGAGAATATTGAACTAGTATGCTAGCCTATAGGCTCATTGCAAGAGTTAAGGCCTATCCTAAACCGCTGGTTCCATTCACAGTACCATGGTAGTAACTCCAATGGTTTAACCCGCAGCTATGGAAGACCTGTTCGGCTCAAAACATCAAACGGAGGGAGCGGGGACGGGAGCGGGAGAAGAAGACGTCATCAGAATGAAGGCATTTGCCCGGAAATCCAAAGTGTACATGGCCGCCGTTGCCTGCATCCTCATCTCCATGGCAATCTCGATCGCCACCGGCATCATCGTCATGATGATAAAAAACAACCAGACGATTTCGGAAAAACAGCTGAAAACGTAAGCTTTATCCGTAAAAAAACCTATAAAAATAGCAATACATGTTTTGCGTTAAAATTAACTTCCCTTAAAGGGACTGTGTCACAGATTGGCACCAAAAAAAAGTTTTTTTTTCTGTAACGAATCTCAGGACAATTATCTGATAGAATGTGTTACTCTTTTATATCATAATTGTAAAAAAAATGTTCCAAAATGTAAAAAAAAATGTGTCGGAGACCGGGTTCGAACCAGCGTCGCAAAAATTGAAGTCTAGCGTCTTACTCACTGAGCTACAAAGGCTTATTCTAATAAGGTGACATAATTAAGCTATACACCTACCTCGGTAATATCACGTGATAACACCGACTAACCAATCACGCATAAGGAATTAATTCTACCTGGTAAACATACCCAGTAATCTTTTTTAATGGAAAATACGAAATAACTGCTAAACTTAAATATATTGTAAACTATGTGGTACTTCAGTTAGTAAGTTTCAATGCATTGTACACATCGATGTCAAGTTAATGTCAGTTTTCGGCAATTTCCTTTTTTTTTTTAGCTTTTTTATCATACGTGAGCCCCTTTAAAAGGTGTTTTGGTGTATGCTCCATTAGAACATATGACTAGAATGAATGGACATACGGCATGATCTGATCTTATAAAATGGTCCTTTAAACCAGTTTTCCAAGCATTTTTTTCGTTCACGATTGTTTCGCAAGTCGTAGAAGTATCGCTGCCGCTTACGGTATATACGGTGTCTATTGAAATGACATGTGACAAGATTCCACAAAGTTCAATGTAATTTTGTATTATATAAATTTTGGCTTCTGGGTGTCACTGTTCAATGTTTTCAGACTGAAGATGGACATCGAAGAGAAGATCGTTGAAGATATAGTACGCAACGACACCCTCACCGGCGCCATGCTCAACCTCGGCAGTAGAATCACAGCACCTGGTCCCGTTCCAGGTATTAACTTCGTTGTCAACAATGTCCTGAAGACGATACCGTGAAATTACGAATCGTTATACATGCATATAACACCTGAAATGTAATATTTGTCTCAAGGTAACACAAGACAGTGCGATATGTTCTTTTCCAATTATTATCGACAAAGAGAGTCATCATGAGGGCAATGCCATATCAGGAAATACAGTTTACAAATAGAGCACATACATGCAGGGGTGGGTGCAGGATCTGACGCTATAGGGGCGCAACTTCGGAAATGCGCCTCCTCCCCAAGGAACAATTTAAGCACAAACCATGAACTATTTGGTATTTGAGATGAAAACGTTTGCATTCTTATGTTTCTTATGCATAAATGTTTGTCTATTAAAGTTACATGAAAAAGTACACTTGGACCAAGTAAGCCCCACTGCTGATTGTTACCATGGTTTTCTTATTTGTTTTCACAGTGATTGCAGTGTTCACACGATGGGGCGCCACATCATGCGGGGTAAACGCGAACAATATTTTCAAAGGTAAACATTCTTGAAGCAATAAAAATGGTGCATTTCAAATGTAAAGTTTCCTTTTTACATTACTTGGTAAATTTCACATCAGAGCGTTTCACGAAAATCAATACGTTCTTTTATATGCCGTTGGTCTTATATGCCTTTGGTCTTAACACAGTAAATGAAGACTAACATTTTTTAGATTAGGAGCAAAATGATTGTCACTGTTACCTATCAACACTGTTTAGGGCTTTAGAACTGAAAATCGAAACTAGGTGTCGTCAGATCTACTTTTGACATAACATATTAAAATAATTAATGCACCGGTGTTATGCGGTTTCAAATAGTACGAAATTAAAAGGCCACTTTATTTAAAAACGTTTATAAGATTGCAACATTAACGTGAATTTGTAAGCTAGTCGAGGACTCTAAACAATGTTGGTGCAGAACCGAGGGGAATGAATGCTTATAGATAATTACGCAGAAAATTGAAACGTGTTGACTAAAATACCCTGTCTTAACCTACCTACTACAAATACTCAAAACGTCATCAGCCATCATCGGATTTCATTTAATTAACTTTACAATAGCATTAAACTTGCCAGATGAAAGCACTGTTTATATATTCTAGTACATATAGATTTTTCAGTTATTTTTATGAATCTAGCTAATTGAATTTAAAAAAATCATCATTTTACATAACCTATTCTTTGGTTTATATGACAGGCATTTATCGGTTCCAGTTTGTTGCCACTATAAATATTTCTATATATTAATTGCCTGTAAACAGAATTGTAAAAAAGTAAAATCACGCTTGTTGGCTACAGCCTTTCAACGCTTTCAGTGCTTTTATTTAGTTTCGTAGTTATTGCTTCTATTTTGAGTAAGACATTTGCATTTGTCTAACCAGAAACTGTATTTTAGGTACTATTTTTATACCATATATATTTTTTATTTGAAAATATTAAATCAAGAAGTAACAATGGTTTGTTGATTTAATCGCCAGGAACATTTTGACACAAGACGTGTTCACATGCAGTGTTTTAAGACGTTTTCCAAGGCAAATTCAACAAATCTCTGATGAAATATGTCCGTAAAAGTACTCAGCTCCTTATTACACCAAAACATTTTAGAACACTAAAACTAAATTAAAACAGATTTTTGAAACCTTTTATTTCAGCCTTTTCCACTCACGTTTGTATTGTGGAAAACTCGTTCAGTGTAAAAGTAATTAGAATGTCACTCATGTATAACATAATCAATTTTGACTGATAAACCTTTAACTACTTACTCAATAATGTATTTATGGAACATATTAATTATTGATTACAAGATTACAACCGTGTATTTAATAGCAGAAAACGCAGAAATATTAAATGATTGGTGAATGCTAAAAGATTTACTGTGGTCTACTATAATCCCATAAGATAGACATACCGTGTTTAATGCTCATTTCTTTCAAATTAAACTCGGTTTCCTTCATAAGAACCATTGTTTTCGACATTTATTTATCCTTTTTGGAATAGTAAAACAATATTATTAATTGTGGTTAATCTTTTTGTGGAGTAAGAGTGCATCTTTAAACTACAACGGTTATCCAATTGATATAAGTCTTAAACACGACAAAATACCACTTCCGTGTAACCATTGCCACTACGTCAACTTATATGTGCATGTTTTCACACTCAGCAAAAACTGTAAACTATTTTCACCAGGTTACACTATTGGGCCCACAACAAACACCACGGGGGGACCAGTGTCCCCTCTCTGCCTGCCGAAGATACCCGACGAAAGCCCCACTTCAGTGATGGGCTTCGCTTCACTTCTGCACCCGCTCACCTATCGGCCAGATTCCTCCGAGTCGGACGCCACTACGGTCAATCCCATCTCAGAGCCGGTTATCCGGTGTGTCACGTGCGAGGTGTTCGGGGGAGGTGCTGTGCTCGTTGTGCCAGGACAGAAGACGTGTTTTGACGGATGGACACACCAATATAGTGGCTACCTAGTTTCACTGCCTAACTCTTCTGGATATTCAGCTGCTCTATGTTTAGATGTGGAGGCCTATAACAGCATAACGGATAAACAATTTGCCAAAACAGCATCAGGACTTTATCATGTTGGTGTGGTTGGATTATTGGCGCTTGATGATACTTCTCTGCTCACATGTGTCGTATGCACTAAATGAAACGTGGAATTTTTAAAATTGTGTAAACTTATGTTTTCTTCTGGTTGGCGTTTGATAATGTTTGTTTTTGTGCTTGTGCTTCGTTTTTGGTAGTTAGATAGCAAGTTAGTTTGTACTGTCGTGTTTGTACTCTTGTTGTGCTTAAACTTTATCTATATTAACACCAACTCAATTGGTTTCAAACAGTATTCATCTTTGTTATAGAATGTAGAGTGACCCCTTGAATGTCATATTAGTCCCAGTTACCATTTTTGACCTACTAACCTGCTGTTTGATTGGACTGATCCATAATCAAAATTGACACCTAGATTACACGGGTACTACATTGTTCACCAAGCGTTATGGATGTTGCCTCTACAGTACTAACATATTTTTTTATAATATTTCACCTAAGCCACATGCTTTCTCATCCAGTATTCGACTCATTCTTTTCATTCAACAGTTTCATTGATTTGCGTTAAGTGTATGAATTATTATTGTAAGTTTCAACATTACATACTGAAAGTGATTTGCAATAACCAGTTACTAGTATAAATGCACAACACTGCTATACTTGCTGAATTATTTCATGTTTATTCAGATCTATAGAACAATAGTTTTACAACTGTATATTTCAACAACATCACTAAATACAGCAAATAGTTATTAAAATCTTTATAATTATTACATCTACATTACTTTGAATGTTAGTTTGTTGTGTTTTATTAATTTTGTTATTTTGTTTCGTTTTTCTTTATGTTTATGTCTTATCAGTCAAATACTTTTAAGGATTAAAAGTTATATATCTTTTTGATTTCATAAGAAAAGAAGTTTTCCTGCATATCTGTTAATATATCAATCAAATCATATGTTTTTAAGATGCACTGAGTATTTTACCTATTCATAGACTACATAGAATTAAACAAGTATGAATCCAGAATATATTTTTGTAAGATGCTAGAATGCAGAAAAGCATATTTCCTTAACAAATTCAATGACAGCATACACCCCTGTTCTAGAGTTGCCACAGGAGTATTGAACACCTCCATGACACAGGAATGGTAAACTATGCTTTTGAAAATATGCCATAACTCAAAACAGGATTGTTACAAATGAAAGTCAAACATGACCTGTATTATAAAGTGTTAAACATGCATATTAAGTATTTAAATCCAATGTACCTGTCATAAGATATCTCCTCAACACCAAAGGTCAGGCACATTCTTAGTTGAAAAGGGGTCGTAACTCAATTGATGGTTGTAACCAAAGTTGAACTTGCCCTGTATTCTTTGGTGTTGAACATGTTTACCAAAAACTATTCAAATCTGTTGACCCTGTCAGAAGTATTTGTCAAGATACTGTTGTGTGTGTGTGCAGATCCTTAGTTGAAAAGGGGACAATACTCTGTAAGAGACTGGTGGTTTGTAATAATTATGGTGTTTAACAAGTGTCCCATTTTTTGCTAAATTCAACAACTTGTTGAATAACTTTCTTGACACCATATTTTTTTGAAAAATATAAGTTGAAAAGGGGCCATAATTATGTTAAAAAATAATGGTTTGTAACCAAAGTCAAGCAAGCCCTGTATTTTATGGTGTTAAACATGTGCAACAAAATCCGTCAACTCTTTCACGAGTTATCATTGAACAACACTGACCGACCAACTAACCGACATGCTAACTCCAATATACCCTCTCAAATTTTGTTTGGTGGGGTAAAACAAATAAAGAACATTTTAAAGTTAGTTCTAATTCAATTAAATGCATTTAAATATATGTTAAAAAAGAAATACTATATAATCCATATATATAAACAGAAAACAACAGTACAGTTCAACAACAAGGAGCATATCCCATGGAATGTTATTTATTATCATACAAATAAGACCTTGTTGTTCATTAATACAAATCTGAATGGAAAATAACGTATGTACATTTACTTCAAGAACCTTTTCATTGATATCTAGTGACTCTAGTGACAAGTCACAGATATTTGCAGTTCTACAGGTGAACATGACCTAAACACACTTGACAATAGAACACATACAACATACAACTTATTGCACTTGCTAGTTATATTATCTATTATAATCACATTTATTAGTACCTTTAAACTACTACTGTTTGCAAATAAACATGCTTTTCAATCAAACAAACAAAGCACATTTATACCGCAATTTTGCAACAATGACTCCCTATACCAGAACAGTCGGTGATCAAACATGGTTGAAGAAGCCATTGAAATCCCATCCCGGCATTGCCATTTGTAGTTGAGCCTTTTGTAGGCTGCGCATACTAGTGATACATTTAGTTCAAGTGCGGTCTGACAGTTAAAATTTCTGTATTTTGACACATAATATTCAATCATCGTAACTATCTCAAAACTTAAATAATTCCGCAGACAATCAAGGATTGGGGCAGATGAAACACTGCCACTCTTCATACATGTACTTCATACAGAAGGATGCCAAAGATGTTGTTAGCTAGGCCATGCCAAATTGAATATAGGTATGTTTATCACCATCAGACAGGCAGGTTTTCAAACTTCAAAATGAATAAAAAACAAAAATAAATTGACCTTAATCTTGATTCAGCAGAGGTATGATTTCAATACCAATGCTATGAGTTTAGAAATATATCATATGGTGAGAAGTTACATGTTCTAAATTAATGGACTTGATAATGTACCCGGTATATGCTTTCATTATGATTTTCATTGGTGAAATCTGCTATGAAGGGCATTTGTTTTATAAAGAGATTTATGATTTCTATAATGGTATTTTGTTTTTCTTCCTGCCAGGTAAGCAGTTCTGATTTGTGAATATAAAACTATGAAAACGGGGAAAAATAAAAAGAGAAATATCATAGCAGAACATAAAATAACTGCATTTTTTGTAAATCTTTCAGATGCACACGGTCTTTCCTCCATTACCAGTTGAAGATTATATCACAGACACTTTTAATATTTTTCAAGAAAACATATTTTTCTTAAACAGAAAAGTTTAGCTTTGTTTTAGCTACATTTTAATATTTAAGACATCAATTACTTCTGGTAATTTAAGCCTATGTGCAGATTTTATAGAAACAATATAATCACTGTTTCTATGTTTATGTTACCAATGCTGTTCAAATATGACTATCAGTATCATCTAATAATATAAAAAATACAAGATTCTACTTTTTCTAGGTGATAATGAATGAATGTATCAAATAAAATACAGCCCTTAAATGATGGAAATACATTTCTGCAGACTCCAGATGTAAGGTTGAATGTAAATTATCAATAGTTGCCTACCAACAAAATCATGGATAAAAAAAGAGAGGAAAGAGAAATCATATTAAAGAAAAGAAATGGTTTCCCTAGGAACAGCTACACACATAATCAATTCAATTTCAATGTAGTTTCCTACAGTTCTGAACATATGCACCATGTGCAAACCAGTATAAATAAAATAATTCAATATACAAAGAAGATTTGAAGTAACATGCAAACAAATAAAATTAAAACAATTATTTATACAAAACACAAACTAAGAGTAGAATATGCTTTGAAATTATTTAATTTGTTATTCAATTTTGGTGCTGTTTCCATGACTTTCATAACTATAATTTTCTCCAAGGCTGAATTTAATTATTGTCAAATAACAAACATTGAGTGGGGTAGGGGAGTGGAGACTGTAAGAAGGGCAAACAGGATGATAATAATTAATCTCCAGTTTAATTAATGGACTTAAGTCATTATGCACCAGTCGATTGTAACCACGGCTCTCCCAGGTCCAGGGAATAGCGGGGACTTTGACTTTCGGTCCAGCCAACTCTGGGTAAAATCTCCGCCCTGCGGGGATGAAATGATGGTAAAATCCCTACCAAATACCCCCGCACCCCAGGGACCCTATGTAAGGCCATTCCCCGCTATATTTTGCACGAAGACAAAACCACCTCATTCACCCGACACCTGGAAGGTAAAAACACTGCCCAATTCACCGATATACCCCCCGACTTGGCGGGGGCCGTGGTTACAATTGTCTAGTGCATTATGATTAGCAAAAAATGAAGTGTGTATTTGTATATTTAACAGAGTATTCCTCTATTCCATAATCAGCTTACAACAGGATCAAGATCATCTACATACATGTACTTTTAAAATCAACTTGTTCATTATTAGTTGGGAATTGTGTGGTATGTGTTTATCTATAAAACATATTTTTCCTCAACTCAGTAATCAACTCATGTATAACATCATGATCATCTACATGTACCATACATATCTATACATACAAACATTTACCAATAAACTAATTAATAAACTAGTTCAGCATTGTGTGTTTATCATAAATGTTCTTCCTCTGTTCCTGAACGGTTGATTTCCAGCGCCGCTGTTCGTCAGAGACGTAGTTCATGACAGATTTCTGGCGTCCGAGTCTTGGCCTTGTTCCCGCGCTTTCAAACTGCGGCACCTGGGTTACTGACTGGTCATCCTGTCATAAATAATTCAAGTGTTTGGTTTTTTAAACAAATCATTTTTATCTTATTTTTATCCTGTGATCTCAAACCAAGATGTCTGCATAACTGGTCAGCCTGTAGTACGTACTTTAAAGCTGCACTCTCACTGATATACCGTTTTGACAACTTTTTTTTATTTTTTGTCTGGGATAGAGCAAATTTTAGCGTAAATATCTTTAAACCAATGATAAAAGATTGCTGACAAAGATCGGATCGCAGATTTTCATATTTTAATTTGAAAACTAATGTTTCATGGCTTACACAGTTACTAACAGTTTAAGAAAAAAAACCCATAAAACATTAATTTTTTTAACTTAAATTATATAAAAATCTATTTTTCGTCAGCAATCTTAAGTAACTGGTTTCCATGCATTTTCGCAAAAATTGGCTCGTTCCAAGACAGAAAATAAAAAAAAGTTGTCAAAACATTCAAACTGTGTGCCATTCCATTTCTGATTTTAAACATTTTTTTATTATTTTATTTTATATTTTTATTCTAAAAACAATGAATGATACTTGCAATAACCGCACTTTCAGAGAACTTTATTTGTTATTTGCATTTACATCTTCAGTTCTGAAATATCTTTTAAAAAATATCTATAATGGAAAATATGCCATAATGACATATGCACTATATATTTTTAAGCATGTTGAACAAGAGTCAATCTTTTTGTTTTCTACAAGAAGCATGAGACTGTACACAAGTGATTTCACTTATGGAATAAAGGTTAACCAAAATAGGTCTAAGTTTCACTGATATTAAAAATATAATCAATGACTGAATGCCTCAAAGTTAATGCAGAGTACATGGGTTTAGGTCAGTTCAGGTCATGCTAACAATATATAAGAAACAGGTTTAGTTTGACTTCTCCCATGTGATGTTATTCTAATCAACTGCAAACATGCTTCTGTAAATACCACATGCGATTCAGTGGCGTAGCATTCTGCTAGGCTTAAAGGCGCGGGCCTGAACATCATTTTTTTTTTCAAACTTCTCTTAAATGGATCCTATCAACAGTTTAGAGACGATAAAAATACGATAGTTTGAATGTCTTTATTTTTATGTTTTATGGACTTTATCCTATGATAGGATCAGTTGCACACAGGCTTAGAGATTGGATTCGTGTGCATGACACCCTGTAACTTGTTGTATAACATAAATATGTGCAAACTTGTTTATGTGCAAACTTGTTTCAAGTCATTCTTTTCCGACAATTTGCGCTCAGATCTCTTCACTGTAAGAATGGATTATGAATGGCAGAACAAGGATGTTGAACAACATGGGAATATGCTGGACAATGTGATTTTTTTGTTGTCCATGCTTTGCATTATAATACCAACATACATTATAGATCAAGGTTGACTTGCCAGATGTAAAGTGCAAAAAAAAATGTACGCAACAGGCACAAATGATATTTAGATTGAGTAACAAATGTGATATTCCACGTTGTTATATCAAGCAGCTTGTTAGTATCTTTTTCAATTTCTGGCAAGACGAATGCAAATTCCTAAATACCTGTTTGAATTTCTTTTCTCTGTATTTGGTTAATTTCTACTTAAAAAGTAAAAACTTCTACCATACTAAAGTATGCAATAGGATATTTCACAGGGTAGTTAAAAATTAAATGCGTGCTCTGATTACGGCAATAAACTGTAACTAATATAATGATCAACTAGTGCCCCACAACATGCAGATGACTAACCAAGGTTTCTGGAATGACATTGTACTAGATTTGTACATGTATAAGCAGTATTTGTACATGTACATGTATCGTACTAATGCTCCTGTGTAATGTACTGCATAATACTACATTACATGTGTACTTTTCTGCTCCTATTTAGTGTATTTAAAGCTGCACTCTCACTGATATACCGTTTTTACAACTTTTTCATTTTGTCTTGGAAAGAGCAAATTTTTGCATAAATATCTGCAAACCAATGATATAAGATTGCTGACAAAAAAACAGATCGTAGATTTTTATATTTCCATTCGAAAATTAATGTTTAATGGCTTAAACCGTTACTAACAATTTAAGAAAAATGTATAAAACATCAACTTTTGAACTTGAATATAAAAATCTGCGATCTAACTTTTTGTCAGCAGTCTTATTTAACTGGTTTCCATGGATTTTCGCAAAAATTGGCTCGTTCCAAGACAAAAAATAATGAAGTTGTCAAAATGTTCAATCTGTGAGAGTGCAGCTTTAAAGACAATCTAGCAGATGTCTTGTTCATTCTAGTTAAATGGTTTAATCAGAGATAAAAAGCATTAAAACAGAAACCTTGATTATACATATCACAACATCGACAAGCAGGCTACAAACTTGTTTATCCTCTTGAATTTCTCAATTTATTTAAATTGATCATGTATTTAGATACATGTAAATCTTAATGTAGGGAGTGGGGACATTTTATATGCATGACCTTCAAATAAGGTCACATTCATGACCACAAACAACTCCAAGGACATTAAACTTTGACACAATTAGAATTAAACAAGCATGAGCCAATAAAAACTCTATAATCGGTATTTGTTTGTAGCAAGCCTGGGTGTTAGAGAAAGTGAGGCATCCACGGCCTGTAAGCGAAGTTACCAAATTAACGACCTCGTCCATGTGTTGTTGGTATGCGGTGGGGCGGTGGGCAATCAGTGGGTCCAGGCACAGGAGGAACAGCATGTAGATCAGTAACAGCGAAGTTACGCAGATGATTATGATCACAACTACCTGTAAATGTTGAAGGGTTTGGACTGGATAAGAACAACCATGATGATATATATCATATCAAAGAACTACATTGTACAAATGAGTACCTTAATGAGGCAAAACAGTGATGACTCTGTTCACGCTTGTTATTTGATCAACATGCAATTTCTAAAATATAATTCTTTACAGGAATTTACTAAGGCATCTCCAAAAAACATACGCAGATATGATAAAGCAACATTTACCTTAATTGTAGCTGTATTTCTGTTTTCATATTTACACTGGCACATGGCACAGAACTTGGAGTCAATCTTGTCACCGACCACAAAGTCACAGTTGCTGAAAGACAGATAAATATATACAATTGTAAACATGAAAAGTGCAATGCAAAATTCATCTTTTTGTGTTTAGTTACAGCGACCTTGACACAATTGACCAAAAGCAAAGCTAAGGTATGTCTTCACATAAGTTTCTTTAACAAAACTTTTCATTAATGTATGATTCTAAATCGAACTTGAGCTACTGAATGGAAATGTTGTTTTTATATTTTAGTAACAATCATACAATCCCAAGCTACATAAACTCTAACATTTTATAACTATCCATCAACACTTAAAATACGGAGGAGAAACCATTTTCTTTTTAAAGTAGCAGTGCCCTTGACCCTGAAAGCAATAGATTAATCTCAAATTAGGTCTTTACATACACTTCCTCCACACAAAGTTTCATCATTACTCCATCAAGGATGATAAATGTTATAAAGCAGAAATATTTTTTTCTATTTTAGTAACAATGACTTCACCCCACAAACCCCTGCACACAGTTTTATTACTAAAGTTATTGAGTGGAAACCACCCGTTTCATTCCCTCCGGCCCCACAAGTCAAAACCCAAAACTAGAATATGCCATAGAATATTATCCTAATATCCGTTAATAAAACTTATATAAAGGATAAAAAAGATGTATACCAATTGTTAGGGTCAGCATTGGGACTTATGAAGACCGTACGTTCATTTACAGTGCTGTTAGCATCCTTCTGAAATTTCGGGCACACACACTTGCATCTAGCATCCTCAAAACTTGTCTTTGTTGAGGTGGCACCCTGTGAATAATCAAAAATAGTGTGTGATAAATAATTCATTATTAAGCAAAAACACAAAACAATGTCAATGTAACAACACTTCCATTAAACACATTTCTTACAGTGGCCAGATTGTTCAGAAAGTCGCTAGAAGTTCGTTTGTCAATTTTATAATATTCAAGTTATCCACAGCCTAACACAATGTGCCATTTTCACAATTTACACCCTGTCCCTTTCTTCAGCAACTTGCCCTTTTTAAAACCTGTTAATAATTAATTCATTTAAGATCTCCCAAACTATTGTCTCAGATTGTGGTGGATACAAATAATTTGTCAACGTGTTTGATTGAGTTTTGACTGAATTTTTTTGTCCTCTTTCTTTTGACATTGTTTTGGGAAATCTTGCAGAAAAAACTTGTTATATTCCGCCTGCATGCCTTTGATCATAAAGCATCGTATTTACTTATACTAAATAAAATACCTTTATACTAATAGATAGTCAATTACTCTGAGGCATCCGTTTATTTTTGATTTGCTTCTGGAAAATGATCAAACAAGCACGGAAACAACGGACTATCTTTCACTGAGGTTAAATATGTCCACCAAATTTAGACGAATTGAGTTTCCAATTTTTATTTTTAATTCACAACATGATTATCTTTATCAACTTGCATTTCTGCCTTTCATTGTACCTTTTGTAATGTGCCAATTTTTAGAATAATTGCGTCTTTTATTACTTATAATTGCATATATATATACGCAACTATGCACGTTATCTTTATCTCTGATGATGGGAAGGGGGAATACACCCAATTTTTACTTATAGTGTTTCCCATTGAGTACCAAATCAGGGTATCAAATAGCTTGCAACTAATTTGAGGGTATGTGTACGAAAAAGGGACAATGATTAATGCATAGTGCATTCTATCCTATTGATAACCGATTACTCATTAAATTTTGCTTAAAAGCATATCTAAAGAGGGAGGGGGGTGGTTCAAGCTCATTGCTGAATTATCTATATTTGCTGGCAAAGCCTAGGCCAGGGAGCAATTTTGCAATTGGTCCGTCGGTCCATAGAATTACCGGAATCCCCTTATTACCGGAATCCACCGGAATCTACCATAATCTGATTAAATTATACCTAAATGTTGTTTGGGGTGTTTTTAAGCTTTAATATATGTTATGTACTAAGAGGTATACCTTTATAATCATATTTCCATATACAGAAAGTGACAAGGATTTCGGTAGTTTGCAGGTCGGATTGCCGATTATAATGATTTGACCAAGCTACCGGAATCCCCTGAGAAATAATAATTAAACTATACTTAAATGTTGTTTGGGGTGTTTTTAATCTTTAATATATGTTATGTACTAAGAGGTATACCTTTATAATCATATTTCCATATACAGAAAGTGACAAGGGTTCCGGTAGTTTGCAGGTCGGATTGCCAATTATAACGATTTGACCAAGCTACCGGAATCCCCTGAGAAATAATAATTAAACTTTACTGAAATGTTTTTGGTACCAAAATCTAATTAAACTATACGTAAATGTTGTTAGGGGTATTTTTAAGCTTTAATATATGTAATGTTCTACGAGGTACACCTTTATAATCATATTTCCATATACAGAAAGTGACAAGGATTCCGGTAGTTTGCAGGTCGGATTGCCAATTATAACGATTTGACCAAGCTACCGGAATCCCCTGAGAAATAATAATTAAACTTTACTGAAATGTTTTTGGTATCCAAATCTAATTAAACATTACGTAAATGTTGTTTGGGGTATTTTTAAGCTTTAATATATGTAATGTTCTACGAGGTACACCTTTATAATCATATTTCCATATACAGAAAGTGACAAGGATTCCGGTAGTTTGCAGGTCGGATTGCCAATTATAACGATTTGACCAAGCTACCGGAATCCCCTGAGAAATAATAATTAAACTTTACTGAAATATTTTTGGTACCCAAATCTAATTAAACATTACGTAAATGTTGTTTGGGGTATTTTTAAGCTTTAATATATGTAATGTTCTACGAGGTACACCTTTATAATCATATTTCCATATACAGAAAGTGACAAGGATTCCGGTAGTTTGCAGGTCGGATTGCCAATTATAACGATTTGACCAAGCTACCGGAATCCCCTGAGAAATAATAATTAAACTTTACTGAAATATTTTTGGTACCCAAATCTAATTAAACATTACGTAAATGTTGTTTGGGGTATTTTTAAGCTTTAATATATGTAATGTTCTACGAGGTACACCTTTATAATCATATTTCCATATAAAGAAAGTGACAAGGATTCCGGTAGTTTGCAGGTCGGATTGTCGATTATAACGATTTGACCAAATCCCCAACCGGAATCCCCTGTGAGACAGAATGACTAAATTTCAATACTGTTTTCTTTTTCAGATTTAACGTAGAATACAATAGGAGTATTTGAATTACGTTTTTGAAAATGATATTTTGTTGTATATTTGTGTCGTGTTCTATCTATATATTTCTTTTTTCAATATGAATGATGTTACTGTAGCTGGAAGGGAAGACCGCTAACACGTGACAATAGAGTACCAATAATACATAGATGGATGTCGGACAGAATCTGTTTCTTGATCCTTTATAATGTTATTTATGTTGAATGGGGAAAACAAATTCACCGATATAAATGAAAATTTATTTCTCGTAAACAATAAGAACAAGTCACATTTAATTCAAAACATAACCACGCGAATGAGGAAAAATAGTTTTTTCAACCCTGTCTCATCAAGATGAACTAAATCTTTTAAATAATGTTTAGGGAATCTTATATTTTTCATACACAAATAGCTGCCGCTGTCATTAAAGATTTCGTTGATCTTTTTCCTCTGGGCGTTGAAACTCCGGTGGGTTAAGTCCACGCTCCTCGGGAAGGTACCGCGTTCTGTGATGCCACAGAGGTACACTTCTTGTACGCCCGCGTCCAGGAGTACATCCCTTAGATGTAGAACATCTCCGGCGATCTGTCTTGGAGATGATGTTGCCGATACGTCGTTTCCCCCCCTAGGATAATGACGACCAGGTGGGGCTGGAAAGCCCTGAGTGCCTGCAGGAGTTTGGGGTCTGGCCGCTCCACAGGGGATTCCGGTAGTTTGGTCATAACATAATCAGCGGTAAACTACCGGAATCCTTGTCACTTTTAGATTAAAACTCTTACTTCATTCTATATTCAAGCATTAACATACTTGAAATAGTATTGAAATTCAGTTATTTTAGTAATTCACAGGGGATTCCGGTAGCTTGGTCATAACATAATCAGCGGTAAACTACCGGAATCCTTGTCACTTTTAGATTAAAACTCTTACTTCATTCTATATTCAAGCATTAACATACTTGAAATAGTATTGAAATTTAGTTATTTTAATAATTTTAGTAATTCACAGGGGATTCCGGTAGTTTGGTCATAACATAATTAGCGGTAAACTACCGGAATCCTTGTCACTTTTAGATTAAAACTCTTACTTCATTCTATATTCAAGCATTAACATACTTGAAATAGTATTGAAATTTAGTTATTTTAATAATTTTAGTAATTCACAGGGGATTCCGGTAGTTTTGTCAGAACATAATCAGCGGTAAACTACCGGAATCCTTGTCACTTTCAGATTAAAACTCTTACTTCATTCTATATTCAAGCATTAACATACTTGAAATAGTATTGAAATTTAGTTATTTTAATAATTTTAGTAATTCACAGGGGATTCCGGTAGTTTTGTCAGAACATAATCAGCGGTAAACTACCGGAATCCTTGTCACTTTCAGATCAAAACTCTTACTTCATTCTATATTCAAGCATTAACATACTTGAAACAGTATTGAAATTTAGTTATTTTACTAATTTTAGTAATTCACAGGGGATTCCGGTAGTTTGGTCATAACATAATCAGCGGTAAACTACCGGAATCCTTGTCACTTTTAGATTAAAACTCTTACTTCATTCTATATTCAAGCATTAACATACTTGAAATAGTATTGAAATTTAGTTATTTTAGTAATTCACAGGGGATTCCGGTAGCTTGGTCAAAACATAATCAGCGGTAAACTACCGGAATCCTTGTCACTTTTAGATTAAAACTCTTACTTCATTCTATATTCAAGCATTAAAATACTTGAAATAGTATTGAAATTTAGTTATTTTACTAATTCACAGGGGATTCCGGTAGCTTGGTCAAAACATAATCAGCGGTAAACTACCGGAATCCTTATCCATATTCCTTAAATACAGACTTATACTCATTATAGTCGTTGTATACTGACATGAAAACTACCGGAATCCCCGTACCCTTTCAGATAGTATGTACGTACATACGCTCATAATGATATATAATGGGTAGTAAATAATTAAAACACCTCCAAACACTTATATAAACTAAAACAATATTAAGTTTTAAATTTAAGTTATTTCTCAGGGGATTCCGGTAGATTCCGGTGGCTTTTGGTAGTTAGGGAGATTCCGGTAATTCTATGTACCCTTGGTCCGTAACAATTTGATGCCCTAAAACTAACCCTTACCGTTAACATAAATGTAACTATAACACCAAGTTTAGTACAAGCTGGGAGTAAGATAATTGGTCCAAGGTACAAGTCACCCTAACTCTAAAAAATAAAATAAATACATGTTACCCCACCCAGATATTTTCACCAATAAAATTACAGGAAATCGTAAAATTTACCTCGCATTGTGATATGAGTACAGAAAGTAAAATGCAGGCTGATACAAAACATGAATGACTGCCCATAAAAGTAAGTGATGCCATCATTACGGTTAGAGAAAACAACTTATTGACTTTATTTAGATCTTCATAACTTATGACAGTTCATAAACCGCTGCCCTATCCTGAGAAATCTAGACAAAACGGTAAAAAGGGATTTGTACAAAAAGGTCTAGTTATTCCCCTTGTTTCTATTTTTGCCATTGATTTTGAACAAAGCTTGTGATGTTATGTTTGGTTTATGTCAATTTTGGAGACAAAATCTAGTGCATCAGATATTCAGCTCAACTAAAAGATTAAAGTAACTTGATAATGTCTACAGTAAAAAGGGACTTTGGGTCATTCCATGCCTCAAATGTACAGGAGCTGCTGGATCTGTCAAATGTAATTACAATTTATTATTATTATTTCCTAGCATTTACCTACATTTATATGCACCTGAAAAATGAGCATGTGTCAATGTTTGTCCTACAAGATAGGTTGAACATGGGGATGGCTTTGAAGTTTGAGTTTTTTTCTTAATTATAAATCACGTTCCTGAGGCAGAGGTTTGTGGTGGAATGCCAAGGCATCGTAAAATGTTAAAGTTCTGCAAAGCACTTATCAGAGGTGATAGTCTCAATGTATGCTGTCTACAGTCCCTTATGTCACAAGGAGAATACAATGTGCTGCCAGACTCGGGCTTGAATCCCCTACCCCTCCCTAACATGGTGAGTGCTCTTCTACTGACTGAGCTTCCTGGCCGCTTACACACCTGCTCAACACTTGTATTAGTAATGATACTGTGACATAATCCCCTGCCAAGTTGGAATTTGTCACTGAATTTCCAGGATGGATTACAAGGAAAAAATGATCTCGACGAATACACTGGTACGATATTGAGTACATATAATGTACAGTCACAGTCCCTCATTGGGCCCCCTTTGTAACAGGGTGAGAAATATGCTCAGCCAGACTGGCACTAGCTTTCTTAAATGGTGATTGCTCTCCTAACAGAGATACTGGGTCGCTTACACACCTGCTCAACACCTGTATAGGTAAAAATAATGTGGCACTTATAAAATGTATGAACAGTGCTTTGCCCCAGGCCCTACTCTACAGGAATAAAACATATATATAAAAGGATTAAAGATAGAAGTGATAACTGGCCATATTTTTACAGATGAAATAAATAAACACCATGTTTTCTTGTGTCAGATGAATTGGCCATTGAATTATATAAGTACTGAATATTATTGTAAGTTGCTTTTAATATGAAATATGTCTTCAGAATCGACTGTGGGCTTTGAGGGTTTTTTTAAAGCACATTCTTAAACGCTACATTGATTGGGCTTATAATTAACATCATGTCACCAATAAGTTCCTCGATGAATGTTTAACAATTTTATGTTTTTTACAGGAAGAATATACACCACCACCAGCTCCTTTTACTTGTCCAAAATTTGATAAATACAGAACTGAAACACCACACTTTGGGAAAGATATGAGGAATAAACATTTTCACTTAGAGGTAAGAACTATAGAAGAATATTGTATTATGTGTGCTATATATTAACACTAATGTTACATGTTTACTCAGTTGGGTTTCATGAATTTATCTGGCAAGTTTGGGTTGATCTTCATGTGTTATTATGAAGGTATGAGGTGTATTTTTTGGTTTGGGTAGTGATAAAAACTGAGGAGTATGTGGGTAGTTGGAGGTATACATGTACATATAGTTGGGGTGAATCTTAGGTAGTGTTAAGGAACTTAGAGTTTAGGTAGATTGGTTTAAATACAAAACTGAATGCTGAGGCTATGATTGAGTTTTGTGATTTTTAGGAAGACTGTGTATTTCTGAATCATGGAGCATTCGGTGGTGTTTTGAGAGAAGCTCTCGAGACAGCCCAGGTATGGTACTTATAATGACAAATGCATAACTAAAGAAATCCCATAGTAATATTAACATTTCTTTGTCCAAAATTGTACACGTTTAAAAGTTTTAGTGAGAGATGTCTTTTATGAAAGGCATGTGGATAATTGATGTTTAGTGTCAAGTATGATTACTTTTTACAGTCAGAGGCTTATTATACAATACCTTACCATAAAGTTCATTAAAAAGGTATTTATTCCTTGTGTTATTATAACCACCCTGGCCTTGTTGTTCACAGAAGTACCAGGTGTGGGTGGAAAAACAACCACTGAGGTTTTATGATCGTGAGTTACTACCCAGGCTGGTCTATGTAACCAGGAGGATCGCACAGTTTGTTGGTACTGTAATAATATTTTGGGGGTATGTTTTTCGAAGGACAAATGTTGAATTCTTCTTGTCTTACAAATGTGATTAATCTTGGTCCCTAAACTATTCAAGAATGACAAGATGCACTGTTTTAGGTTGTGATCGCCGTGACCTTGTTTTGGTGGAGAATGCTACAACTGCGCTCAATACGGTCATACAGAGTGTGCCTCTGGGGCCTGGGGAAAAATTGTTCTGCCTCAGTACCACATACGGTAGGTCTTGCAATGTGTATGATACTGTATAAGAAATATAACTTTAAATATATTAGAATCCCTCGAGCTTGGTTTTATGAAGAGGTTCTACATGCATCTTTCATGGAATTTTAGCATAATGCAAGGACATAATGTAAACCAGGTGATATGTACCCAAGGTACACATATGCTCACTTAAGAAATAATTTTTGAAAGTAATAGAATTGATATAGAAGAAATGGCCGGGAATGGAAGAAGTGATTTTTGTTGTTTAGTTTTCAATAGTTCAATACATCTATCATCCTTGACAAATACTGTCACCTTCCTTTTGTAGTCACTCAAGTTACTTCCTTGACAAGTTACTAAATAGGTTTCATGTTAGTCATCAAACGCAACCTTTTATATCAATATAATATATATTATTACAATGAATTTTATGTATGTTTGGTTGTGTTCTTCTTTCCAGGCGCAGTTAAGAAAATGTTATCCTGGTGTTGTGAGCAGACTGGAGCTCATCTTTGCCAGGCAACCGTGGACTTCCCCATCACAGACGAGCAGCAGGTGGGTGGTTGTTCATATGCATAGAGTTATTTAAATGAACAATGCTTTTCTGTTTGTGCAAATGGTAAAAAATACCTGTATTAAAGTAATAATTATTATTATAAAAACATACGTTTTGCAGAATCTGTTAAACATTTCAAATTTTACGAGTTTTATTAACAAATATAAATGATGTGTTTTTTATTACAGTTGGTTGATCTGGTAGAGAGAAACCTAGAGGCGGGCACAAAACTGGCAGTGTTTGACCACATTTCCAGTAATACACCTTTCGTTATGCCAATCAAAGATATCATCAGAGTTTGCCATGAAAAGTAAGTCTAATGACCGATCCAATGCGCTTTACACAATATATGCAGAATCATAAACAGTTTGTATCCAATGATGCACCTATTTATGACCAAAGCAAATTCTGTATTAGGTTAGTTTAAGCATTATATATTTTACAACGATTATGAAAAGAGGTATGATAACTTATACTAAGTCACTCTTGTTGGCACGATGTTGCGCAAGAGTGTGGTCTTGTGTTGTGGGGGAAACCTGAGTACCCAGAGACAACCCACTTTTCCGGCTTGGTGACCACTAAACAGACTCACTTGGGCCCAGACTGAGAATTGAACCCGGGTTGCCCTGGTGAAAAGTGAGTTCGCTAACCACTGTGCTAATTGGACAACACGTATTTGGTTCTCAAGGATCTTTCTGTTCAAGAGTGACATGCAATATTTGAAACCAATTTCAGGCACATACCAGTGCTGGTTGATGGAGCCCATGCTCTAGGCTCCCTTCATCTAGACATCAGCTCCCTGGATGCTGACTACTATGTAACTAATGCTCACAAATGGCTGTGTGCCCCAAAAGGAACTGCCCTTATGTATGTAAGGAGAGAATTGCAGGAAAAAACTCGGCCCTTGATAGTTTCGCATGGTTTTGGGTCTGGTTTTAACTCAGAGTTTATATGGGCTGGTAAGTGAACACTTATTTTATCTGGCTCTTATTATTACAAGAAAACATCTTTTCCCGTTTTAATGTCATCATATATTTTCTATCAATTTGAATATGCTTTTAAGTTTGTATCTGATATAATGATTATAAACCTAATAATCAATAGGTTTTGATTTGTTTATTTTTTTTCTTTAATATATTAAATTACTATGATTAATCTCTTTACTTAACCATTTTCAAATTGTCTTACTCTTCAAGGGCGGTCCTAGGACTTGACATTAGAGTGGGCATAACTTAGGGGCATAACCTTTTGACTTGCGCCTTCCCTCCAAACTGAAATTAATTTGGTTAAAAAAGTTAACAACTTGGTTTTTGGGGAAAAGTTTTACAATGTCTTGTCTGAAAGAGTGCATTTTATCACTTTTCTTCTCCTACGCTGAAATAGACAGTAAACATGGACCATTTTTTCTAGGGGGGGGGGGGGGGGGGCGCTGGGTGCGCCCCCTCTGTTTGCGCCACCTCTGGATCCACTAGTGCTCTTATTCTCTCATTCAATATTTAATGAGCATTATCTATTACTTACACAACAGCACCACACTATCGCTGATATTGACATAATGCAATGCATTTTATTTGATTTACTTTATATCTTACTAAAGCATTGTTTGTGGGTAAATTTGATCACGATAAATACTCAATTTAATGTGATATAAAATAAAATTGTTTTCAAAAAAACATTCCAAAATGGCATTTTTTCTTCTTTTGGAGCACAATTGTTCATCATTGTTTGACTACTGTTTTCAAAATAATTATTAAAAACTAACAAAAGTAAAACAACAACAACAACACGAACAATCGAAAGTATGTGTTTATTATGCAGACACAGTAGATGACTGACCGCAATGCTTATTTTGAAATTATTTTATGAAAGTGGACTTATCATGCAGAACAAAAAAATATTGATATGGTTTCTCAACCTATTAAATGAATCTGAAACAAAAAGTACATTTACGTTATCATTTTCAAGGAAATATATATACAGCTCTCTGCTACCTTCTAAATAATGAAATTTACAACTATAACTAGGTCACTTGTAAACAAATATACATTAACTATTATTAGAGCATTCTATTTGTGAAATATAACGTCACTGATGCTATGTTTACCGCTTACAAGTCTATTCACGAAGTCGATACGGACATGCGCGTTGGCGATTGTTCGTTCAATGCGGCAGTATAAATACCGCGCTTTCGCTTCAGTGTGATAAACCAATGTGTCAATATACAAACGGATAACTCAAAAACAGCTTCGAAGAATTTTGCGTACAGTAGCTCCCCCTTATATAACATCAGGTATGCTTCTTAAAATGGTTCTCGACTGAATGTAAAATAAACATTTAAATGTGTTTATTATTGGTTTTAAATTTGTTCATGCATTGATTAACATACGTGTATGCAATATTTTTACCGGGTGTTCCTCTTTTTTCAAGGCTTCGGTATGGCTCTACCGAACGGTAACATGGAGATCGTTTTCTCATTCGACACGACGGGGAGTATGTCGAGCTGCCTCGCAGAAGTTCGAGGGCGCGTCTCCGATATGGCACAGAGGCTGCAGGCTGACATCCCCGGTATTCGGATTGGTATCTTCGCGCACGGTGATTATTGCGACAAGCACAACTACATAACGAAACACGTTGATCTTACCACTGACATTGCAAAACTAATGGATTTTGTGCAAAAGGTGAAAGCAACGAGCGGTGGCGACAGCGACGAATGTTACGAGCTTGTCCTACACGAGGTACGCACTAAATTGTCCTGGACACCGGGCACACAGAGGGCACTCGTCATGATTGGCGACTGTAACCCTCATGAACCCAACTATCCCCAAAACAAGCTGAAACTGGACTGGAGAAAAGAGGCAGATGCTCTGGCTGGCATTGGCGTCCGCATTTACAGTGTCCAGTGCGCAAGCTACGGCGCAGACCATTTCTACGGGGATATTGCTAAGCGCACCGGAGGTCAGCATTTGAGGCTCAGCGACTTCAAGAATGTTTTCGACTTTCTAATGACCGTTTGCTATCGTGAGAAGAGTGACGATCTATTCACTTCTTATGAGAAGGAGGTTCGAGCTCGATGCGGGACAGTGAACAAAGACCTAGATAAGCTGTTCGGAGACCTGAGGGACAAGGCCCCAATGGACGTTGATTCAGACACGTCATCGAAGTCTGACAAGCCGCTTCCGAAGGCGAAGAAATTTGTGGCAGCAAAAAAGGTTGGAGTAAAGAAAGCAGTCGCAGCCAAGAAAGTTTCGGAAGCAAAGAAAGTTGTGGCAGCAAAGAAGGCTGTTGAAACAAAGAAGGCAGTGGGAGCAATGAAAGTGCCTGCTTTCAGAGCCAAGTCCCCACTAAAACGTCTTAGGAAACCCAAAAGAAGTCTTGATAAGTTTGCTGATAAAAATCTCCCAAAGCTGCGACGCGAAAACGTTCCCGAAAACAACTTCCTGCTAAGGGAATTGAATTGGAGCCCCTGGAAACTGATTATGTCAACACTGAAGGTCGAAGAAGAAACCTGCATCCCTAGAAAAGCTTGCGGTTTCCGAGTTAAAGAATTGTTTGGCGACCAAACCAAAGTCCCTGCTATTTATGAGGTTGCCATTCAGCCAAAATACCGCTGCAGAAAGTATGTGGTATTCAGAAAAATGTGTCGCCGTGGATTTTGTTCGGAAAAAAGATGGGAACGAAACATTTTTTCGGGGGGTAACCTTCAGCAGCAGTTGTCTAAATGTCTTCAAAACAATTGTAAAGTTTACATCAGAAGAGTGATTTTGAAGGATGACAAGCTTTCGACAGCGGTCAGAAAAAATGTTTCAAGATACGATTACGCCTGGAAGAATGGAAAATCGAGCAGCTCTGAGCAACGGGAAGTGACAAGGGCTGGGGTGCAGATTTCGTTTTAAAAGATATTTTAAAGGAACACATGCGAACATTGAATATGAACTTATATAAACTTGTCTTAAGGGGTATTTTGCAATGTACTTTTTAATTGTGCTGTAAATAATATTGCTATATCGTATACCATGTGACTGTAGTATTTTAACATAATTGGTTCATGTTCATATTAGTACAAAAAATGTACTATTTTATTTGTATATACAATATACTTTAATCGTAACATTTATTTGTACATACTTTGTTATTCATAAACGTGGTTATAACATTGTTGATAAAACATTTATATTGTGATGTGAATAAAAATAAACTAGAGATCTTGTTAAATTTATTTGCATTATTTCCTCCTAAACATTCATTCACCGTTTCTTTTAAGGGGAAGGGGGGGGGGGGGGTATTATAACTTTGTTGAATCAAGTAAAATGTGCATATATATGTTTAACGGTGATTGAGTTGGGTTTCGAAGTGAATGCGTGTTGAATAATAATGATGATAATAATAATAATAATCAAAATAACATCTATTATAATTTTTAAGTTGTTTTATCAACATGCCTCATCATATCAGTATTGTGGCAGTCGCATATTGTCAATCTATTTCAAGCACTTTATTTTTTAAGTATACTTTTTGGTAATTGTTTTGGTTTCACAAGTGTAAACGAAGTAAACATAATAAAACATACCTAGATCAAATCTCCGATATTGGTAGTTTGTATCAACACAAAAAACATAAACGCTTACTAATCGAAACAAAAAGTATACATATAGATGTGTATATATATATACCGAATACCGCTACAAAACTGCCATTTTATTTAATGTGACGTCACTTTTCTTATTACTGTATAACTGACCACTAATAGGATCCCTGATTATAATTGCTGTTATTTCACGACACACTGCTCTACGGTTTGGAATGTTAGTTCTTTTGTTCTGCAGACACTATTTTCTGGTCATTTGGGTTCGTTGGATATAACTTATAAGTTCTGGGTCGTTGGATATAACTTCTAAGTTCTGGAAAAAATCACGATAACTGTGAAGGTGTTGCCAGTTTTGCACTGAACAGTTTCAATCAAAAGGACACTGCTATTTTCATACGTGGGTTGCAAAGTATCTGTCTTCCAGAAGCTGCATACGAATTACAGTGTGGTGGAGCCCTACCCTGATTGATTTTATGTTTAAAATAATTTGTTATGCCCAAACAGAAATTGGGGGGGGGGGGCATATAGAATTGCCCTTGTCCGTTTGTGATTCCGTCCGTAAGTCCGTATTATGCGAACTTGTGTCGTTCAAACTACAACTCAAAACTACAAAACTATATTACCTAGAGCCATGAATATTAGAGGCATGTTGGGGGTATTGAAGTTTTGCACCTCGGTTTAGTTTCCTGCTGCATTTCCTAAAATTAGAGTAATGGCCCTCGATTTAGCAAATATGGCATTTATGGACGTCTTGCGCTAAAAAACTCCGAAACTAGTGCACCTAGAGTCATTAAACTCGGGGAAATGTTGTGCAGGTGATAAAATTGTGCACCAGGGGCTTTATTTGCCGCTGCACACAGTATATCCACAGTAATGGTCCTTGAATTAGCAAAAGTTGTTTTGGACTTGTTTCGCTCAAAACTACACATTATTTCACCTCGAGTCATATACCTTTGGTGAACGTTGTTCAGGCGATGAAGGTTTGCACGTGATGGCACAAGCAGAGTTTTGCCCTTGGTTGGCCCGTGCAGTAGCAGAAATTGGCAATTTTGAACTTATTGAAATTGCGTCGCTCATAGCTTAAAATTTATTAGTCACTTAAATACACTCATGATATATTTCAGGAAGGTATTTGATGTTATTATGTTGTAGAACTCATAAAATCGCACATTTATGAAATATGGGCCAAATTTTGGCCCTTACGCTGCATATAAGGGCATCCGTGCTCTCTGGACATCCGTGTTTTATGTTTTTTATGTATATCGATACAGGTTTGCACGACTACAGCCCATTCCTGGCTCTCCATACGGTGTTAGATTTCTGGGAAACCTTGGGAGTAGAATCCATACTCAACTACACCCATGACTTGGCTAAAAAGGCTGGTAGGCTTTGTTAATGTAACATTTTATCAGATCCTCATGCGTTTGATCGAGCTTTGGTTCGTACACTAAAACTTCAGTACCTACGCGGAAATCTCGTTTGAACGATGGTGGTATATTTGTTTTTAAATGTCAAGCAGTATTTTATGGCTGTATATCGTTGTTCGTTGTTGCAATATAAATTAGGACACTATCTTCGAATTAGGAAATTTGTTATATGACTTAAAAAAAGTTGTCATCGTTTCATTTATTATTCGTATATACACAGAAGATGAGGTTTTACTAGTGAGTATCATATTAATTTTGTATTTCTTGTCAAATATGTATCATACAAATACTGTGTATCACTCTTCCAATCTGTACGGGAACATTTCAGGAGATATGCTTGTCAAGGCCTGGGGAACAGAACTTGCGGCCCCGCCTCACATGTTTGGTAAGCTGATTAAGACAACTGTTCTTGTAAAGCATGTAATGGGTATTAACACAGGCGGTAGTTCCGTTGACATGACCCACTCTATGCCTTTGGTTAATTCTTCAAGGAGGTTGTGTGGCCATGGAGTGGGTAATGTCAACGCAAATGCCGTCTGTGAGTTTTAATGATAAAACACGCAAACATTTCTCAGACAGATTACTCTTAACTTTTAACTCAACTCCTTACATTTTTAATAGAAGTATAAATTTGGCAACACGTAAATCGTAACCCTCCAATGAAACTGACTGTTCGAAGGCGGTAGTTGCCAACAATATATATGTATATTAATAAATGATATGCATGTTTTGTGTATGCCTGTGCCGTTAAACAATAAAACAAATTATGACATCATATAGGTTGCTGGGTTTGTCCTTGTAGTTTCCATGCATCCTATTAAATAAAGCCAGCTGGCAGTATTTTCAAACCCCGGTTTATCAACTAATAATACAAAAGTTAACAGTACAATTTATAAAGACGTTTTTTTCTTGAGATGCTGAGCTACTGTGTTCAACTATGTTTTAGGCAGCATGAGTCTCGTAGGCCTTCCACCATCGCTGTACGCCCAGGAGAAACCAGCGGACTACTCCGTCGCCGAGAAAATACAGAACGACCTCTACCACCAGTATAATATGGAGGTTTGTGATGCGTAGAAACATGTGTTGTATTCGATGAATTAATTTATAAGATGTTATTAAATGGGAGTTCATTAATGTTCCCCATTGTTATTAAGATTTATACGCATATCGTTTATCTAGGTATAAAAACCTGAACTTTGTAGATTCACAGAAGAAATACTTCTGTATCTTTCATAAGGTTTCTTTTGACGGAAAAAATAATAGCTTTGGTGTGAAATGGTTCGGGTTTTCTGTACGGCTCGGTTGTTTGCAAATACTGGCACAACAGATTCCCATCTGATAAAGCGTGTTAATGTTACATGGGCATTGGAAATCATTCTATGACTCCCATGTACAAACTTCTTACTTGTTACAGGTACCTGTCAAGAGTGTACAGGGCCGCTTGTATGTGAGGATATCAGCACACATCTACAATCATCTAGGCGAGTATGAGCTTCTCAGGGATGCTGTGATAGGCAAGATGCAAGAAAATAAAAATTAATGTTACTTATTTGTTTTCCTTTTTTGTGTTGGAAGGTGATGGCCGAATGACTCTTGTTAGATAGGTACAAGGTTATTTGTCCATCAGTGAGGTCTGGGAGTAGGTGCGGCTCAACTCAACGGGTGAATGCGAAAAGGTTCTAAGTGACATTTAATAAAAAAGAAGATAGAACCTTTTCGCTTTCACCCCCCGAATATTAAATATTAAATAATATGGATCCTCTAAATTAAATTTTAATGGTGATAATGCTTCTAAAACGAATTGAATTGAAATCAATAACACAGTAGTTTGTGTCGATTTTACACAGGTTTTGAAAAACTCCTCCGTTTTTGGATGCTTCATGTGATACATGTACATCTTTGAAGTTACTGGTACTTTTTATTTATTATTTATTGGCAGCTGCTCATTGGCGTTAAGCAATACAATCGATGGTCATTTTGAATGTTTTTTTGTTATTCTATTGTCACATTCACTACAACAAAACGTTCAGTGACTTGTTTACCTTACCTTTAATTTAACGACTTCAGTGGAAAATAGCAGAAGTGTTCCAAATGGCGCCATTCTCACATATGCAAACAAAACTCTGTTTGAATCGTTGAATGAGTTTTCAACCATTGTGGTATTGGCACCGGGTTTAAGTTGGCCTATTAGCTTACCTAGAGTCAAATCTTCATGAAAAGGCACATTTATCCCACTTTAAGATAAAACAAGAGCTGTTTAAGGACAGCGCGCTCGACTATATGCCACTTTGTTTTAGAAATGAATACATTAATGATGTAACGTGTGCCTGTCATAGGCAATAAAAAACTAGATTGCTTTTTTTGAAAAAGGGCTTGTCTCCCCCATTGTGTGGTCGTAGGTGAGAAATAATCAATGATGGACAGGAAATTTGGACTGGAGACGAACAAACATAGGGGTCATCTACTGGTCATGACCAACCTGCATACAAAGTATGAAGTTCCTTGGTCCAAGTATGAAGTTCCTGGGTCCAAGCTTTCATTAGTTGTTGAGCCTAAAGAAGTGTGACTGGTGACCAACAAACTGTTTTTTACCTGAAGGTCACTTTGACCTTGACCTACTGAACTCAAAATCAACAGGGGTCATTTAATAATCAAGACCAACTAGCAAACCAAGTATGAAGTTCCTGTGCCAAAGTGTTGTTTAGTTAATCTGCGGAAACCATTGTTTTATCTCAAGGTCACATTGACCTTTGACCTACTGACCTGAAAATCAATAGGGGTCATCTACTAGTCATTATCAACTGGCATACCAGGTATGAAGTTCCTGGGTACAAGCGTTCTTTAGTTATTGAGCGGAAACCGTTTTTACCTCAAAGTATTGTGACCTTGATCTTTGACCTACTGATCCCAAAATTAATAGGGGCCATCATGAAGGTCCTGAGTGCAAGCGTTTTTTAATTATTGAGCGGAAACCGTTTCTTCACCTCAAGGTCACGGTGACCTTGACCTTTGACCAACTGATCTTAAAATCAATAGGAGTCATCTACTTGTCATGATCAACTAGCATACCAAGTATGTAGTTCACGATGCAAGCGTTCTTTAGCTATTGAGCGGAAACCGTTTCTTCACCATAGGTCATGGTGACCTTGACATTTGACCTACTGATCTCAAAATCAATAAGAGTCATCTATTAGTCATGACCAACTAGCATACCATGTATGAAGTTCCTGGATGCAAGCGTTCTTCAGTTATTAAGCAGAAAAGTTTCTTCACCTCAAGGTCACGGTGACCTTGACCTTTGACCTGGTGATCTCAAACTCAATAGGATTCATCTACTAGTCATGACCAACTAGCATTCCAAGAATGAAGTTCCTGGGTGCAAGTGTTCTTTAGATATTGAGCAGAAATCATTTTTAAGCTTAAGGTCACTGCCAACATATCGTTTTTTACCTGAATGTAACCTTGACCTTTTAATCTCAAAATCAATAGGGGTCATCTACTAGTCATGAACAACAAGCATACCAAGTATGAAGTTCCTGACCCAAAGGATCTTTGGTTATTGAGCGGAAACCGTTTCTTCACCTAAAGGTCACGGCGACCTTTGTCCTAGTGATCTCAAAATCAATAGGGGTCATATTGACTTGTGACTTTTATACCAGATTTTCAATCAATGACAGGAGAACTTAACCTTTGTTGTGCGATTCACGATGCCTTTGAGGCAGTTTTAAGATTATGACCATTCAGTGTGAGGATAGAAGGTATAGTTTTTAATCATGTTCAGAAGATGACAGATATTTGCAGATAAAAAAAGACACTGACCTTGACCTTTGACCCGACGACCCCTAAAATCAAAAGGAGTCACCTACAGGTTAGGCCCTACCCAAGTTCAAGTTTGAGGGCCATGGGTCAAGGCATTGTTAAGGTATCACTGGGAGAAGCTGTTATCTTTTTCGCGCTCAAGGTCACTGCGACATTGACCTTTTGCACGATGACCCCCAAAATCAATAGGGGTCATCTACTGATAAGGGCCAACGTTCATGTCAAGTTTGATGATCATAGGTCCAGGAATTGTGGAGTTCGCCTTCAAGGTCACTGTGACCCTGACCTTTGACCAGATGACCCCTAAAATCAATAGGGACAAGCTTTAAAATCATTTTACCATAATTTACCCAATTCCATGTCAAGTTTGATGACCATACGTCCAGGAATTGTTGAGTTATCACTTGGACAAGCTTTGGTCTACCGACGGACCGACCTACCAACCAACATGTTCAAAGCATTATACCCCTCTTCTTCGAAGGGGGCATATTAAATGTACAATTATATTATTATTAGTTTCTTTGATGACTACTTAAATAATTGATACATAAGAATGTTGATGGACTGACTGACAAAAAGACAGATGGGAATTACTATTGAGCACCTTCAAGCTTTCTGATGGTACACTTACTGAGTGCTGCAGACAGGACACCGTCCTGTCATTATTCTTCAATTAAACAAGGGACATAACTCAACAACAATCTAAGCAAGTGTTACGGGCCATGATATACATGTGCCTCCTAAAATTGCCTCTTATAACACTATGTACCAAGTTTCAGTTGAATACCTTAAACAGCTATTGAGTTATGGTCAAGGCTTAACACAGCACACCAACAAATGCATCACCAAGGCTATAACAATATCCAAATATTTTTCTGTCAATACAACAAGCTTTTCTGCTGAAACATGTATGCCTTCCATTTGGTCATGATAAGAACAAAACATTTTGTAATTGCTGTTTAATAACTCAAAAAGATCATAATAATACACATTTGATACTATAGTAAATGTGAAAATGGCAATACAATTTCTAACAATATTATAATAGTACAGTTCCATAATTTATATTAAAGAGATCGCTCATGTTTTGATGTCTTGCATAGAGTAACTCTAACCCTATCCCCAAAACAAGTTTTCCAGTTTATGCATTTGAAAACGCTTATTTTATCATTATTTTACTCTATGATCAAATACAAAAACAGATGAAAAGGTTTTTAGTTTAACTGGGGTATAAACCTACGCTTGGGAAGTCAAGAAAAAAACTGAAACAGAGGCATACTAGGCCATGAGGACTTGAATAAACATGATGGATATTTTCACCATTTAACAAAACATTAATATTATCACGTGATAATGTCAATCTATCAAACACGCAACAACAAAGCCATTTTTAACACTAATGAAATTTGTAGTATTCAAAGACAATATTTGAGCAAATATCACAATTCGCTGAAAGTTTCCAGCTTTTGGTTTTACACTCCTAATGCAACAGTTTATTTCGTAATACACAAAAAGAGCATTCAACAAATCATAAGCGAGTCCTTTTAAACATTAACAATTATCTGAAATAAGAAAATTTATTTGAAGTGGGGTATATGCAACATTAGCTCCATGAGCTATGGCCGCTATGATAAACACATTATTTACATAACATATAAAAACATAGAAAAGAGCTAATCACCTTGAAATAAAAGCATATAATTTTTAATAGGTACATGGAAAAAAATGAAATGTATATTATAGCATTTAGCCAATTAAGCTGCTTGTTCATGATGGCATTTTTCAAAATGTTTGTTAATTAACAATGTAATCTAACAATGAGAAAAAAGTCTAATATCCAAGTTCAAGATTTGGACAAACACTTGTCATTATTTCTTCCACTGGCTGAGCACTGATGATAAAAATGCCTTTATGTAAAAACACTCACAAGTTCCTTATCTATATTTACAACTTGTTGAAAGCATGACAAAATCAAATTTCTTAACATTATTTTCATATTTTCTTTGATACAGAGTATGGTTAACAATGATCAAGGTCACTATATAAAGATGTTTGATATAGAGTGTGGTTAACAATGATCAAGTTTACTATATAAAGATGTTTGATACAGAGTGTGGTTAACAATGATCAAGGTCACTATATAAAGATGTTTGATATAGAGTGTGGTTAACAATGATCAAGGTCACTATATAAAGAGGTTTGATATAGAGAGTGGTTAACAATGATCAAGGTCGCCATATAAAGATGTTTGATATAGAGTGTGGTTAACAATGATCAAGTTCACTATATAAAGATGTTTGATATAGAGTGTGGTTAACAATGATCAAGGTCACTATATAAAGATGTTTGATATAGAGTGTGGTTAACAATGATCAAGGTCACTATATAAAGATGTTTGATATAGAGTGTGGTTAACAATGATCAAGTTCACTATATAAAGATGTTTAATACAGAATTTGGTTAACAATGATCAAGGTCACTATATAAAGATGTTTGATATAGAGTGTGGTTAACAATGATCAAGCTCACTATATAAAGATGTTTGATATAAAGTCCGGTTAACAATGATCAAGGTCACTATATAAAGATGTTTGATATAAAGTGTGGTTAACATTGATCAAGGTCACTATATAAAGATGTTTGATATAAAGTCCAGTTAACAATGATCAAGGTCAGTATATAAAGATGTTTGATATAAAGTGTAGTTAACAATGATCAAGGTCACTATATAAAGATGTTTGAAACAAAGTTTATGGGAACAATGATCTAGGTCACTATATAAAGATTGTTGATACAGAGTATGGTAAACAATTATCAAGGTCAGTATATAAAGATGATTGATATAAAGTGTGGTTAACAATGATCAAGGTCACTATATAAAGATGTTTGATACAGAGTTAGGTTAACAATGATCAAGCTCTTTATATAAAGATGTTTGATAAAGAATTTGGTTAACAATGATCAAGGTCACTATATAAAGATGTTTGATACAGAGTATGGTTAACAATAATCAAGGTCACTATATAAAGATGTTTGATATAAAGTGCGGTTAACAATGATCAAGGTCACTATATAAAGATGTTTGATATAAAGTGTGGTTAACAATGATTAAGGTCATTATATAAAGATGTTTGATATAGAGTGTAGTTAACAATGATCAAGGTCACTATATAAAGATGTTTGATATAGAGTGTGGTTAACAATGATCAAGTTCACTATATAAAGATGTTTAATACAGAATTTGGTTTACAATGATCAAGGTCATTATATTAAGATGTTTGACACAGAGTTAGGTTAACAATGATCAAGCTCACTATATAAAGATGTTTAATACAGAGTTTATGGTTCACAATTATCAAGGTCACTATATGAAGATATTTGATGTAGAGTTTGGTTAACGATGATCAAGATCACTATATAAAATGTTTGTTACAGAGTTTGGATTAACAATGATCAATGTCGCTGGCCATTTTATAGAGATGCTTGATTACTTTATACGATGTTTGATAAAGTGTCAGGTTAACAATGATCAAGCTCACTATATAAAGATGTTTGATACAGAGTATATGGTTTACTGTGTTTGCACTGTGATGACACATGGCTTCAAAACAAAAATATTTTTAGCTACCTGAGCGACTTTTGACAATACTAGATTTTGGTTGCTTAAAATACACAACTACTTCAGGTTCATGTACATGATGTAAGCACCAATTGCACAGAGTTGACTGCAACAAGCAGCACAAACTACACAGCTTTTTGCAGAAAACAAATGTTTTCTTTGTTCTACAAAAGTAATTTCAACTTCTGCCAGAAAACATATGTTTTATCTTGTTCTACGAAAGTAATTTCAACTTTAATATGTATTTCCCCTAAACGAGCCTCTCAAGACAGCTGTCACAGCCACCGTGGCTAAAGAGCAGGATGAGGCTTATCAGAACCAAAGAAAGCAAGAAAAAATTGATCTTCATATAATCTTTAAAACTCTTCCATCCAGACAGAAGGCTAAATTGGAATCGACCTCAGATTTGGAGACTGCTGATACTTCCAAAAACAAACTTCACTTATTCTTACATGGAAACACATGATGAAGGTTTTGAGAATGTATTGATGTCAACCCTTTTAAATCAGCTCATAACTGAAAATGAGGAAATGGGAGATAATACGTAAAAAAAAATTAAAATGCCACATTCACAAACACAAAGCTGAGGACAATAAAATGAAAGAAGTTAAGGACAAGGGCAAATGACCAAAAAACATTGAATATCGGCATGGCTCAACAGTAACTTTTTTTTGGTTGTCCGGTTAGCGCAGTGGTTAGCGCACTCGCTTCTCACCGGGTTCGATTCCCGGCTTGGGCGCATGTGAGTTCGGTTTGTGGTCACCAAGCCGGACAAGTGGGTTTCCTCCGGGTTCTCCAGTTTCCCCCACAACACAAGACCACACTCTCGCGTAAAATCGTGCCAACGAGAGTGATTAATATAATGTTGTAATAACTTGTTTCACAATCGTTGTAAAATAAATATGTTTAAACTAAGTAACTTTCTCTGCATCCAGCTAAAACCATCAACATGCATGCAGTAATGACTTCATTCTGCAGAATACATATGCACAATTGGCACCAGCTTCCGTCCCCAAGCTCTGGATCATGTACAGGTTTCACGTGAGTATAAAAGGCACACATGTCAGAGGCCTTCAAAATTCTCACAAATGGCATGAACCTCAACACTGGGATGACAAAAATAAAAATAAAGCGAGAATTTGCTCCCAAAAAGCATCATGAAACTTACTCTTCAATCACTTTTGTAAGTTTATGAATCTGAATACACAATGAATGATGCCAATGACGGACGAATGGACACCTTCCTTCGATATGTCAACACCACATGGATTCAGAGTGGGATGTGGTCGGTTGCTTCATGGTGAGTGCTACTACGGCCACTCCATCCATACTAGTCCAAATAATTGTACGTTGACGGATTTTTTTAGATTTTTGATATGGCAAATCCTTCACGTACAAATTGTTTAGTATCAAAAGTGGGTAGTTGTTCCGATCAGGATTCCGGGTTAAAACATATGGCGTCAATAAAATATCATAAAAACAAGAAATATTACCAGATAATGTTATTTTACATTAGTTTCGTACACAAAAAATAAATATCCAACTTATAATTATGAGTTTGACGGCTTTTCTTCATTTCATTCTGTCAAAACATAACAATATATACATGAAGGGCACCTGCAAGGCTTTCAGGGATCAGTATTAAATCGCTCGGAACATTTCGACCATGGCCGAGTTATTACGGTTGTGCAACAAGGTCTATCTCGAAGCTTTGTCGGAGGAGGCCGAGTTATTACGATTGTATCGAGTTGTTCCCCTTCGCATAATTGTTTTCTGTGTCAGTCAACTTTCGTTTTATTGAAAAGGTAAACAACTTGTTTTAATGCATTGAATGCTTGTTTAGTGCAAAATAACATTTCACTTACATGGTAAAATATGAATATAACTCTTTATGATCAATTTCAACCATAAAATACTTCACTTAAAACAATTAATATCTTTAAAACACCCCCGTTTTTTTGCACATTCCCGTTTAGACGTTAGGGATTGGAAGAATCCCGTATAACACGTCTATTATTTTAGACTACATCCATACAAACAATGATGTTGAGGATGTTAAGATATTTATATACAAAATACTTGTTAACAAAATTGATGTTCTAATTTAAAGTCAGCAAAATGGTTATTGTACGAAAATATGAATATTAATGAGAAATTTGTATATAGTTATGTATTTAACTGTACAAAGGACTCATATTCAATGGTTGCAAACACGAGTAGTCCACAGAATATAACCAACCAATTCTTTGTTATATAAAATGAAAATTGTTGAAAAACTAAGCTCCTTTTGTGAAATCTGTGCAGAAACGCTTGTACATTTATTTTGGGATTGCCATGAAATATAACGTTTGATAGAATATAGGATACAAAAACGGATCAACGGTGATTCCAGCATTACCATTTAGTCTATTAGTACTAAAGTTAGATTTACTTTTTTTATGTAGCAAGGTGCATATTTCCATAATTTATCCGTTTTTGTGTTTGGTATGGATTCGTTTAGTATATTGTCTTGTATCATTTGTGAATTTGTTGTCTCATTTTGTTTAGAGTCATGCTATGCGGCTATAGTCCTATATGCGTTACTGTCCTTCATATCCATCGATGTCCGATTGCGTCAGCGCTCAATACTCGTTATGCGAGTTGATCAATATTTTTGAGAGTGACTGATTGGTTGATAATGCCCTTCTCTCCTTTTCCCGCTTCATTGCACACGCCCTTATTAACATATACAAATTGATCATTCTACTCTGAATTGTCAACGACACAAGTCATCGACTATAACATTAGTGACTTATTGATTTATAACATAAGCATACTACGTTGACTCTTCCAAAATCAATATGATGTTGATATACTTGCCTTTTTTTGGTTTGGCTTTTTTCTAAATTTGTTAAAATTCAATTTCATGGATATTCTAGCAAAATTATAAATACATATAATATTCATATAATGAATCTTGATTAATATTATTGTATGCTACACATGTATAATGTTTAATTTTAATGATGTTTATTGTATATTATATATATTGTTGAATAAATGAAATATCCATGAAACCCACCCAAAAGAATCGAAAAAACAACAATGTTGAGGGATGGCATGCCAGACTGAATCGCCGTGCAAAGAAAGGAAACCTGCCATTCTACCTGCTGGTACAACTGTTTGTTTGCAATTTACTTCAAGTATGCATAGTCAATGCAAAAGTGATTTACAAATGCCTGCATCCAGACAAAAGAACTGAAAAATTTAGTGTGAAAGAGGGACTACTTTCTTGTTATGAGCGGAACACAAGAGTATTCCGGTGACCCTTGAACGATCTACTTACTACCTGACCTACAGATGGTTCATATCACTAAGACACACAGTATACAAACAGAATCATACCACGACACGGCAGCTTTTAAGTATAGAATTTCAAATATGTTTAGATTATTTTCAATATGGCAGCTTTTTTTCGTTGCATGCGTCATCATCGTCATCATCCTAAACACCGCCAACTGCAACGTCATCAGCAAGAACCAATACCTTTTGTAGAATCTGATGGTGACGAATGGGGTAGAGATCTTCATAAACTGATTTATCTCACATTTCTATATGATATGAAATAAATTGTCTGAAATCAATGTCTAATTAGAAGTTCACATTGTCAAAAATATTTCTGACCTAATAAATCACAATTTTCCTTAAAAAGATCCCCTGTCAGTCAAGTTGAGGTATATTGGGTCCCCAGTTGTATTTGTGTTAGAATTTGATTAAAACATTTTAAAATGTATTTCAGGCTCGGGCTTCAGCCAATAAAGTTGGAAGTCATGAAGACGGTGGCCCACCTTAAGTTAACAAATCTTGAGATCAGATGGAGACTGGCATGTAGGACCAGAGTGACAAAACACAACAAGGTACATGTAAAGTCTTATTTGGATATTTTTGTCAATGTTACTTTAAGTAACAAGGGTTTTGCATGATTTAGCTGTTTTAGCACATTATATAATTAAGCATGTTTAATTTAAGCTTTATTTTACAACAATTGTGAAGATATTAATAACATTTTTATATCTTCACATTATTATAAGAAGATTCCATATTTGTCCGAGGTCAGCTGTATTGCCTGAAGGGCAAAGACCAATACTGCTGACTGCGGGCAAATAACTCGGCCTAAATGAAATCACCATTGTACAGAATTGATATTGTTCTATCAGCATTTTTATTTCCTTTTTATTCTTGTTTAAATTTTTAGTAAGCTTACACAATTTTCAGACATTAATGTTGAAAACAAATGTAACCAGGTTAACTCCACCCAAGCAGTCCGTTTTGTTTTGTCACTTGTGCAGTCCCTGTAATTTTCTTTCATTTAGTTCATGTAATCATCATGCATGTACAATGTTCCGTATGGGGAGATAACTTCAACAGGTTCTATATATTTAATTCACAATTTCATTGGTCAATATCTATATCTTCACCGCACAAGACTAACCTACTATATTTTCCTTTAATCATTCTTTACTTGAACGTCAAACTGTAAAGTTTGGCGACATTTTCTTTTTTGGCCAATATTACAAAAACAGGGTGTTACAATTTATTGTATACATATTGGAACATGCTTCTTAAAGGGTTTATATTTCAAATTTTATTGATATTTGTCAAAAAAATGAGTTAAAAAATAGCAATTTTTCGAAAATCGAACTGAAATCCACTCATAACTCATATTTTTAAAAACATTTTCTTTGGAACCTGTAATGGAATATGCTTTATAATCGGTTTACATTTCAAATTTTATTGAAATTGATAACAAATGAGAAAGTTATAGGCACAGTTCTTCGGAAAAGGTGGAATGAAGGCATCATCACCCAGCTTCATCAACGAACAACTCAATTTCAAACCCAACATCACAATAATTACATTAGGGGGTAACGACATAAAATCTACATCGAACCCCAGAAAGATCACAAAATATGTAATAAACATTAACCAGCAAAAACGCACTGGATGTAACAAATGAGAAATTTATAGGCACAGTTCTTCGGAAAAGGTGAAATGAAGGCATCATCACCCAGCTTCATCAACGAACAACTCAATTTCTAATCACAATAATTACATTAGGGGGTAACTACATAACATCTACATCGGAGCCCAGAAAAGTTGCAAAATTAATAATATACATAAACCAACTGAAACACAATGGATGTGAAAAGGTATAGTTCATATACATAACAGTACAACGAGGGGAAGCTTCAAAGACCAACTACTAAGCAAAAAAAAAAATTCTACGCCCAGAGAAAACGGATTAATAACCTTGTCAGACAAAGTGTGAAATGAATTAAAATGAATGACATTTGATTCAATAAAGACTACCACAGTAACATAGTGCACTACAAAAACACAGGACACATTAAATATTTTCAGGAAACATTATGTAATTGAATACGGTTAGCTGTTAGCATTTATAAAAAAAAAATTAAAAAAATATTACTATATTCTATTTATTGGTGTAGTAATATCGACCCATTTCATTCGCGATACACCTTTTAGTGTAGTAAATCTTACATGCAGGATACAGCAAAAGGTGAAGTATTAAACATACTTAACTTTAAATATATTTTTGACCCTATTGAGTCCAGTTTTTATGTTTTCTGATATGACCGTATGTTATGCGCATAAAATTTTAATGCCGAAATGAATATAAAAAATAAAAAATCCAGTTTAATTGAATTTTTTAAGCATTTGTACTAACCTGTACAATAACAATGAGGATAAGGGTGAAATCAACCTTCCAATTCTATTCGGCAGGCCAAACTCTGGCATGGTACCATTCACTTCCAGGACAAACTCGCGAAAACAAGTACCAGCTAATCTAAGCCTTCAAGCAATTTGATGGCAGTGATGCAGGTTTTGGTCTAAAGATCAATCAGATGGCGAGCCACCAATGACCACGGTATGCCTTTGGAGTGGCTCATTGCTACGTTTGTAGATGGTCTAACCTTTACATTATGTAAAATTGTACAACCCCAGGACTTCGTCACATTAGATGCTGCTCAAAAAGCAACCATAAGGGCAGAAAAATCAGTTGACACTGTTGAAGTCTCAACCGTAAATAATGTTGACTCCAAACTGAAAACTCTGACATGATGAGCCACATGCTTATGGAAGGACAAGGCACCATGCAGCCAGGGCCAATTCATCAGCCTCACCATAATAAACATTAGTGGATTCCACAACATGCCGACCAATATCATCAGCCTCACCAACAGCAACAACACAGTCACCAAGACAGCAGACCTTCACACCTCAGCCCCAGCAAGGTTCCTACCATGGTCAGCCCCAGAAGTGGAGCAGAAGACCCAATCGTAACAATAACCGCAACCAAGGGCAAGCTAGGTAGGAATAAATTTAACTTTTCTATAGTGTAAAACTCAAAATTTGCAAGACAAGTAGCCATGTGATTGATGACTGTCCAACAACTATCAACCAACAATTTATTATAATCTATGAACTATTATGATTTAACTTGGACAGAACTCTTGAAAAAGATTGATTTACAAAATATTGTTTAATTATGGACATGTGAATAAAATGCAACATGTTTATTATTGATTACATAATAACTTGTTCCTATACTGTTTTTATTAATATGTTTGTTGCACTTTGGTAATTCCTTGTATGTTCTATAGCTTTTTTTAAAACTTGTAACTTGCTTTAATCAGTCACGAATTGACAGCCATATAGTTAGGACCTCCGAAGATAATCATTTTAAGTTGCAGTTGTGGACAATCCATTTTGTGTTATAAATATATGTTGGTTATCCAGCTTTTGAATAAAACTTTAAAAATGGTGAACAAGGACTTCCTTGAATTATTATTAGTGTCAAAGACTCCAACACAGACCTTTGAGGGGACAGTCTCTTGAGTTACATGTTATGACAGAAAACTCTTCTCCTAAAATCAACATTAATCCAAATCAGAAATCAATCTTATTTAATCCATTAAAATGTTAGAAATATAAATTTATTTAACTATTGATGATATTTCTATATAAGGCCATCATTTTTTAATAATCTGATTTACAAACCCGCCGACCCAAGTTTTTGCTAAAATGAAATAAAAATAAAAGAGATCATGAACTGTTTTATTTTTACTTTGCCCGCCGACCCGAAAAATTGGGAGCAAATAAAATAAAATAACTTCTTGGAAAAATTAAATTAGCTTTACATGATCATTAAAAAACAACTCGCAGACTTCATTTCCGAGTATTAAACCTATGTCACGGGTTTCCCTGGTGATTCGAAGCTGACATTCGGCTATCCATCGACATTCTCTACAGCTTTGTGATCGCCGAGCTGCTACGGCGACGTCATTGTCGACAACCCACGGAAATTTCCGAACGACTCCGTTACACAGATAACATTGCAGCTTGTTGGCCGAGGAGATTCGATTGCGGTGAGGATGTGGTAAAGCCCGGAGCCTGAACTCGTCTATTCCACGACGCTCTGTGCTAAACATAGGCCCTGTGCATAATGTTGCAAAAATTCTAACTTTATTGTCTGCCAATTACACGTTAAGTTTTTCGTCTATCAACTGTGCTTCAAAAGAAAGAAAAAATGCATTCTTCGACTAGTTTTAACGAATTCGCAAAACATATCCGCATTTCGAGCATCGATGCCGTGTTTTAGTATAACCATCAAGGGAGGTGACTCTGAATATCGTCTGCAATGGCGGCATCGTCAGCTGCTTGTTATTTTAAAGTGAAAACAATCCTCAACAAAACAGAAACATCGACGATCCAGGCCATCAACCTTAACCAATCGTTGTCGGAGTTCGCATCTGCTTATTTAGCAGACAAAGACGTCCATATCGAGCGTGTGGCCGGGGATGATGCGGACACGGATTTAAACACGCCGTTCTGGGTTCTGAATGATTTCGGGTAATTGAATTTTAAAAATACACGCCTTTTCATTTAGAGAAATATTCCAGTTGAAACTTTTTACAAAACGCAATTTATTATCGGGATTAACAATGATGCAACGACTACGAGTAATATTTCCCCAAATTAATGCGAGTTAGGCTGAGAGTGAGATGAATATACGGTACTGATGACCCTGAATACCGATGGGCTATGAATAACATTATTTAAAGTGACGAGTTTATGGACATTTGAATGGATTCATTTTTGATTTAAAAAAAAAAACATATCAAAGAAGATGATGGAGCCATTTCATGTAAAACTGTTTCTATTTACATGTTTATCAAACTTCATGACAGATTTTGACTTGTGATTTGGATTTACACACTAACTGTGATGACATCATTACTTTCCCACTTTTTGGGTCACGTGCAATTAATGCTGTCTAGACCACAAGCAAAAGATGGTGGCGCAGTTACAATTATAAATTTACATCAACTGTACTATACAGTTTAGTGCACCATGCAGGCAGTCTAGAGACGTTTGTCTCTTCTTTTTGGTACATTTCACATGGTGACTTTGGAGCTTGGTATCACGAGTAATTGAAACAACTGATCAATGGGATGCATGACATTGCATTACATTTCAAACAAAACCAATCCACAATTCATACAGTATTGAAGCAACTACAGAATGTTTAGGTTTCTTCTCAACTGAAAGATTTTCCAACTTAACAATGATTGAATGTTTTTAAAAAAGTCATTTTTTGTAGACCACATAAAAATCGGTCAATGGCGCTACCGGGAATTGAGCATGGGTCTTCTGATTGCCATGTCATTTTCATGTAAATGTAACTGATTATAATTATTATATTGATCTATAATGTATTATTGTATATTTTAAAAATTATTTCCAGGCACGTAATCGAACCAAGTATTTGTCAAGCTAGAGCAGAATCTGTCGTGCTCACTGTGGTGACATAGACTCAATTTTATTTGTCCACATAACCTAAATTAGCTATTCTTTACCGTTTTAACAGAATTAACTCCCATTATATTGAGTGAATAGCTAATCATCTCATAGTAACAATATTTGGACAAGACATCAAATAATTAAATTTGTGTATGTTGGATGTGTGATATAGTAATCTGACAAATACTTAGAACGAAGGTTTGAATATGACAATGCAACAGTAATGTAAACTTATGGTACATGTACGGTAATTGCCATATTAGAATTTGATAATGTTAGGCATGTGTCATATGAATATTGTTTTTACAAACTTCTTTTGTGAAAAGCTTTTGTTGTACAATGTATGTATATTAGTATAAACACTGACCATGATTCTTTGTATATGTACATATGTTTGTGTATAGGCCGGCGGCCGTTAGCACAATAAATATATATATATATATATGCATGCATGTATATATAAAATGAGAATATATTATTTTTGCTGATAGCATTTAATGTTATATCCTCAGTATAACAGGGGAATCTTGTTAATATGTTGAAAAAATGACAAAATGTATATGTATCAATGTTTATTCTAGTCAAAATACCAATAGTAAGGCTTTGGTACATCTCTTGTTATGACTTCATAATTTTCTAACATCATTTTAGCTTGTCTGAGTTAAAAAATAAACAAACTCTAGTTTGTTTGTGAAGATTTTTATTTTGCAAGGACATGTAGTAAGTTCTATAACATGTAATAAGAGATTAGACTGTGGAAGGTGGACTTGTATATGAATTGTGCCAACAGTGCTGAAATCTGGACGTCAATATTTGTTTCAATAGGTTTAAAAACCGTTTACCATCTAGACAGTCTATTAAAATGTTCTTATGACTCAGTAAGTATGACAAGTACTTAACAATGCACTTCAGATAATGCAGACCTTTTTGTCTCTTATTCAGCAGCTTTTTACCTAAATGCTGTCAAACTTTCTCAGTGTACAGTTTTCTGTTTCATTCTTTGTACACTAACATATCTGAAGTGAAGTAAAATACTTTACTGTGTATGTATTGAATGTGTGGTCAACATTTATGACCAATCTGTTGGTTGATATTGTAGACCACTTTGTGAGAACTTGATGTCATTATGTTCAGTTATTTCACAAAGTCTGTATTTATACTGCTACAATACTTACAATATACAGTATACCTCACTTTGCGACCACCCTGGGGATCCTTTACAACTGATCTTATTATTGAGGTGGCCTAAATAACGACCTTAAATGAAAGAGCAAAATTTGGAAAATGGACTTGAACATTGTGTTCTTAATTTTGAGGTGGTCTTATTATTGAAGTGGTCTTTAAGGGAGGTTTTACTGTATCTGAAATAGCTGATGTTTTATGTCACCTTGAACTGCTACATAGAACATTAATTTTGAGTTGTTATGAATAAGAGAAAGTTTACCATTCACTATTGGTAATAGTGCATTACAACCTAAGTAAAATCAAATAGTTTGCAATATTTGTTTGACTGCTGTTTAACTTGATGTTAGCGAGTATTTCATCTGAAATGTCATTCTTGTTTTACAAGTTCATGTTACAATAAGCCAAAACATTCAATTTATTTTGTACAATTCAATTGTTAATCCATTCCAAATCTTAATCTAGCTTCAATCTACAAGACTTGAAAAAAAGCATATATTGAGCAAATGTTGTGAAGTAAAATAGTGTTTTATTATACATTTCTGTGGTTATTATGGACACAAAACATGCATATACATGATATATAGCTCTATAAACAGGCATTTTGGGCTGAAAATGATATAAATGAAAATAAATTTTATGCTCCCTCTCGGTACTTTTATTTTTATTTTTTTGTACTACTGCTCACTTTTTCAGCTTTTATTTTTATTTTTATTTCGCCCCCTCGACTCAACATTTTTGAAAAAAATCTTGTAAATCAGATAATAAAAAAATGATGGCCTAATACGCAATAATGACTTACATGTTTTAGTTTTTAAATTGTTAAAATTACATTTACAGACTAAAGACTACCAAGAATCAAAAAGTAGTGTGTTATTGGCCAACAAGTCAGAAATTAAACTTCTCCATACATATGTTGAACGTCTACCCAAAAGACCAATGTCAAATAACAATGAAATAGCTCTTGATCCTTTATACTTCAACGAAGTGGCTTCAAAAATAATAGACAGGTTCTGTCCAGTAGTAAAACAGACCGTTATGCCTTTGAAAACAATTAGCGACGTTCTCGTTCTGCACTTTTTGCAAGCAATAGATCTCATCCGGAAATTCTACAACAAGAACTCTGGCATAAATAGCCTATTGACACATCCTCATGTAATGACAAGTGATGTTAGTTCTCTGATCAAAGATGCTGTAAAAATTGGTGGGTTTTCAGAGATTGTCCACATTCAGGCAATAAGTACTGTCTGAAAATTGCCGATCAGGTCTCTCTACCCACCTTTGCCAGATATGCAAACATCAAATGCATTGAGTGGAAATGTGGGATATGTCTGTGTCAGCAAAGAAAAGTGGTATGTGAGCGGGTCATCAATGAAAACTCCCAGTCTTTCTAGAATACCACTGTTCAATATGATGTACCATTGTTTTTAAAAAAATCACTCATCATGCTACAGGATGAGTGTTGATGAAAGTGATTTGAAGAATGATGAGGTTGATGTAGTCGTAGTTAATGATGTTGATGTTGGTTATGGTGGTGTTGGAGATGATGATGTATGTGATGTTGTTGATACATCAAAGCAGGATGATTTCCTATTGAGCTCAACTGTATTAACAGAATATCTTGACATACGTTCTCTTGATGTAAGTAGCGTAACAAATGTTGGCAATAAGCCAACATAACCACCGGAACATCAAAACTCGTCGTGTGATGATGTTTTTGCTGGTACTGCTAGTCTTTTGCCAGCTAAACAATTTGGCATTGATGGCGATCTGTGTGGATCATTACCAGAAGGGTTTCTTGACATCAAATCGACTTTCTCTTTGAAGACAAAAAAAGAGTTTTGAAAAATGTTCCTGGGATGAAAGAAAATGTTTATTTCATTGTGGACTGAACACTTTTCTCTGCAGCACAATTTAAGAAGCTGATGTATATATATATATATATAAATATATTTTGCTGACCCCTTTTCTATTCTTTTGGTCACTGGTTAGATGGTTGTTCACATGTCTGTGTTTTGACACTTTTTTGTTAACTTGTAGATATGTTAACTTCTGTGTTATTCAATTAGATAAATTATTTGACCCTTACTTATTATTTCATATTTTGGTTTTAGTGCTTTGGTAACAGTTTGATGTAAATATGCTACTTGTTCTGTTTTCATCAATTTAACCTGAACTAGTGCTTTGACATTGTTTAATATTCTGTATTATGCAAGGAAAATACTTTGATGTAGATATGTTCCTACTTGTTATTTAAATTTTCATATATGTAACAAAAACACAGCTTTTGCGAAGAGCTGCGCTTTTATGTGCAAAAAGCTGCGCTTTTAACAAATTGAAAGCTTCGCTAAAGCTTTGTTTTTTTGGCCAATACCGCATCTTTTTGCGATGCTTTAGCGAAGCTTTTTTGGCACAGGCGAACACATAAAAGAGGGAGAAAAAACACAGGTTTTTTTGATGACCGAGGTGTGGAATTCAACTTCAGGGGAAGCAATTCTGTTTTTTTGGAAGGAAGAACAATGACCAATGATTTTACAAAGATGGTCAGTAACAGAAATGGAAAACAGTCAAAAGCAATTGAGTATTTGTAATCTTGGACACTCAGCCAGAGTCTGATCAGATAGCAGAGGTTCAACGACACTACAAAACCCTCAAACTCAATAAAGATCACAAAAAGCATATCACATGGTTAAATAATGCGTCCAATTCTGTTGCCCTTGTAGAATATGTCGGAGACTTTCCTGGTATTGGTCCACATGAAGATGGATTACATGTTAAAGAATATGTTAGAGTTCCTAGCTATGTCCTAGATGAGATCAAAGATTTGTTTTCTAAGGACAAACCAAAGGCGATCATGAATGTCCTAAAATCAAAGTATGATGAAATTGAATGCCCAGCATCTAATGATACCCCTGATACCCCCTTGTATTATCATGTATACCGATGAGTAAATATCAGAAATCAAAAATATGTGCTGTACTGGTCAAACTGTTTGAGCGATCCACAAAACACATTTATGCTCTGTAACATGCATGTCAAAGCCACCAGTTATAAGAACATGTCAGTCTGTTGTTCACCATAGAAAACAGGCACCTATTTTTGTTGGTCCTATATTCTTTCACGATAATAGTGATTACGAAACATACAGTAAAGTTTTCTGGTGTCAAGGTGTCACAACTTGTGATAGGAACCGACAATGATATGAAGGAAACTCATGTTCAAAGGTTGGAGATAGTACGCCTGCACAAAGAGGGATTAACATGTACAAGGATTGTTAAAGACTTCAGGAGACTTGGCAATGACTAATCGAGAGAGAATGTAAGGTATTGGTTAAGACAGTACGCAAAAGGCGAGTTTGTGCCTTACAACAAAGAAGCTAGTGTGACCGTTCAGAGCTTTGCATCCATGAGTGAAGAGGCTGCAGACCAACTAGAGAAGAACCTACTCCTGGAAGGGCTTCAGTTCTGCCGGACTGTCAACAATGACCTAGTTAGAAAAGGGGGGTCAGACTCCATATCAACAACACGCCGTGTCATCAAATCTCTAGGGTTTACAGAATCGAACAGTGCACGTATATGTATAAATAAAATTATTCATCAAGATGACTGTTATATATTTATATAACGTTAACTAAACATAATAAATGGGAAAAGCTGTTTCCAAATCATCATCATGTACAACTATTAAAATTAATAAGGGGCACAATTAAAATGCCAAAACTTTGCTTTTATACGTTGGTGACAAGTTTATCAGTACTAAAACAACTTTTAAATAATGCTATTATATTCATTTTAATCATGAAAGCATAACAATGCATCATAACTAAAAAAAACAGGTCATAAACCGATTCTAAAAGAGTACAGGTTTTACCAGTCGTGAACGCGAGTCTGAAAAACAGTGAGACAAAACCGTGATACATGTAGCAAAAATTATCAAATAAATTAAACAAAATTAGATATGGGGAAAAGGGTCTTTAAAGGCAATTAAGGTCATTTCATCAGCTGATGATACCTTTCATTTTATCTGGTCCGTCTTAAATAAAGAAAAAAAGTAGAGGAATTGTACTGTCTTGGGCTTAGAGGAAGTATTTTCATGTACTATGATGTTATGGGAAAATCCACTTGTTTTTATGTTTTTTTTTATATATATAACTGGGATTTACGTGGTAGACGCAGATATAATAAATTTTGAATTGGAATGACATGCTAATATGACTGTAAGTGCAGTTTTAAAGTACCAAAAATAGTAAAATAAAAGTGAAATATTTGAGGTGTTTCAAATATGTCGGAATCCTTGTATTTGATTTATTATTGCAATTTTGTAATTATTAAGTATGTACGGTCAAAACACCCTCAAGTTTATGCAGAATAACCTTTGAAAATAACAATAATAATTCATGTAATATCTTTTTTTACAAATCAGTGTGTAATATTAATCTCAAGGTGATAAAACACTACATTTGGTCATACATTTATATTATTACCTGCCACTGTCGCTTATTATATTTACTTTAAACTTCAGTATTTTTTCAGAGGAATATTTGTTTGTGTATTTTCAGGGTTACCCAGATATTTGTCACTAGGGAGATTGTGGAGGATGGAATTGTAAGTTTAATTTGGTCGTATATGATATGGTATAGTTCCAGAATGCTACATGTATGATATGGAAATAATTATATATGAGGTGTTTATTATGCTTATTATGTAGCAATCAATTCAGGATTGACAAAAGTACTACCAGTCTGCAAACAATTGAACAATTGTATATTAAAATAGTTCTAACCTTTTGTCCATAGAATATTTCTTAACATGAGGCTTGGAACATGAGTGGCTAAATCTAATTGTTGAAGTTCTGCATGCTGAGAATAAAATGGACCAGATTTCCTACGTAACAGAAACCTTTGATTGTATATTGCAGCCTAAAAACAAATGACTTTAGCATTATAAGAACCCTTTTGAACTGCTTAAATTTAGTAAAATTTTTCAGTCTTTTTCATATTCATGTTTGTCCTTTATCCAGCATAAGATGTGGTATATCCTCGAAGAGGAGCTCGATCCAACCTTTCTATATCAGTTTATTTGCCTTGAGAGATACTTCACACAGTATGTAATTCTTGTTGTGATTCTTCAACAATTAACGTCTTTCAATTACGTCCTGAGCGCCATATTGTCAGGATTATTTGGACAATTGAATGAAATATGCATGGACCTCCAAGTTTTAGGGCCATGGGCCCAGGCAGTGTCAAGTAATCACACAGACAAGCTTTTTGCGTTCAATGTCGCTGTGACCTTGACCTTTGCCTGATGACCCCTTAATTCAAAGGGGTCATCTACAGGTCAGGCTTGACCCCCTAGTCTAGTTTGATGATCATAGGTCCAGGCTCTGTTCAGATATCACTGGGAGAAGCTTTGTTGACTTTTTCATGTTTAATGTCACTGTGACCTTAACAACGAAACCAAAAATCAAGTGGGGTCATCTGCTGGTAGGCCCAAACTTTATGTCAAGTTTGATGACCATAGGTGCAGGCATTGTCAAGTTATCACTCGGACAACCTTTTATCATTCAAGGTCAATGTGACCTTGACCTTTGGCCTGATGACCCCCAAAATCAAAAGGGGTCATCTACTGGTCAGGACAAACCTCCAAGTCAAGTTTGAGGACTATGGGTGAAGGCATTGTTGAGTTATCACTCAGGGTCAATTTGACCTTGACCTGGGCCAAATGAACCCCAAAATCAATAGGGGTCATCTACTGGTCAAACCCAACCTCCAAGTCAAGATTGAGGGCCATGGGTGCAGGCATTGTCAAATTACAAATCAGACAACCTTTTATAATTCCAGGTCACTGACCTTGACCTTTGACCTGATGAACCCTAAAATCAATAGAGGTCATCTACTGGTCAGGCCAAGCCTCCATGTCAAGTTTGATGAACATAGGTCTAGGCATTGTTGAGTTATCACTCGGACACGCTTTAAAATCCTTTTACCATTTGAGGTCACTGGCCTTGACCTTTGACCTGATGAGCCCTAAAAACAATAGGGGTCATCTACTGGTCTGACCCTATTTTCAGTATAATGACCTTACATCAAGGCATTGTTGAGTTATCACTTGGACAAGTTTTAGTCTACCGACGGACCGACTGACATGTGCAAAGCAATATACCCCTCTTCAAGAGGGGGGTATAAAAAATAGTAAATGCCCCCAAAATTGCACACACTTTCAATTATGCCATCATGTGATGTCTTTAGTTGTCTCTGAAGATAACGACTAAAAAACACACAGATCATGCTTTATGCCAGAGCTGTTTCGTTCATTTAATGGAAGAAAGGAGACAAAGTTATTGTACTTGTGCTTGGCATCAAATGGTTAAAACAAGATTCAGTATACATTAATATAGAATTTGATCAAGCCAATAATGCAATTCACCAGTGCAAGACTCATGGGCTTGTGCTATTTTTACCACAGATATAGTGGATCTCATTACACCTCAACTTACAAAAATCTTCATAGAGTTCAATAGCCAACATAACATTTGAGCAGTGTTACATTGCTATTGAAACTTACAAATGTCTATTTGGTATCTCACCAGAATATGTTCAACACCATGTAATTTTTAAGACATGTAATTTTAATCCGAGATACAAAAGTAAGAACAACTAAATATGAAAAAAAACCTTTCCGCTTTGAGGCCAGTCTGGTATGGAGCAGCCTCCCAAAGAAAATAAGGGTCTCTGAAAACTTCCTGGATTTAAGGATGATCTGCACCTGAACAGGTCTCTCTTGTGACTGTTCAATGAGATAATAATACCCTTTAAAAGAAGAAATTGAGAACTTTAAGATGTTTAAAGGGGGGTTGTAGAGAATAAATTAAAAACTTGAAAGAGTTATAAGTCTAGTTTTTCCTTTTCCTAGAGATTAAAACATACACTTCCATCCACACTTCAAGCCCGAAGAGCCCCGGTTACAACTGAATATCTGTTTATCCTTAATCTTAACAGAAAGAAGTTTTGTTTTTTAAGTGGGATGGCTTACACCCACTGGACAAATATGGCATTCAAATACCAGAAAAAATTTCAGCAGACTCCTTGGACTAAAATAACAACTAATAAAATTACAAGGGCTAATATCTAATTATGATTGTTCAAATTTATATAACATCTGTCAAACACATACAACTACTTGTGTTTTTCTTTCGGCAAGTATTTTGTTGAGGTGTCAAGACTTTACTCTTTCATTTAACATTCTTTTACAGTGATAGGTGTAATATCAAAATAACATGATACATATCAAACCACTAAGCAATACTTTCAAAGGATTTCTCCTATCTTGCTAGATAAATTACAAGTTTGTTTGTTTATTAAAAACTACGCATTGTACAAAGCTGTTATTCCCTTGTATATTTTGCAACTTACAATTTTGCTACTTCAACTTTTGAAACAACTAACCATTTTACAGTGGTATATCAACTAGTGGAACCTTGTGCGGTGGACTGGCCGTACAGCCGGGAAAACTGGTTTGTGTTATCACTGTTCTCGATGCTCTAATCCTATTTTCCTATTTGTATTTATATGCATGCTCCAATATGTGTTCATTTTAACATCATTTGAGGGTTTATTAAAGAGGGAAACACTTATTGCTTAATCAAAATGGGTCATTCTCTTGAGATGCATGAATGATATGACAAGTCAACCCTTCTTACAGGAGTCTGCTTACTGTGAAAAATATATCATTTTGTTGGTGTTGATCAAAACTAAATGATACATTGAACTTAGATAATAATGACATGACTCCATGTATGATAAATGATTGAGGTTTGTGGATTATCATGTTGACATTTAAAGTATGACAATTGTTATCCCACAAACCTTGTACATAATGATTTAAACTGGACCAACACACCTTGTACTAAATTTTAGCAATTTGTCATCCAAAACCTCTCAAATGATAAAATCTGAAGACAATTTTTAAGGACCACACAACTTAGAATGAGTAATTTATCAATGTACTAAGTTAATAACATGTATCTTTCCAAACTGTGTTAATCTATTAAACATCTATACATTTAACAAATGGGACATTCTGCTTTGGAAAGAGGTAAGTACCTGTTAAAAGATCTGTCACAAAATCAATTTTACAGTTTTCTTTTTTTGCAGATTGCGCAACAACCACAGACTCCAAGTCGGAGATTCCGAGAATCTATGCAATGAGCTTCTGGATTGTTTTCGGCATGTGAAGCAGTCAGGGTGAGAAATTAACTACATTGTAAAACACCCGTGTATTCATTCTTGCTTGTGAAGAATACCAGACATACTTTGTTGAGCTGGTCGGCTTCACACTTTTGGATGATCAGGTGTAACTTCAAACTTGGTACGGTCGGTAGTTGATGACCATTGGACTCAAATTGGATGTTGAGCACAAACCCATATATAAGTTCAGAAACGAGGTAATAATTGGCCGATTTTCAATGAAATGTTGTGGTAGTAATATAAACTTGGGTGTTGGGAGTGGTTATGCAAGCAAAATTAACCTTGGCCTAAACTCAAAATCCATTCAAGCCATGAAAATGAAACTTAATACACTGCTCCAGAGGTATGTAAAAGTTATAGAATTCTGCTACTGGTTTTATTCCCTGATTAACAAAGTGTTTATTGGAGTTGACTTGTGGATGATTTTATATATTTGCAACATTTCAACCCTTTACTTGCCCAAACTGTGAGTACATCATATTACCCTGATGTAGGACTTAAATTGCTTTCTTCATGAAATGAAATTTTTCGATCACATTTCTATATACTATGAAACAAATTACCTTAAATTAATTTGGTTTGTGGTCACCAAACCGGACAAGTGGGTTTTCTCTAGGTTTTCCGGTTACTACCTTATGTCTTATGAGATTTTTACATGGTTAAAAATATTTTTGACTTTAAAAATTCAGTAGTTCTTGAAATATAGGTATTTCAAACAAGATCCCCTGTAAATAAAGCTGAGGTTAAATGCCTCCTTATTTGTATCTGTGTTAGAATATGATTAAACTGTTTTTAAATGAATTTCAGGCTTTCAGGCTCGGGCTTCGGCCAATAAAGTTTGAAGTCATGTAGACGGTAGCCCACCTTAAGTTAACAAATCTTGAGATCAGATGGAGACCGGCATGTAAGACCAGAGTGACAAAACACAACAAGGTACATGTAAGGTCTAATTGGGCTTTTTTTGTCAATGATAACTTATTATAAGCACATTTAAACTCCTGAGAATGCTTAATTACAACTTTTCTTTTTACAACAATTTTAAGATATAACAATGTTAATAAGGTGATTTCATATTGGCCCAGTTATTTGTCCAAGGTCAGCTGTCATGATATCACCTCACATGGAAACATTGTACAGTATTGATTTCGTTCCATCAGTTTTTAATTCATTTTCACTCTTGTTTCAATTTTCGGTAAGCTTATAGAATTTTTACTCATTGTTATTGAAATAAGTTTTACCAATTTATAAAATCCTGCTCTTGTTTGTATAAGATGCAACAGGAGTAGAAAGAGATGGAGAGGAATAGGCTGGAGTGAAAATGCCGAAAACAGAGAGAGGAGATTCAGACAATGGAACAGATGAGGGCACTCTGAGATGGATTGGATGAGAGCTGAGATTGCAGAATTGAGGAAGTCAGGTCCTCAAAGAAGGAGCCAATACTTGTACGGCCCGTTCAATTGAAACGGCAGAACAGAGCAGGGTAAGATAATTATACAACTTTTTATAATATTTATAAATTACTATATAGATAATCTGTTTTGATTGATTTAGTTTACAAAGATTTAATAATCATTTCTTTTCAGACATCATTTTAAGAATATAACTGCCTGAGTTAAAACATAATTTTTTTACAGTCACATTAATCTTACTTGTCCTTATTTCAGATCCAAAGTCCAGTGGGTCCTATTACTGCAACTGCGCACAGGAGTCTTTTTACAGCTGTGCGCAGATCGAGACCTGGCTTCCCTGTGGAGAATGTTTCTATAGCTTCAACTGCACGAAGGACTACAACAACTGCACGAAGTAATTCAACAACTGTGCGCATTATAACTGCTCATAGCACAGCAGCAACTGCGAGGAGCTCAACAGGGACTACAACAACTGCCCGCAGCTCTGCTGCCACTGGCCCTAGTCCAAATAATTGTACGTTTACGGATTTTTTTTACATTTTTTGATATGGCAAATCCTTCACGTACAAATTGTTCAGTATCAAAAGTGGGTAGTTATTCCGATCGGGATTCCGGGTTAAAGCATTTAACATCTAAAAAATATCATAAAAACAAGAAATATTACCAGATTAACATCTACATCTCAGATCAAAATTGTTCCAACATCTCGGATCCAAATCGTTTAACAACTTGACTCACTATCGCTTCACACCTCTCCTTTTCCTTGTTCCGCATCCCTGCTCAGCATGTTTCATACTTGGCTGCAGTATTCCTTAAATGTGAATGTTGCAGTGCTCTACAGTGGTAAGAGCTGTGTTTGTGTTGAGTCGGTCTCCTTGTGACACTGTCAACCATGCCCCGATTGTGAACATTGCCTTGAGAGAAACATCCCAAAGGACATTCCCACGAACTACAACTGACAATATTTCTGAGCAAATGTATTTATATTCTTATTGGTTAAATACAGGTTTGCCTTTTGAAAAATACCATTCTTTTTCATTCAACATTTTTTAAATGAAAAATTTGCATGCATGTAATTTCTTTCATTACAAATCAGTGTGTAAACAATGTTAATTTCTAGGTTAAAAATACAACAACATCTGTCATACATCTTGTCACACTGTAGCTTTATTATGGTATACTTAATAGATACTTCAATGTTGTTTTTTTAGAAGAATAATTGATTTTGTATTTTCAGAGTTACCAAGATTCGTGTGACCAGAGAGATAGTGGAGGTTGAAATTGTAAGTTGAATTTGGTAGTATGATATGGTATAGTCTTGCAGAATGCCATGATATGGAAGTAAATATGTATTTGGTGTTTATTTTGCTCTACTTAATAAAAATCAACTTGGCATTGACAAAGTACCACCAGTTTTCCAATATATTTGAACAACAGTAAATTAAAATAGTGTTTACCCTTATCGCATTGGCATAAATTGTTCCTTAACCAGAGGATTTGCACATGCTTTTTTTTTTTAAACAAGACGCCAATACGGTAAACCTTTGCAAAGCTAGAATTTGAGATAGTGACCTAGTATTTTTGACCCCTTAAATCAATAGGGGTCATCTACTAGTCAGACCCAGCCTCCATGTCAAGTTTGATGATGAAAGGTCTTGGCATTGTTCAGTTACTCAACAAGCTTTCAAATCTTTTTACCATTAAAGGTCACTGTGACCTTAACCTTTGACCCGATGACCTCCAAAATCAATAGGGGTCGTCTACTGGTCAGGCCCTATATTCATGTTAAGTTTGATGACCATAACTCAAGGCATTGTTGAGTTATCACTTGAACAAGCTTTGGTCTACCGACGAACTGATCGACCGACCGACCGACATGTGCAAAGCAATACACACATGTATACCCCTCTTCTTCGAAGGGGGCATAAAAATCAAGGAACTCCAAAACTGGAAAAAAGGAAACTACAGTTTGAGGAAAATTCAATTCACAAAAAAAACAAAAATAGAGCTATGCTCAGAAATAGAAGAATGGTGCAAAGGGACAAATGCTTCTGTTGGTTTCATAAATATTCTGTTAATGCACTCTCAGATATTTCAACAACTACCAAAGAATTTCTGTGTTTCTCATGTAATGTTTAAGTAAAAAGTTATTTAGTAGTACACAAATTAATGAACAGTCTAGGTAAAATCTTGATATTCCGTATGCGTCTAATTAGTTGTAATGCATAAATTTATCATAATTATGCAGCTGTGTTGTACATTTCAGATACAATTTATAAAGGTATTTTCAATAATTAATTCTGTGTTAATTCCTTTGAAATCAAGGAGATGTGAACTCCGCTGACTTTTTCTTATGTAAAAAATGGTCACATTTCCATACCATTATCATTAAAAGATATTATTGTATATAAGAACAAGAGTCATCGTTAAGACAGCGCGCTCGACTACCCTGCTTTGACTTAAAAGTGAATACAATAACAATGTAATATGTGCCTGTCAAAAACAATAAAACAAAACAAATTGAAAAGTGAACAAGAATCGCAATGTGACAAAACCAGGTTTTTAATGATTGGCAGAAGTAATTCAGTTTCAACTGTTTCTTCTATTTTTTGTAACGGTGACCTTGATCCTAATGGCCCAAAACACAATCCCATGGAAGACCTCCATTAACTCTTCCTATTGACCAAGTTTAGTCAAGATATGTCATCCCTAACTAAAGTCATTAAGTTTCAACTGTTTTTCTATTTTTAGTAACAGTGACCTTGACCTTGACCCTAGGGACCCCAAACGCAATCCCATGAAAGGTCTCCATAAACTCTTCCTATAGACCAAGTTTAGTCAAGATATGTCATCCCTAACTAAAGTCATTCAGTTTCAACCGTTTTTCTATTTATAGTAATGGTGACCTTGACCTTGACCCTAGGGACCCCAAACACAATCCCATGAAAGGTACCCATAAACTCATTCTATAGACCAAGTTTGGTCATGATATGTCAACCTTACTAAAGTTATTCAGTTTCATAGGTGAGTTTGACGCCGCCCGCCCGCCCGCACGAACAACGACGTTCGCCATTCTAATAACCAGGTTTCACTATGTGAAAACCTGGTTAATAAAAAAATAATAATTGTTTAACCCTTATTAAAATGTGGTAAGGAATATTGAAATGTGCCTTTCAAAAGAAATTAAAAGATCATAGGCCATAACTTGTATTAAGGATAACATGGAGTTATGTAACCTCATTGGGTGATGGTCCTGAACAATTGTGTGAAGTATTAAGTCAATTGAATGAAGGGTAAAGAAGTTCTTAATGTATATGATCCAACCTGCCCTAAATTTTGAACCCAAGTTCCATAGTCAATCAGGGTAAAAAAAGTTCTTAATAAATATCCCAACCTGCCCTAAATTTTTAACCCAAGTTCCATAGACAATCAGGGGCCATATTTTTTATAAAAGATAATATGGAGTTATCTAACCTCATTATGTGATGGCCCTGAACATCTGTGTGAAGTATTAAGACAATTGAATGAATGGTATTGGAGATTTAAGTGAAATACCCAACTTGCCCTAAAACTTTAACCTGCTCTAAAACTTTAACCTAAGTCAATCAGGGGCCATAACTTGTATTAAGGATAATATGGAGTTATTTAACCTCATTGTGTGATGGTCCTGAACAACTGTGTGAAGTATTAAGTCAATTGAACAAAGGGTATAGAAGTTATTTATAAATATCCCAACCTGCCCTAAAACTTTAACCGAAGTTCCATAGTCAATCAGGGGCCATAATCTGTGTAAAAAATAACATGTAGTTATCTAACCTCATCATGTGATGGCCCTGAACAACTGTGTGAAGTATTAAGTCAATTGAATGAAGGGTATTGGACTTATAAGTGAAAATCCCAACTTGCCCTAAAACTTAATTTAGATGCCGACACCGACGCCGAAGCCGACGCTGGGGCGAGTAGTATAGTCCACCTTTTCTTCGAATAGTAATGCTCTTATTCCATAAAATATCAACAGCCACACTCAGAAACTGCAGAGATTGACCTCGAAATTATGACAGGAAAATAGCAGAAAAGGATGCATTGTTAATAGATTGTCACCAAATGATCCTGCTTCAAATCAGAATCACGTAAAAGCCAAATATAAATCCAGTCCCCCCAATATTTATCACATAGATAAAGTCTTGTCAAGCAGTACAAAGCAAGTACTAATTGCATGAAATCTAAAATACAGACAACACACTCGGCCAACCAGCTATACCACATGGTAGATATGCGAGCTGGAGTCGATGTAAACCTAAGAGAGGTTTCAACATTTGTAGCTAAATTGGCCGATAAAAGAAAACCAATAGCCACCAATCAAAACTGAACCCAGGTGGGTGTAACACATTCCTTCATTGACACACTTCATTCAATATACTTTGTGTAACAAGGTCATTTATTACATGGTTGTGATGACACCTTAAAAGAAAGAGTTCAAGGTTCAGGAGATCCCATAATGAGGACTACTTTCTTTAACTTCATTTTCCTATGTATTTACATGTGTGACCTCAAGAGTGGCCTCAGCGCTTGGTATGGTTTAAGATGTTAATTTTCCATTGGCCAATAATTATAGCAGCTTTTCTTAAATTGTGATTTTATGACAAGTTACAAACATTCTAAATTCATTAAAATAAGTTAATAGCAAGTAACAACACTGCATCTGTGAGATTGAATATGATGAATGTTCTCAGTACCACATACTGGTAAGATTATTATGCCGCTCATTTTCAGCCTACTAAATGTTCGATTTTTAGCACATAAAAAGTAAAACATAATTGCAATTATGCAGGAGATCATAATTAGATATTAATGGCATTTCCTCAAATACTGAGATATTTCTTATAGGACACCTAAGTAATTATCACTTCTTACATCTCTAAGTTTGAGACAGGGTCTAAATAATCATTAAATGATCTTTCAGTAATTGACATTATTATGTCATTATTTTGCTTAAAGACAAATATATTCATTTTTGATCATCACATTCATCACCTGTCATATTTTATCAAACTCTGTATCTCATTTTAGGAGTATATAAACACATAAATGTTTTCATTTAAAGAGGGAAGATTTAATTATCAATAACGTAACAACTTTGTGTAACTTTGTGAAGGACATTATACTCTATTTCTCTCTGTGTAGAACTTTGTGCTTAATACTTTGTGTGCATCTTAAACTGTGTGAACATTCCAAGTGACTTAATTCAATTGAATGAGTTAATAATTAGTAGGGATGGCAACGAGTACCCGAGTACTCGAGTACTCGATCGAACGTCCCGAGTACTCGAGTACCAAATCACTACTCGAGTACTCGGAAAAAAAAATCTATAAAAATCACCTAATACACGATTTACAGACAAAATATCAGATCTGGTTAGTTGCCAAGAAGACAATTTAAGGTCCCTCTAATCCCCACTGTGTACACAATTGACCTTAATCAATTAGTTGACAGTTGTTGTAAACTGTCAACAAAGGACCCCTATTTCAAATTAGCACTGATGTCAATAAGCAAAGTTTTGAAAGCGGTACTTTCACCTACACAATTCTATTGTATACCAATTAGAGACCTTTCACCAAACAATGGACGCTAACGAGCGAAAGAGTATCGAGAATTGATTTCTTAATGGGCGTATTTTAACTAATTTTGCAATGATTATCACAATTGATTGGTTGATATTTTAAATCAAGAATTATGAATATTAATGAGGTAAACAAAAACAGTACGAAAAACTATCATTTAAAAAGAAAATTGTAGAGTAAACAACTGAACTTCGTATTGAATTTCGTTCACTATTTTTATGTATGCTATTAATTTTTGTTCATTTCTGCAGTGCAAACTTGTATAAAATGAAACGAATAAGACAAATTAAAAGCCTGAAACAACATTTGTTTTCTTTTTATATCATTTTATGTTAAAATACGTATTGAAAGTTTACTTTAAAGGTGAAAATGACCAATAATACGACCAACGCACAATATACCTCATTAACGATACATGTATACACAATCTTGTCTTTGCGAACACATAATCAATTTTTCCGAGTAATCGAGTACCCGAGTACTCGATCGAACGATTGTCCGAGTACTCGAGTATTAATTTTACTACTCGTTGCCATCCCTAATAATTAGACTTCTATATTTAATTTAACTATTCATAATACTCTGTTATTTGTTACTGGAATAAAACGTGAAAACAACATGGCACTGCACATTCCTTTTTGTCGGAGTAAAGTTATGTGGCAGACACAAGCAATGTCGTGTTGCGGGTGTGAGGCGCACAATGCCATGCCCCGAACTGTCGCATAAAATATGGTGCAGAACACGGAGGTAACTTTCCCGGACGCTCACAGCCAAGCATTCCCCTAAACAAACGTGCCTTATGGACATCATGGCACAAAAGAAATACAGAACAGGTTTCAAGATGTGGACATTGCAGTGTTTTTTATTCCGGATCTACACATTTCTGCAAAGCACTTATGAGGATTTGCTACAAGTGCAGGAAGTACGGTCATTATGCCTCTTCATGTACTTCTAAAAAAACAGCAACAGCCACAAGAACAACAACAACACTCTGTACCAGCATCGGTGTCATCAGTTGAAGTAATTGCACCACTGTTCAAACCAACCACACCAGATACAACTCAGCCTGATGAGCATCAAGACACACTACCATTTACAGCAATTGATGACGAAGAGTTAATACAGAGTGCTCCTTTTAGTAATGTGTTAGTTCACACAATGAGATTATTAAAATCAAACGAAAGTTAAAAGAATAAAAATCAGCAAGTAAAAACTCAGTCAAAACAAATTTGGAAACAACGAAAAAAAGAACATAGACCGGCTAAAACTATTGAAAAACTTAAAGATGATTATGATACTCAACACGCAATGGTCTATGAATGGTGGACTAAATTCTGGGAATTAAAAAGGGCTTATAATGAGACAGTGTCAATTTACAAAGGAATGAGAAACAACCATAGACATTTTTAAAACATAATATTTTAGACTTAGGGGACCAAAGCCTCCAGAGTAGGGGGGATTATTATGCCGCTCATTTTCAGCCTACTAAATGTTCGATTTTTAGCACATAAAAACATAATTGCAATTATGCAGAAGATCATAATTAGATATTAATGGCATTTCCTCAAATACTGAGATATTTCTTATAGGACACCTAAGTAATAATTATCACTTCTTACATCTCTAAGTTTGAGACAGAGTCTGAGACCCGAACAGTCGCATAAAATAACAAGAGATGTTTGTCAAACATTATGCCCCCCCTGAGCGCCATGTCCTCAGGATTATATGGACAATTGAATGAAATATGCATGGATGAAAATGACACCTGATTTGTCACTGACATTGGATGCCGTTGAGGCAGTTTTAAGATTATGACCATTCAAAGTTTGAGGATAGAGTGTGTTATGACCATGACCTTTGACTCTATGACCTCAAAATCCATAGGAGTCATCAGCTGGTCACCAAAAATCAAAAGACAAGTTCGAGGGCCATGTGTGCAGGCATTGACAAGAAATCACACAGACAAGCTTTTCTCGCTTAAGGGGTCATCTACAGGTGACACAACACCAAGTCTAGTTTGAGGGCCATGGGTGCAGGCATTGTAAAATTATCATTTGAAACATTTTCGCATTCAAGGTCACTGTGAACTTGACCTTTGACCCAATGACTCCTAAAATCAATGTGTCATCTTCTGGTCAGGCCCAACTTCCATGTCAAGTTTGATGATCATAGGTTCAGGCATTGTTGAGATATCACTGGGAGAAGAATGGTTAACTTTTTTGTGTTAAAGGTTACTGTGACCTTGACCTTGGCCCAATGACCCCTAAAGTCACGAGGGGTCATCTACTGGTCAGGCCCTACCTTCATGTCAAGTTTGATGACAATAGGTCCAGTAATTGTCAAGTTTGCTTTCAAGTTCACTGTGACATTGACCCCCTTAAATCAATAGGGGTCATCTACTGGTCAGGCCCAACCTCCAAGTCAAGTTTGAGAGCCATGGGTGCAGGCGTTGTTGAGTTATCACTCGGACAACCTTTTATACTTCAAAGTCACTGTGACCTTGACCTTTGGCCCAATGACCCCTAAAATCAATAGGGACCATCTACTGGTCAGGCCCAACCTCTGAGTCAAGTCTGATGGCCATGGGTGCAGGCATTTTTGAGTTATTACTCAGACAACCTTTTACCATTCAAGGTCACTGTGACCTTGACCTTTGGCCCGATGACCCCCCAAAACAATAGGGGTCAGCTACTGGTCAGGTCCAACCTCCAATTCAAGTTTGAGGGCCAAGGGTGCAGGCATTGTCGAGTTATCACTCGGACAACCTTTTACCATTCAAGGTAAATGTGACCTTGACCTTTGGCCCGATGAGCCCCAAAATCAATAGGGGTCATCTATTGGTCAGGCCCAACCTCCAAGTCAAGATTGAGGGCCATGGGTGCAGGCATTGTCGAGTTATCACTCTAACAACCTTTTACCATTCAAGGTACATGTGACCTTGACCTTTGGCCCAATGATCCCCAAGCTCAATAGGGGTCATCTACTGGTCAGGCCCAACCTCCAAGTCAAGTTTGAGGGCCATGGGTGCAGACATTGAGTTATCACTCGAACAACCTTTTACCATTCAAGGTCACTGTGACATTGACCTTTGGCCCAATGACCCCCAAAATCAATAGGGGTCATCTACTGGTCAGGCCCAACCTCCAAGTCAAGTTTGAGGGCCATGGGTGCAGAAATTGAGTTATCACTCGAACAACCTTTTACCATTCAAGGTCACTGTGACCTTGACCTTTGGCCCAATGACCCCCAAAATCAATAGGGGTCATCTACTGGTCAGGCCCAACCTCCAAGTCAAGTTTGAGGGCCATGGGTGCAGGCATTGTTGAGTTATCACTCAAACAACCTTTAACCATTCAAGGTCACTGTGACCTTGACCATTGACCCGATGAGCCCAAGAAACAAAAGTGGTCAGCTACTGGTCACGCCCAACCTCCAAGTCAAGTTTGAGGGCCATGGGTGCAGGCATTGTCGAGTTATCACATGGACAACTTTTTACCATTCAAGGTCACTGTGACCTTGACCATTGGCCCGATTACCCCCAAATACAATACAGGTCATCTACTGGTCAGGCCCAACCGCCAATTCAATTATGAGGGCCATGGGTGCAGGCATTGTTGAGTTATCACTTGGACAACTTTTTACCATTCAAGGTCACTGTGACCTTGACCTTCGACCCGATGAGCCCCAAAAACAATAGGCGTCAGCTACTGGTCAGACCCAACCTCCAATTCAATTATGAGGGTCATGGGTGCAGGCATTGTCGAGTTATCACTTGGACAACTTTTTACCATTCAAGGTCACTGTGACCTTGACCTTCGACCCGATGAGCCCCAAAAACAATAGGCTTCAGCTACTGGTCAGGCCCAACCTCCAAGTCAAGTTTGAGGGCTGTGGGTGCAGGCATTGTTGAGTTATCACTTGGACAACCTCTTACCATTCAAGGTCACTGTGACCTTGATCTTTGGCCCGATGACCCCCAAAAACAATAGGAGTCATCTACTGGTCAGGCTCAACCTTCATGTCAAGTTTGATGACCATACGTCCAGGAGTTGTTGAGTTATCACTCGGACAAGCTTTGGTCTACCGACGGACCGACCGAAGGACCGACAGACATGCTTGTGCAAAGCAATATACCCCTCTTCTTCGAAGGGGGCATAATTATAAGTATCTTCCATGGCCAAGAGTGCAAGATAGGTTCATTCCGACCCGAGCATAGGGTGTTTTGCGAAAACGAGGTCTACCGAGTTTCCGCAAAACACCATGCACGAGGGTCGCTATGAACCTATCTTACCCGAGCGGCTATGGTAGATGCTTTTTTTCCCACCTCAGTTAAACAAAATGAAGTAAAAATGTGTTTTTTTGCCGGAACTCTTTTGTGCTTAGTGAAAATAATGGCGTACAGATATGCAATAATTTGTGGTTGTCATGGATATTCGCGCAGTGATTCAGAGTATGTAAATGGTCTGATCGGCCTTTAAAAAATAGTTCTTAGAAGAGTGAAGCATTATTTCTTGAAAGGTGTGTGAAAACTGTTTTCTGGTGACATTTGAAGCAAGAAATAATTAACTCGTGATCTAAATATTGCCACTAGACAAGGTTTCCATGATGCGCTACAGACGATAGTCTTCAATAAGGGAGGTAATTACAATGTGGTGACTATTAAAAGAAGTTCCATACGGGCATTTTATCTTCGCCCGTGGGCAAGATAAGAATTTCTAGCATGGTTAAATTAATACTTATCTGAGGTGATAATCTATGTATAATTGTCATGTCATATTTACTGTTTGACATGTAATATATTTTGTTGTATCATGTTTGTATTGTTTTATGTTATATGTGATTGATTATGTATTATTAATGGACAATCGTTTTGTATCCTTAAATTATAGCGATTGACTATTCATTTGCTATTCTAAATATATTGTTCAAACTTGTTATTTCAGTGCATGAATTTTGTGTGAACCACCTTATAGCTGTTAAATAAAGGAAAATAAAGACCCTCAAAAACGCCTTATAACTATACCCATAAAGACGAATGGAAAAAAATTATATAACATTTGTTTACTATTGGGGTTTTGTATTTCTAATTTCCAAAGCGGATTTAAAAATATCAGTAAGGCCTAAAAAAAAAATTTGTTTGGTTAGGGTTACATCCTTAAAAAAAATAGGTAGGGTAGGTAGGCTTTTTTTTTTTTTTTATTAGGTTTTATATAAGAAAATAATTTTCATCATTGGAGAATGGTGTTAAAGCTATCTTCTATATAAGCATTTAAGGTTTAAACTTAATATTAAAAAGCAATTTAAAAAAAAACGAGATTTTTTTTTTTTTTTTTTTTTTTTTAATTTTTCATTTTTTTTTTTCAAATTGACTATAAAAACGGTAGGGTCGGCGCCTATTCCGTAGGTAGGGTCGGGTAACACGAACCAAATGTATTTTTTTTTTAGGCCTAAGTAGAGAAAACGAAACATCGATATACGCATGATAAATATCTTGTACCCGTAACACCAATAATATAAGACCAGGGGAGCGAGCCGGTCTGCCTCATTGTTTTAAGCTGTTCTGTAATGTATGAAGAGTCTAACCTCTCAACAATAACTAAATCTCAAACATTCTTTAGGGCTATTCCAGTAAAACATATGACCCACAGGGGGAAGGCAATTATTTAAACAGTATATGAGTGGGTGTCTTTTTTTTTGCTAATATGGACCCCAAAATGGTTAATTTGCTTTTGTAGGTGGTTGGTATATTTTAAAAGTGCCTTCCACTGTGTGTTATATGTTTAAATGGAATAGCCCTTAGTATTTTAGTATCCATATCTGTAAATCACAGACTGACAGGGTATGTGTCTTAACCCCATCATGTACATGTACCATGTAGTTTTCATCTTTACCCTATGTAGTCAAGTCATTCAATTGGACAAAAATGAGTTAAATACATTCAATAAGTGAACCTTCATTTACATAGTGAAAGAATGAGCAAGGAACTTTGTTCCATCTGAACAAACAAATTGATCCCTTAACATGTTTATCTACTTAATCCTAGTCCCAACTTCAAAAAATCCGAAGCTATAGTTTATCATGATCATAAAGATAACTTCCATTTAAAGTCCCTTAACTATTTAAAATAAATATTATCCCTGTAGGGTTTTTTTCCCATTGAGATAGAAAAATTAGGGAGTAACATTTACTATCATCATTAACCATGTAATAATCACTTCAGTGGCATATTGCTGTCATTACAAACATTGTACACTTGATTTTAACTACAACTAATGATTTACTTAACTTTTGTTGATAGCTAACCATGTACTAAACAGTGTGCATTGTAAATGTGCTAATTAATTGATGTAATATCATTCAGATCCCTTCTGTCTTAATATTGTGACATTTAACTGATCTGGTCAGTTTCTATATATTCAACTAGCCTGTACAGCTTGAAGAGGCTGGTCACATACAGCCCTGACTGGCTGGTGTTCTGCGAGGCCCTCTCCCTGACTGACTGGCGTATCCCACTGTCTTCATAACTGCGAGGCCCTCTCCCTTACTGGTTTGCAATCTCATAGTCTCCATAGCCGATGTAGAGGTTGGTCATGTACAGTGAGGCCCTCTCTATGTGCCTGGGTGATGTATTTCCTCCATATCCGATGTAGAGGTTGGTCATGTACAGTGAGGCCCTCTCCCCGACTTGCTGGTGTATCCGACTGCCTCCATACCCGATGACGCATTCCTGAAATATCACAAAATACACAGGACTCTGAGAACATATATATTTTAATGTTTTCTTGTGCTTTTTAATCATGTGACTGTTTCGTAGACAAGGAAATTTTTACGACCAAAAAAATTACACAAGCCGTTTACAATTGTAAACATGAGACCCATGTTGATCACTGCAATGACCAAAAAACACAAGAAACTATTGTCAAATTTTGAAATAATTTAATTGTAACTTACAGCTGGAGGGCAGGCTCCCAGATACACATGGCTCTTGCTGTGACCTTCTACTGCTGTCTACGGTCTTCTTTCCACCGGAGTCATTGGTCCGCTGATCTATAACAAACCCTGCATATGTTCCTGTCGAAAAAAAATACACATTATGTGTAACAATCATGCATTATGTGTTCTAGACAAGACAACAGGCTATAAAATCTTATTTGGTTCTAAGTTAGCATGTGTTGATCATGTGTTTGGGCTAGCTCACAGCACAATTTCCTAAACAGTCTAAAAAACAATTATATATGGTCCCTAAAAGGAATGTCAATTTCTTTTTTCTCTCTATTTTTTTTTTATCATTTTTTTGCTATGCCGAAGTCACATTTAAGTCCCTGTGGTAGAATTTTACATTTTCTGAGTATTTTTTTATGTTGAACTGCAGACCGAGCTGTAGGTGCGAAAAAATTCATGATGGTTAGGTATATATCGCTAATTACTGAGCCTGTCAAAATAAACTGTCATTCTTGAGAGGACAATTGGTAAGTGCGAATAATTAAAGTTGTTTGTTAATTAAAGTTGTTTGTTTATGCTTTTTGATTAAAGAGACATTTCTATTTAGGTTTGTTTTTTAGATATAAAACATGGAAGTTCAATTGATGACAATCTCATATGGGCCTAAAGAGAGTAACTTTAAAATGTCGGATGGAATGTCCACTGCTCTGGTCAACCAATTCAGAGAAGGAACCAGAATAAAATGATTGTTCATGTAATTAATAAACATGAATTAAATAAAATTGACACAAATAATATACGAAAATGTATTTAAAGACAGATTCAATTTCGTACGTAAACATTGAACATAATTTTTGACTCAAATGTATTAGGTTTGGTTCTATATTTTTGCATTTTCGATGTGTCAAATATTCATATCTCAAAATAAAATTCTGATGACTTCAAAATAATGTTTTTCGGCTGCATATTGTACGCCTTTTAGTCAAGTCAAGCAATAAAAGGTGATGGAAACAGTCAATCGTGGGCCATTACCGTGATATTAAATGCAACTTCAACTATGCTGAAACCAAGGTTGAAGTAATGCAGTAAGTGTGAATGAAAACTTACATACCATGATAGTAGAACTGGAAACTGTTCATGAAGAAGTTTACTACATATAAATGTTTTAGCCTTTCTGCAGCGGGCTGACTGACACCAAGGAATCCACAAGACATCACATACCCCTTCGTCCAACATGCATGTAGGGCCTCCACTATGTCCCTGGAAAAGTATTCCATGATATTTAAACTGTATCCCATGTCATTATTCATATTGTTAAACATGTTACCTTTAAAATAAGTGACTCACTCATGTTTTTGGACAAAAAATTGGTTTTCACAGTAATGCATCTGAAAATTTATCATTATTTCACTCTATGATATAGAAATTGCAGAAAAAAATACAGTTAAAACATAAAAAGTAATACGATTCCCGTGGAATTCAAACACACGCCAGTCAAGTCAAGACAAAATTAAAGAACTGCCGGCTAGTCGACACAGCCAATGGGTCTTTAACAAACGTGGTGGATATGTTGACCGGTTAAGGATACATTGACAACATAATGTGATCATGTCAATCAACCAAACACGCAACACCACAGCCGTTATTAATTTTCAATTGCGTTATAAACACTAAGGAAAATTGTTGTCTTCAAAGACGATATTTGAGCAAATATCAACTTTGGTGAAGGGTTCCAACTTTTGGTGTTTTTGTTTTGTTTTAACCAGCTAACAAAACACTTTGTTTTCATATTTAACCTAGTAGCCTAAAAATGTTTTACCATAAGTGACAAATGTTCTCACTGGTCTCAAATTATTACTGACAAATATTCTGATTAGAATTCCGTAAAATCATACAAACATTGTTGTTTTGACAACACTGAAAACTAATGCTAATTTGTTAAGAAGTTAAAATTAGTATCTAACTAAATGTTATTCGAAATTTATCTGTGCACATGAAATAAACATACAGTCTAATATATGGTATGCAGATTCCAAATTATACTATTTTAAATGTCACTTCGGTTCAAGCCACAAATGGTACTAACCATTCTCTAATCTCTGCTCCCAAACCTTAACTAGTCTCTAGACCCTTGTCCTTGTTGATCACACAACATTCTCCCCCAACCATATTGATATAAACTCGTCCATGATCGAAATACTGCCTCTTTGTGGTTGTCAATTGCTTGGATTCCGTCAATTGTCTCTGTATACAGCTAGAAAGAGTAGAATTTAACTAGTTAAGCAATATGTATAATTTATTGCAACATTAAATGGTTCAAATGTGAAGAATTTAGTTGCGACCAAAGGGAAGTAACAGCCATTGATTTTAAAAATGTTCTTAAAGTTAACTGATATTTTCTGATTTACATGATATTTTTACTGTTGTCATATGTCACTGATAAAACTCCATATTTAATCAAGAAACATGGAACAAATGGGTTTATGATGAATTAAAAATATTTTAAAATCTTTTAGAAAACCTGGGAGGAAAAATGCGCCTGGTGTGGGCTCAAACCCACTAGCACAGCGCTCTAACCAACTGAGCAAACCACGTGACTGGTTCTAGCCCACACACACAACACTCCTCAACAAGGGACTTAAGCACAGATGGTCCCAATATTGGCAAACATAGTATTTCCTCCAAACCAGCATAGATAGAATTATCAATGTGAGCTAGTATGGAGTGGATAATATATAGTTAAAGTTTTTACACAATTAAAGAAATAACTGCAACAAACGTGTCAGTGCCTCAGTTATATTTACCTGTTTAGAAATTGCACATTATCGTTTCTCATCGTTTTAATTTACTGAAAGGGATGAATTAATATCAAAAACAATGGTTCTTATGAGGTAACCGTGTTTAATTTGAAAGAAAAAAGGTGCAGAAAACAAGGTATTTCTACCTTTAGCGACAATTGTTAAATATACAGTTACAATCTTGTTACTTTGTTATTTTTTTTTCCATTAATGCATTATCTAGTAAGTAGTTAAAGGTTTATCACTCAAAATTTTCTGTAAATACTGATTTAAAAAAAATAAAAAATTGCAAGTGTCATTTAAGCAATATTTAACGCGCTCGACTAAGCTGCTTTGACTTAAAAGTGAATACAATAACGATGTAATATATGCCTGTCAAATGCAATAAAGCAATCCAATTAGAAAGTGAACAGTAATTGCGATGTGACAAAACCAGGTTTTTAATGATTGGCAGAAGAGATTCAGTTTCAACTGCTTTCTTCTACTTTTTGTAACAGTGACCTTGATCCTAACGGCCCCAAACACAATCCCATGGAACTCCTCCATAAACTCTTCCTACATATCAAGTTTGGTCACAGTATGTCAATCATAACTGAAACAATAATCTATTTTTAGAAACAGTGACCTTGACCCTAGGGGGCCAAAAGGCAATCCATTAAAGCTCTGCATAAACTTGTCCTATATACCAAGTTTGGTCACATTATGTCAACCTTTATTTGAGTTATTCAGTACTAACCATATTTCTATTTTTAGCAACAGTGACCTTGACCTAGACCGTAACTCTCGGGGCCCAAAAGACAATCTCGGGAAAGGTCTCTATAAAGTCTTCCTATATACAATGTACCAAGTTTAGTCACAATATGTAGACCCTTACTGAAGTTATTCAATACGAACCCTTTTTCTATAAATAGAAATCTTTACCTTGATCCTAGGCGCCTCAAACGCATTCCCATAAAAGGTCTCCATAAACTCTGTATATACCAAGTTTGGTCTCTTTGTCAAATTTAGCTAAAATTATTCAGTAAATTGTTTTCCCTTTATGAAAATGTGGTTAAGAATATAACAAAAGCTGTCACAGAGACAGCGCGCTCAACTATTCCGCCGCTTTTCAGTGTAAGGATTGAAAAGTTTTGGCGAAACATGCATGGATCACTGTTAGATTAGATTTCAATGCAATACATGATGAGCAGAGATATTAACATAAATGTGGTTACATGCAAAATTTTAACCAGATTTTTTTAAGTGTCAGGGCCATTATTTGCAAAACACAGTTATCTTACTTGATTATTCAATTAGGTTGGGTGGTTGAATACCATTGTATAAAGTCTCAATGCAATACATCAAGTAGTTGCTGAGATATTATCCTATGTGTGGTAACATGCAAGACCTTAACCAGAATTTCTAAGTTGCATACTAAAGGGGCAAAAGTTATATAATATGAAAGATAGAGTTATCTTACTTGATTAAATAAGAAGGTTAAATGGTTGGGATCCTGTGTGTAAAGTTTCATGCAATACATGATGTATTTGCTGAAGCATTGAATAAAACAGGGCCATTATTTGAATTTAATGCAAACTAGAGTTATCTTACTTGGTTATTTAAGTAGATTGGATGGTTGAGTACCATTTTATAAAGTCTCAATGCAATTCATCGAGTAGTTGCTGAGATATTAACCTATGTGTGCTTACATGCAAAACCTTAAAACAGAATTTCTGAGTCAAATAAAGGGCAATTATTTGCATTAAATGCAAACTAGATTGATCTAACTTGGTAAATGAAGTAGGTTGGATGGTTGAGTACCATTGTATCAAGTCTCAATGAAATACCTCAATCAATTGCTGAGATATTAACCTATGTGTGCTTGCATGCAAAACCTTAACCACAATTTCTAAGTCAAATAATAAAGGCCTATTATTTGCATTAAATTCAAACTTGAGTTATCTAACTTGTTTAATTATGTAGGTTGGATGGTTCAGTTCCATTGTATCAAGTCTCAATGCAATAACTCAAGTAGTTGCTGAGATATTAACCTACATTTTGTATGTGTGCTTGCACGCAAAACCTTAACCATAATTTCTAAGACAAATAATAAAGGCCTATTATTTGCATTACATGCAAACTAGAGTTATCTAACTTGGTTAATTGAGTAGGTTGAATGGTTGAGTACCATTGTATCAAGTCTCAATGCAATACCTCAAGTAGTTGCCGAGATATTAACCTATGTGTGCTTGCACGCAAAACCTTAAACAGAATTTCTAAGTCAAATAATTAAGGCCTTTTATTTGCATTAAATGCAAACTAGAGTTATCTAACTTTGTTAATTGAGTAGGTTGGATGGTTGAGTACCATTGTATCAAGTCTCAATGCAATACCTCAAGTAGTTGCTGAGATATTTACCTATAGATGTGTGCTTGCATGCAAAACCTTAAATAGAATTTCTAAGTCAAATAATAAAGGCCTATTATTTGCATTAAATGCAAAGAAGAGTTATCTAACTTGGTTAATTAAGTAGGTTGGATGGTTGGGTACCATTGTATAAAGTCTCAATGCAATACCTCAAGTACTTGCTGAGATATTAACCTATGTGTGCTTGCACGCAAAACCTTAACCACAATTTCTAAGTCAAATAATAAAGTCATATTATTTGCATTAAATGCAAACTAGAGTTATCAAACTTGGTTAATTGTGTAGGTTAGATGGTTGAGTACCATTGTATCAAGTCTCAATGCAATACCTCAAGTAGTTGCTGAGATATTAACCTATGCTTGCTTGCATGCAAAACCTTAACCAGAATTTCTAAGTCAAATAATAAAGCCCTTTTATTTGCATTAAATGCAAACTAGAGTTATCTTACTTGGTTAATTGAGTAGGTTGGATGGTTGAGTACCATTGTATCAAGTCTCAATGCAATACCTCAAGTACTTGCTGAGATATTTACCTATGTGTGCTTGCACGCAAAACGTTAAACAGAATAAGTCAAATAATAAAGGCCTATTATTTGCATTAAATGCAAAGAAGAGTTATCAAACTTGGTTACTTAAGTAGGTTGGATGGTTGGGTACCATTGTATAAAGTCTCAATGCAATACCTCAAGTACTTGCTGAGATATTAACCTATGTGTGCTTGCACGCAAAACCTTAACCAAAATTTCTAAGTCAAATAATAAAGGCCTATTATTTGCATTAAATGCAAACTAGAGTTATCTAACTTAGTTAATTAAGTAGGTTGGATGGTTGAGTACCATTGTATCAAGTCTCAATGCAATACCTCAAGTAGTTGCTGAGATATTAACCTATGCTTGCTTGCACGCAAAACCTTAACCACAATTTCTAAGTCAAATAATAAAGTCATATTATTTGCATTAAATGCAAACTAGAGTTATCTAACTTGGTTAATTGTGTAGGTTGGATGGTTGAGTACCATTGTATCAAGTCTCAATGCAATACCTCAAGTAGTTGCTGAGATATTAACCTATGCTTGCTTGCATGCAAAACCTTAACCAGAATTTCTAAGTCAAATAATAAAGCCCTTTTATTTGCATTAAATGCAAACTAGAGTTATCTTACTTGGTTAATTGAGTAGGTTGGATGGTTGAGTACCATTGTATCAAGTCTCAATGCAATACCTCAAGTACTTAGAAGTTGCTGAGATATTTACCTATGTGTGCTTGCATGCAAAACCTTAAACAGAATTTCTAAGTCAAATAATAAAGGCCTATTATTGGCATTAAATGCAAAGAAGAGTTATCAAACTTTGTTAATTAAGTAGGTTGGATGGTTGGGTACCATTGTATAAAGTCTCAATGCAATACCTCAAGTACTTGCTGAGATATTAACCTATGTGTGCTTGCACGCAAAACCTTAACCAAAATTTCTAAGTCAAATAATAAAGGCCTATTATTTGCATTAAATGCAAACTAGAGTTATCTAACTTAGTAAATTAAGTAGGTTGGATGGTTGAGTACCATTGTAGCAAGTCTCAATGCAATACCACAAGTAGTTGCTGAGATATTAACCTATGTGTGCTTGGACGCAAAACCTTAACCACAATTTCTAAGTCAAATAATAAAGTCATATTATTTGCATTAAATGCAAACTAGAGTTATCTAACTTGGTTAATTGTGTAGGTTGGATGGTTGAGTACCATTGTATCAAGTCTCAATGCAATACCTCAAGTAGTTGCTGAGATATTAACCTATGACGTGTGCTTGCACACAAAACCTTAACCAAAATTTCTAAGTCAAATAATAAAGGCCTATTGGCATTAAATGCAAAGTAGAGTTATCAAACTTGGTTAATTAAGTAGGTTGGATGGTTGGGTACCATTGTATAAAGTCTCAGTATACCTCAAGTACTTGCTGAGATATTAACCTATGAGTGCTTGCACACAAAACCTTAACCAAGGGGTGACACCCACGCTGACGCAGACACCGACGCTTGGCTGAGTAGTATAGCTCTCCTTATTCTTCGAATAGTCGAGCTAAAAATGTGCCTTGCAAAAGAAATTTAAAGAAAAATTAAACAAAAAAAAGGGCAATAATTTGTATTTACGGTTAAAATGGAGTTATGTTCTTTGTTGAAAGATGTGCGTAGTCAATAAAACTGCCAAGTATTAAGTGCATTGAATGAAGGGTATAGAAGTTTTGTTTTATTAAAATCCCAACTTGCCCTAAAACTTTAACCCAAGTTCCATAGTCAATCAGGTGCCATAAGTTGTATAAAGGATAATATGGAGTTATCTAACCTTGTGATGGCCCTGCGATGACCGGACGCTGACGTCGACGCCGACGCGTGTAGTATAGCCCTCCTTATTCTTCGAATAGTGAAGCTAAAAAATTGATGGGGAAATCATTTGAAAACCAGTTTTGAAGAAGAGAAATCCACTCATAACTCACATATTATCAACAATATTATTAATGATGGGGGAACTGTAACTATAGAATGATAACTATCAAAAAATTAACAAATCTTTTTGCCTAACTGGGGGGGGGGGAGCGGGCATGGCCATAGATTTTGTGTCAAAACAACGCACCCTGTCCCTGTGGTATCACTCTGAACCGCTTACCCTCACACACTACACTCTTATCAAAACATAATTTGGATATATCTGCTGTGTAAGTTCAATTTAAAATATAAAATTAAACAAGAAGAAGGGTACTGTATTAGATGAACAAGTTCCAAGTTTCAAAGTGATAGCTTTGATACAATGACACGCAAAACTTAACCAACGCCTCCCCAAGACTACAACAACGGTGATGACAAAGTGACAATAGCTCATTTTTTTTTCAAAACTCCGACGAGCTCAAATGTGGAACACGTGCCAAAAAGGTAATATAAAACGTGTTCGCTGAAGTTCTTTAGCTAAACACGGGCCTATGTGATAAGGGGTAGTCTAAAATAATAGACGTGTTATACAGGATTCTTCCAATCCCTAACGTCGTGAAGGATTTGCCATATCAAAAATCTAAAAAAAATCCGTCAACGTACAATTATTTGGACTATGATAAGGGGCTGATATATCTCGCTTTCTGCCTACATGTACGTACGGTGATGGACTTCCTCAATTATTTATTTCACATTTGCAAGACGTACCCGTGAATGGATTCAATTAAAGATAGTTTTCATTACCTCATGCTTTATCACAGTAGAGTTAGCTGTAGTTTTCCAGGTCAACATTGGAACACGTGCGATCTGTTCCGCGCATACGGGTTGGCAGCACACAACAATTTTCGTTCCACATGCTGCCAAACAGCGATTACTTCCCCTACAATAAATCTCTAATCTGTACACGTAGAAACATTACGCAATTTACAGCGAAAAAGGAAAAACATGATATAACTTCAACGTATCTACATACCGTTGCATTGAACAAGCACTCGCCTAAGCTTTTTTTTTGGCGAAAATTATATATCACGACTCCAGCTTAATTAATATACACTTTTGTTTTATTTCTAGCAACATTTCGACAAATTTGGATTCGAATATCTTGGAAGTGTCGACTTGCTTTGGAGTAATGAACAAGGCTGACTTTTTTGCGAAAACGGTGCTTATGACGACGACGACGACGACACCTAGGCTTTGACAATACGTCGATGTTTGTCTTCGTAAATAGCCATGCTAATACAATAAAACATTAAACTACACCCCTGAAGCCACACCCTTACGCAAAAGGGGTGTAAAAAAACAAACAAGACCGGTTAAATAAACGAATAATCTGGTTTGCAAACGAAAAAAGACAAATAAAATAACTCACCATACTGTAGATTTTCGAAAATGTTCGTAGACAATCAGAGTAGAATTGAAGTTATTTCAGCCATCTCAAAGTGAGTTGTTGTCTACATCAGTCCTGCGTAAAAATGATTGAACTATTTATACGACTCTACTCCCAGCAGAGCTACTAAAAAAGTGTCTTTTTACGGTTGTAAGCGGACCGTGCACGAGAATCTCGAGTAATCGACAACGGAATAGAAATCGGTTTTGCCCTTCACACATGCTACCACGAGAAAAGCATGGACAAATGTGCACATAGCATGACCTGTTGGGGAGTATCTAAAAGGTTGGAAATATTGGTTTTTCGCAACGGATAATGTAAATGCTGTGGGAAAGTCACATTCTTAATCGTCTGCTTACGGCGAACACTATTTTATCAGTTTAAACTCATGTATTATGTTTTGTCCGCTCGCACGTCAGCCACGTCGTTATTGTCTGGACCTTTTCTAAACATCCACTGGCCGCGAATATCCAACTGACCTCATTTACTAGGAAAGAACACGTAGATTGGGTCTGCGGCGGCTTAGGCGAGGGTTTGAGGCTGATTTCGAAAATGGCGGGGGAAAAGTAGATAACATATGTGTTTTGGACCATATGTTTACCTGTTAAGAAGTATTTATTAAATATTTCCTTGAACTAAAGAGGCAGTTTCGTCTCTACCGTATTTTTGTTTTTCTCGGTGTTTTATTTCAAGTTCGTAGGTACCGGAACATAAAAACAATTGAACTTGATGAACAAATGAGCTTGATGTCGACAGTTTTTCGCTCAAAATACACAATATAATTTTACATATTATATTAAAGCATCATTATTGTCCAAGCTGGTTCAAGTAACCACGGTCTGGAGTTCAACGCATTTCAATGCAACATTCACTGCCCAGGAAAATTTATGTTTATGTGGGTTTGTTTAACACTCTGCCTTCTGGTGTTGGGGCTAGTTTTCTCTTTATGACATGTATACTTCTACATGTAGCATAGTTAGCATTTGTAGTAAGAAAGACAATCCCGATCGGAAGAGTCAGCTGGTTTAGCGGGCATTATCTCCCTTTGAATTTTTTGAATCTGGAATTATATGGGATTGCATGAGTTTGAACTGAATAAAGATAATTGCCAAAGATTATTGTTTCGTCCATAACTGCTAAATGATCCCTCGTTCACTCAACCCTCAACCATGATCCTACTATTAAACTCGCACATATATCTATATAGTAATATCTTTGAAAATCTTCTTCGAAAACTCGCACATATATCTATATAATAATGTCTTTGAAAATCTTCTTTGAAAACTTGCACATATATCTATAAAGTGATATCTTTGAAAATCTTCTTCGAAAAAACTGAAAATCCTTTTGATAATTGGTATGTAGTCTCATGTAGTGGCCCTTTACCAAGATTACCAATAACAGGAATAATGCAAATAATTTTATACAGACAAACACAAGTGGTTTTGTGGGTTAGGTTTATGAGTCCTGTTTGCAGTTTTATTATGAGAATATATACATGTAAATTTATAGTAACACATATCTGGGTGTAAGATTACATTATTGGTCCCAGCAAATATTGAAATGATCCAATCTCTGTTGCCCGAACAAAGTATTATCAGCATTTAGGAGGTTAAACCAACATTTTTTACCATGAAGGCTCTTGTACAGATTTTCATTGTTGAAATCATTCCTCGGAGCACATAGCCACTCCTGCCCTCCCGTGATTTGCCCACAATAACAAAGATGTCGTGCTCCTCCAGTGTTGCCACTGCACGCAGTTAAATACGACCGGATCTTCACGAAAAGCTTCGGATTGCGGTGCCGCCGACACCGGATGAACTTTGGCGGGGTATGGTGGTAAATGGGAATGGCCGGAGTTTTACAATAGTACAAATTTGATATATCCTCCGTATTTTTTATTGTAGAGTTGTCTGCATTAGTCCAATACGAGCAATTGTCAGACGCTAAAAATGAAATGGAAAAAGAAAATTGATCTCTATTGTATACCCCAAATACTTTTGTAAATAGTAAACAAGTTGGTTTTATCTGATATGCCTGTCTAATAAACAGAATATTAACATTACATGTATAATCTTTCAGTCAAAACATAATTGAAATATGTTCCTTTGTAAACAAAAAATAGCCTATGCTGGTGGAGAAAAAACATCAACAAATTCAGGTCCCCAACTCGTGACGTGCACTGTAATACCGCGGCACTGTTTCCTTCAGGTTTGCACTGTACGCGGCACTGTTTCCTTCAGGTTGCACTGTATGCGGCACTGTTGCCTTCAGGTTGCACTGTATGCGGCACTGTTTCCTTCAGGTTGCACTGTATGCGGCACTGTTGCCTTCATGGTGCACTGTATGCGGCACTGTTGCCTTCAGGTTGCACTGTATGCGACACTGTTGCCTTCAGGTTGCACTGTACGCGGCACTGTTTCCTTCAGGTTGCACTGTATGCGACACTGTTGCCTTCAGGTTGCACTGTATGCGGCACTGTTGCCTTCAGGTTGCACTGTATGCGGCACTGTTTCCTTCAGGTTGCACTGTACGCGGCACTGTTTCCTTCAGGTTGCACTGTATGCGGCACTGTTTCCTTCAGGTTGCACTGTATGCGGCACTGTTTCCTTCAGGTTGCACTGTATGCGGCACTGTTTCCTTCAGGTTGCACTGCATGCGACACTGTTGCCTTCAGGTTGCACTGTACGCGGCACTGTCTCCTTCAGGTTGCACTGTATGCGGCACTGTTGCCTTCAGGTGCAGGTTGCACTGTACGCGGCACTGTTTCCTTCATGGTGCACTGTATGCGGCACTGTTGCCTTCATGTTGCACAGTACCCAGCACTGTTTCCTTCATGTTGCACTGTACGCGGCACTGTTGCCTTCAGGTGCAGGTTGCACTGTACGCGGCACTGTTTCCTTCAGGTTGCACTGCATGCGACACTGTAGCCTTCAGGTGCAGGTTGCACTGTACGCGGCACTGTTTCCTTCAGGTTGCACTGCATGCGACACTGTTGCCTTCAGGTTGCACTGTATGCGGCACTGTTTCCTTCAGGTTGCACTGTATGCGGCACTGTTTCCTTCAGGTTGCACTGTATGCGGCACTGTTGCCTTCAGGTTGCACTGTATGCGGCACTGTTTCCTTCAGGTTGCACTGTATGCGGCACTGTTTCCTTCAGGTTGCACTGTATGCGGCACTGTTTCCTTCAGGTTGCACTGTATGCGGCACTGTTGCCTTCAGGTTGCACTGTACGCGGCACTGTTTCCTTCAGGTTGCACTGTATGCGGCACTGTTTCCTTCAGGTTGCACTGTATGCGGCACTGTTGCCTTCAGGTTGCACTGTATGCGACACTGTTGCCTTCAGGTTGCACTGTACGCGGCACTGTTTCCTTCATGTTGCACTGTATGCGGCACTGTTGCCTTCAGGTTGCACTGTATGCGGCACTGTTTCCTTCATGGTGCACTGTATGCGGCACTGTTTTCTTCATGGTGCACTGTATGCGGCACTGTTTCCTTCATGTTGCACTGTATGCGGCACTGTTTCACTTATGTTGCACTGTACGCGGCACTGTTTCCTTCAGGTTGTACTGTATTCGGCACTGTTGCCTTCATGTTGCACTGTACGCGGCAGTGTTGCCTTCATGTTGCACTGTACCCGGCACTGCTGCCATCATGTTACACTGTACGCGGCACTGTTTCCTTCAGGTTGCACTATATGCGGCACTGTTTCAAGCACAGTCATTAAATTTCAAGAGTCCATTTTACATGAACTGCCGGTATGCAACTTAACTCGTTTGTATTCATTCATGGCTATCATTGTTCGAATCTTTTATTGTGATGGCTAACAGCGCTACGGTAAAGCATTGCTATTATGATATAATAATGCATTTATTTATAGAATGTTTAAAAATAATAATATAAATATACTTACTTAACATAACCGGAAGGCTAAAAAGTAAGCTAAATTGCTAGAATTTTGCAATGAAGTTATGAACTCATTTTTGAAGAATCGTCATTCCAGAATAGTGCTCTTAAAATATGATATTATTACATGTAGGTTTCCTTTGTACCTCTGCGTAAGTGGTCATGCATGTTTCGAGATCTATTAATTTCTTATTACTTTCTCATTTCTATATGATTTGCTTTATCCCTTCCTTACACTAATCTACTCTTTCTGACATTCTTGTTTTTATCACCTGCCTCCTCTCTGTGTCTCGCTTCCCACCATTTCTTTCTCACCTTCATCACCTCTCTTTCTCCCCTTCCTCCAATCTCTTTCTCGTCTCCTTTCCCTCTCTTCCTCCCCCCTCTTTCTCAACTACCTCACCCTTTCACATCTATCTCCCCTCTCGGCTTTTACACCTTCCCCCATCTCTCACTCTCTCATTTTCTTCCACTCTCGTATCTCTCCCCCTCCCTTCTCATCTTCCTCCCTTAGCATCTTCTTCCTTAGCATCTTCCTCCCTTCTTATCTTCCTCCCTTCTCATCTTCCTCCCTTCGCATCTTCCTCCCTTCGCATCTTCCTCCCTTAGCATCTTCTTCCTTAGCATCTTCCTCCCTTCTCATCTTCCTCCCTTCGCATCTTCCTCCCTTCGCATCTTCCTCCCTTCGCATCTTCCTCCCTTCGCATCTTCCTCCCTTCTCATCTTCCTCCCTTCGCATCTTCCTCCCTTCGCATCTTCCTCCCTTCGCATCTTCCTCCCTTCGCATCTTCCTCCCTTCTCATCTTCCTCCCTTCGCATCTTCCTCCCTTCGCATCTTCCTCCCTTCCCTTTATTCAACCCGTTCTCACACCCCCCCTTCCCCCTATTTTAATATCTCGATACTATTTATACATCTATGCATGCAACAGAAGCGTTTTAATATATATTTTTATAGAAATCATTCCTTACAGTCGCCTAACAATAATCAAGATGCATGAGACCACGCTAGGTATAAATGCTGTCAGTCTTTCGAGATGACAACTGGCACTTGCGGATCCAAGCGGGATGCAAAAGCCCCCCAGGTTTTTGAGGGTGGTACGCAAGTCCCTAAGTTACATCCCCTCTAACGTAAAATCCTGGAGCCGTCCCTGAATGGTTAAATTGATAATGGATGTATAGAGTATGATAACGACTCGAACAACAACAAATATCAAAGCGTGTAAAAGTTTACATGCGTGTAAAAGTTTACATTTGATTCTTAACATGCTTAATAATGATATGAACTTATTTGTTTATTTAACGTAGTAGCGGCAGTAGCAGAAGCAGTGGTAGTAGCAGTAGTAGCAGTAGTAGTAGTAGTAGTAGTAGTAGTAGTAGTAGTAGTAGTAGTAGTAGTAGTAGTAGTAGTAGTAGTAGTAGCAGCAGCAGCAGCAGCAGCAGCAGCAGTAGTAGTAGCAGTAGCAGCAGCAGCAGCAGTAGTAGCCGTAGTAGAAGTAGTTGTAGCAGCAACAGCATTAGGAATAGAAGTAGTAGTAGGAGTAGAATGCAGTTGTAGTATGTAGCAGCAGCAGCAACAGCAGTCGCAGTAGAAGTTGTAGTAAATTTAGTACTAGTTAAAGTAATAAAAGTAGAAGTAGTAAACCGTGCATGTATTCAGGTAAATTAAATTGTTCTGTAGTATATTATGAATCTTTTACAAGCGTCTGTGCTTATTTTTTAAGCATTGATTTAATTAATTACAGATTTTTAAGTAGACAAATAATATGCATAATATGCTCCGCAATACCGCGCTCTATTATTCATGATATCTATTTATAATACCACGGTCTACTATCGATTTTTAAAAGTAGAAGCAAAACAACCAAGATGGCGGACATAGACAGGTCGTGTTTTACTGCTGTGGTATTTTCCATATTTATTTTGTGTCATGGACAAAATGATTTAAATGATTTACTGCCATCTGTTGGACCAGTTGATCATTGTTTGAATAAGGTTGAAAACTGTTACTGTTCTAACCAGGTTATTGACTGTAATGGAGCACATTTACGGGACTTAAGCGAGATATCTCGGTTTATAACATGGGAGACGATCAGAGTAAACATAGTGAACAGCGGACCAATTGACCTTCCTTATACACTTTTCGGCGATGTGAATGCTGACCTAAGTCACCTGAAATATCTCAATTTATCGGGCAATGGGATATCACAGGTGGATAAACTTGCATTAAGTGCATTGCGTAATTTGACGGTAATCGATCTATCGAACAATCCATTCGGCTGTGCCGGGGAAGCCTTCGCTGGAAGTACAAGTCTGCAGCAGCTGTATCTGCGGAACACCAGCAGAGAAGATGTCCCATGTAAGGCTGGAGACATTATACCGCATGAAAATGTTAAAAGACTGGAAGTTCTTGACATCGGCATGAACAATCTATTTGAGACTGATGAAAACTTCACCATTTTTCTTAGAGACAAAGCATTCAACATCAAGATTTTCAATCTCTCCTACAACCTGTTTGAGAACCTAATCCCTGACATCATGTACATGGGAAATGTCCAACACCTAGATCTGTCACATAACAAAATACAAGCACTTGACGACAAAGATGTTGAGAGCTTAGATCATCTCGTAAACCTGAACTATCTGATGTTAGCTGGTAACCCCTGGACCTGTGACTGTGGCTTGGCAGTTTTTGCAGACTGGCTTAACACAACTGACACACCTGTCGATGTGGACCAGATCACTTGTTATGGGTTTACAGGATCCCAAGTCGTTCAGCTCAGCGAGACCTCCCTGTGTGAAGAGCCGCAAGTGGTTGTCTGTTATGGACCGGGTGGGCCTATTCGGGTAGCCAGATCGACGCTGTACATAATTGTCTTGGCTGTGCCTATCTGCATCATCGCCATCATTGTGACGGCTGTGATCTGCTGCAGACACCGCTGTGCACACCGTCAAAAAAGGAAGCCAACGGGGGGACAATCTCACTACATTCCCAACAACCCAAAAGAGCCAGCGTACAACAGAATGGTTTAAAATCGTTCGAGGGTATGAGCAACAGAATGGTGTAAAATTGTTCGAGGGTATGAGCAACAGAATGGTGTAAAATTGTTCGAGGGTATGAGCAACAGAATGGTGTAAAATTGTTCGAGGGTATGAGGGAACGTATTGTACCGAAAATAACTCTCCATTTTCATGATGTACATCCACGTGTATTTAAAATGGCGTAAAAACACATTCGTGACAGCGCTTATCTGTGTGTGTTTTATAATTTGTCAATTACTTGTTTCAACTTGAAACATACTAAAATTTGGACACTTAATTATGTACATATATAGAATTATATTAAACTATGCCTTTTTGCTTCTTATAATTGTGTTAAACTAACATGTGCTGCTTAAAGTGCTTCGGTTCTAAAGAAGAGTTGTTTCATTGTGTTTCTATGTTGTTGTTATTGTTGTTCATGCATCTGTATTGAATTTTAATTACTATATTCCTACTCGTTTAACTCAATATGTCGGTTGTTATTTAATAATTCATCATGTATAAGTAAGCCTGTGATTTTATTGTTTGTATTTTCTTATTTTTAATAAAAGCTCTTAAAATGGCAATCCCAGTTTTAATTTGGAGATGTTCCAAGTATGTATACTTCGCGTTTAATTCTGCAATACAATGTTAAATTAAGTCAGTGTGCAGTGGTTAAGTTTCATATTATATGAATCATTATTTGTAATACTGTATGTTATGCACGAATTAACATTGAGGGAATGTTCAACATACTACGCATACAAGATATACTACCGTGTCAAATATTCGCCCCTTTGGGTAATGTGTGTGCTTTTACCACGAGTTAGATCCCTCTCAACACTTTAGTTTAAACTTTATATATTTTACAACGATTGTGGAGAAAGATATGATAGCTTATACTATATCACTTTTGTTGGCACGATGTTGCGCGAGAGTGTGGTCTTGTGTTGTGGGGGAAACTGGAGTACCCGAAGAAAAACCGCTTGTCCGGCTTGGTGACCACTAACCAAACTCACCTCATCACGTCGTATTTGGTACATTGTCATAGGCATTTCTTGACACATCTTTTAAAAGAAAATGGTTAGAATTAAGAACACTATGTTTAACACAATTATCAAGTGTTGAGGTTTAAATCACACTTGAGAGAATTGTTAACATTAGTATGCGTGATCAGGAAAGCAATGCGGTATGCGCAGATGCATATTGGGATTGTGAATTATTTATCTTTATTACGAACATGAGAGGTATAAAAAATGTAATAGCAATATAATAAACAACCGTATCAATATAAAAATGTATATAATGCAGATTGTTGGGATGCGTAACAATTCTAGAATCTCACTACTTGCTGCGACCCGACCCCACAAGCTGTAAACTGTTACTATTATTTGTCATGTTTCTTTTTTGCAACACAAATTGAACTTGTGTTTCAATTCAAACGCGTTAAAAGTTGTGATCTACATGGTGGCCATCTCTCGAGGCTTGAGGACTTTTATTCAATGGACGCGTGTTTGCTTTTACGTTTCACCGTATTTCATGAACTATGATCGTCCCGTTTTGGGCATGTTCCCCGAATGTCTACAACACCAATACTACACTTAACTTCAATCATTCGCACACAAAGCGTCTAGAAAATATATAGAAAGATGAACAGAACAGAACATATGCGTATTAAGACTTATACATAAGTACATCGTCTAAAGACATGAAATTATCTTATGTTTACTAAGTGTATGTACCAAGATATTAACTTTTTTATACGATTATAAAAAAGCGACCTCCCCCGCGATTCATTGCATCGTGTTCCACTTTATTTCGACATGCATTTGTCACTTTTATCTTTGCCACTACCAACAGCAATGTAAATATTTACGTTTTATTAAATTAGTGGATGACAATCAACATTGTGATACTATATGCCGCCTTGTTATTTTAATTGTTCCGTTTTCGGGAGTAGTTTAATAGGCATACATAATTAATTTCCAACATATTTCGTACATAACTGTTATGATTTTTGTCGTTTCAAATCGACCTAACTGACAAAGATGGACAACATATCCAACTTGAGTGCTGTTCTTATGCTCCGAACAGTTTTAAACTGTCTTCCGATAACTTCGCAATACTTTTAATCTCACCAAACAACAGCTTATAAAATCGTTGTAAACAATGAATTGCAAACATACGCCATGTGGTATTAGAAATATCGAAATAGGACATTTAATGATACTGTAACAGTGGAATTTGCACTAGCATATGATTCCGCAAGAAGGAAGCCGTATATTTATTTTCAACAGTTCCATCATTAAACATTCATGCTACATGCAATGGTGCGAACGCACTTTGTTTTCTCATTGACGTCCTCGTATTTTATATAGTGACGACGTGTTGCTTTCATTTAGGTTAGACCGGTGGCACTTAATGAAACTTCGGACAATGTTTACAGAATCATCAACCTTTTGATGTTCACCTATCTTATTCCAATTTCTTATAATATTGCTCTTCGATCACGCACGCACGCACGCACGCACACACACACACACACACACACACCTAGCTTACTGCATTCCCTTAATAACCCAAAAGAGCCAGCGTTCAACAGAATGGTGAAAGATTGTTGAGGGGTATGGAGAACCGTTCTGTCTTCAATTTCATCACTACATTACATGTATATTTTAATTATTTTTTTTGAAATGGTTATAAGGAACAAATCAATGACCGCGCCCACCTCACATATTTCCAATCTTGATTTGGAGATGTTCCAAGTATGTATACTTCGCGTTTAGACCCCCATACAGTGTTAAATTTCAGTCAGTAAGCAGTGGTAAGTTTCAAATTGTGAAATACTGTATATCATGCATAATTTGACATTAAAAGAATTTCGACAAATCACGAACTTGATCGCAAAACATGACATCACGCTACCCTTGTCTTATGTTCGACTTCGGATAATGTGTGTGCTTTTTATTCTTTATTTATACCGGTAAATGTCCACAGAGTGCTGCTGCAACAGTTTATACTAATCATATACTCAGTGGACTCAGCACTGTATGTCCAATAACAGTTTAAATTAATTTCCGACATATTACGTCAAAAATGGTATGCCATTGTCATTTAAAATCGACCTTAAGCCTACATAAGGATAGAAACGGACAACATATCCAGTTAATGTAAGCAAATACGAACATTCGCTCTTTGCAGGGTTAGAACTGTTTCTCTCCTCTTTAAATTGTTTTCCGAGAACTTCTAAAACAGTTAATCACAACATGCATCAGCTTATAAACTTGTTGAACACATTTGCCATCCAAATGTCAAACAAATACGACTATCATAATTGCTTCTGCTGTATTGAAGACCATTAAGGGTCTTCCTAAGTGCAGAAGTTAGTTCAAAGGACCAAAACATAACAGTTTCATTTTTTTCGGCTTAATATTTAGCGGGATCCATACATCCGTTGCAACATGTGTAGGTGTAATACAGAGTTGAGCAATGTTTATTAAATAGGAGTTTATCAGATACTCAATAAAAAAACATCTACATTGGTGTTTGATTGGTCACCAAAAGTATGCAAACCTTGTATAAGTTATTTTTCAAACAAAAGTCTTTGATGATTATAAAAGTAATAAAATGTGAAATGAAAGAGCTAGTTAAAGCGTTATTGTTTCTGCGGATTATATTGAGCAATAAAAATATAACACCTTTACTGAACATATTCCGGCTCTCAGCAGGGTGTCCACCTTTGATGGATTAAAACTATCCAAATTGAAATAAGACGTATGCTGTATATCAACAATAAATGCAATCAACACAATTTATGAGTAAAAGAAAAAAAAACACAATCGATTCCAAAATTGCGTCCCACCAAACAATAATTCATATTGAAGTTATACAATAACAATTGTAAAGGATCATTATGTAGTGATATATCTACTGCCTTTATGTAGACAATTACTATAATTTTGTTCAATTTGGATTTCATTTTATTGGTGCTAACATCTGCAACATTTCATATATATCGCGCTAAATAATTGTTCAAATATAAAACAAACAGTTAAATTCGACAACAGTACTGGTTCCGTATTATTCAGCTCATGGACACGCGAACTGCTGAAATCTACCTTAAAGGATCATTCGAAGTCTCTGTCTATCATGGGTCCGAAATTGATATTTATTAACAAGACAACTAACCAGCACGACATATTTTGAATGCCCAATGTCGTGCCGTTTCGATTTTGAATGTCCAATGTCGTGCCAGCACGACTTTCGTTTTTATATGTTCAATGTCCAATGTCGTGCCAGCACGACATTCATTTTTTTAAATCCCAATGTCCAATGTCGTGCTAGCACGACATTCATTTTGAATGTCCAATGGCCAATGTCGTGCCAGCACGACTTTCAATTTTGAATGTCCAATGTCGTACCAGCACAACATTCGATTTTGAATGTCCAATGTCTTATGTTGTGCTAGCACGACATTCATTTTTGAAATCTCAATATCCAATGTCCAATGTCGTGCTGGCACGACATTCATTTTTGAATGTCCAATGTCGTGCCAGCACGAGTTTCACTTTTGAATCTCCAATGTCCAATGTCGTGCCAGCACAACATTCGATTTTGAATGTCCAATGTCGTATGTTTAGCTAACTTCACACAGCTGATAAAAATTTGTTTTTTGTATTCAGGACTAGCCGGATAACAATGTCCTTTTGGTGATTGCAGCCTTTTTTAAATATGTATTTGTATTTTGTACTCAGGGAATAGGTTTAATCCACTTCTTTCAGTATTTTCTAGAATACATTTTTATTTGAAAGGATAGCAATAAGAAACCACAAAACATTGTTGATTAGGTAGTCTGGATAATTATGACACAACATCATATTAATTATATTGATGAAAGACTTTTCTGAAAAATTATTTTTGAGCCAAAATCTTTTTTTCGTAAAATTTGCTCAACTCCTTGTTACCACACAATATGTTTCAAAGGATGCATGTTCTACTCCTAAACAAGAGTATTCCTCAAGACTAAATAATACATGAACTTTCGAAACATATTAATTGTTACATTTAATTGGTGGCCTTCCCTGTCCACTTTTGCACTGTGTAAGGCATTCAGAACTCCTCGGCCATTTTTTACCGAAAATAACCTCGGATGTATATGGACGGTTTACATACTCAGAAATTCCGAATGTGTATAAGGCCCTTAAGAAAACAGTGGAATTTGTCAGTAAACACATGATCCCACAAGAACGAAGCAGTGTATGTTTTCAACCGATCAAATATTAACCAACAGTAATGCATGTCATTAAAAAAGCGCAATATGTTTTTCCATTGAAGTCCTTGCATTTTAATATAATAACGACGTGTTGATGTGAAACTTGAATAACCTTCGGAAAAAGGTTCGGAAAATGTTGACACAATCAATAGCCTATTGATGTTCATCTATGTTAATCATTTCAATAGGATTTAGTTAAAGTTCACATCACACAAACAACTCGCCTGTCACCAGAACATCAAAGTTAGTAAAGAAAAATCGGTGATATAAAAACATTGTTATGCCGTGTGCAGTGGAATGGATGATCGCGTAAATGTAATGTAATGCGTGTTCTTTTGCTAATAAATACATGAAAAATATACCACGATAATGTTGAATGAATTACAATATTCGATGATAAATATTATACGACTCCATTAAAGATGCACTCTTATTCCCAAATAATATTTACACATCTAATACACTTGTTTTGATATACATGTACCAAAAAAGGATAAACAAATGTCGAAAACATTGGTTCATATGAAGGATACCGAGTTTAATTTAAAAGAAATGTGCAGAAAACACGGTATTGCTACCTTAAGAGACCATAGTTAATTGCAGTAAATCTTTTAGTATTCACCAATCATTTACAGTGCCGTAGCTACACTGAGACTACACTACATTTTTTGGCATATTTCAGTTCCTATAACCCTAAAAACTTCTTTTTTCGACTTACTTCATTTGCCTCAATGTACACAAACCATCGACCAAAGATACTCCAGAAGGCAGGAAATCGCTATTTGCAAATAAATTAATCCGGGTAGGGGTGTGTGTGTGGGGGGGGGGGGCATGCCCCCGGACCCCAATAGACCGTTCTGCCTCGGTGTATTTTTAAGTCTGGCTACGGCACTGATTTACTAGTTTTGCGTTTTCAGCTATTAAATACACAGTTATAATATTGTTTATAGAAATAATTATTTTCAATAAATGCATTATTTAGTAAGTAGTTAAGAGTTTATCTCTCAAAATTTATGTTTGTTAAACATGTGTGTGTATTGATTTTTAATAATAGTGGTACTTTAAAAAGTTTGATAGTTCCACCAATGCCAACACAGTCACTATGGAGTCTATGCGTCACTTGAAGCACGCAAAAAACGTAAACGACGTCAATTAGTGTCACACGTTCAATAAACGGCGCACTTTTTCGCTCAACCTAAGACATTGGATCGTTCCTGAAATGCAACCAATCGCTCAACCTTAGAACTCGGATCGTTCATGAAAGGCAGCCACTCAGTATCGCTCAACCTTTAAACTCGGATCTTTCATGAAAGGCAGCCACTCAGTATCGCTCAACCTTAGACCTCGGATCTTTCATAAAAGGCAGCCAGTCAGTATCGCTTAACCTTAGAACTCGGATCTTTCATGAAAGGCAGCCACTCAGTATCGCTCAACCTTAGAACTCGGATCTTTCATGAAAGGCAGCCAATCAGTATCGCTCAACCTTAGAACTCGGATCTTTCATGAAAGGCAGCCACTCAGTATCGCTCAACCTTTAAACTCGGATCTTTCATGAAAGGAAGCAACTCAGTATCGCTTAACCTTAGAACTCGGATCTTTCATGAAAGGCAGCCACTCAGTATCGCTTAATCTTAGAACTCGGATCTTTCATGAAAGGCAGCCACTCAGTATCGCTCAACCTTTAAACTCGGATCTTTCATGAAAGGCAGCCAATCAGTATCGCTCAATCTTAGAACTCGGATCTTTCATGAAAGGCAGCCACTCAGTATCGCTCAACCTTTAAACTCGGATCTTTCATGAAAGGCAGCCACTCAGTATCGCTCAACCTTAGAACTCGGATCTTTCATGAAAGGCAGCCACTCAGTATCGCTCAACCTTAGAACTCGGATCTTTCATGAAAGGCAGCCACTCAGTATCGCTTAATCTTAGAACTCGGATCTTTCATGAAAGGCAGCCACTCAGTATCGCTTAATCTTAGAACTCGGATCTTTCATGAAAGGCAGCCACTCAGTATCGCTCAACCTTATAACTCAGATCTTTCATGGAAGGCAGCCACTCAGTATCGCTCAACCTTAGAACTCGGATCTTTCATGAAAGGCAGCCACTCAGTATCGCTCAACCTTAGAACTCGGATCTTTCATGAAAGGCAGCCACTCAGTATCGCTCAACCTTAGAACTCGGATCTTTCATAAAAGGCAGCCAGTCAGTATCGCTTAACCTTAGAACTCGGATCTTTCATGAAAGGCAGCCACTCAGTATCGCTCAACCTTTAAACTCGGATCTTTCATGAAAGGCAGCCAATCAGTATCGCTCAACCTTAGAACTCGGATCTTTCATGAAAGGCAGCCACTCAGTATCGCTCAACCTTTAAACTCGGATCTTTCATGAAAGGAAGCAACTCAGTATCGCTTAACCTTAGAACTCGGATCTTTCATGAAAGGCAGCCACTCAGTATCGCTTAATCTTAGAACTCGGATCTTTCATGAAAGGCAGCCACTCAGTATCGCTCAACCTTAGAACTCGGATCTTTCATGAAAGGCAGCCACTCAGTATCGCTCAACCTTAGAACTCGGATCTTTCATGAAAGGCAGCCACTCAGTATCGCTCAACCTTTAAACTCGGATCTTTCATGAAAGGAAGCAACTCAGTATCGCTCAACCTTAGAACTCGGATCTTTCATGAAAGGCAGCCACTCAGTATCGCTCAACCTTAGAACTCGGATCTTTCATGAAAGGCAGCCACTCAGTATCGCTCAACCTTAGAACTCGGATCTTTCATGAAAGGCAGCCACTCAGTATCGCTTAATCTTAGAACTCGGATCTTTCATGAAAGGCAGCCACTCAGTATCGCTCAACCTTATAACTCAGATCTTTCATGGAAGGCAGCCACTCAGTATCGCTCAACCTTAGGACTCGGATCTTTCATGAAAGGCAGCCACTCAGTATCGCTCAACCTTATAACTCAGATCTTTCATGGAAGGCAGCCACTCAGTATCGCTCAACCTTAGAACTCAGATCTTTCATGAAAGGCAGCCACTCAGTATCGCTCAACCTTAGAACTCGGATCTTTCATGAAAGGCAGCCACTCAGTATCGCTTAATCTTAGAACTCGGATCTTTCATGAAAGGCAGCCACTCAGTATCGCTTAATCTTAGAACTCGGATCTTTCATGAAAGGCAGCCACTCAGTATCGCTTAATCTTAGAACTCGGATCTTTCATGAAAGGCAGCCACTCAGTATCGCTCAACCTTATAACTCAGATCTTTCATGGAAGGCAGCCACTCAGTATCGCTCAACCTTAGAACTCGGATCTTTCATGAAAGGCAGCCACTCAGTATCGCTCAACCTTAGAACTCGGATCTTTCATGAAAGGAAGCAACTCAGTATCGCTTAATCTTAGAACTCGGATCTTTCATGAAAGGCAGCCACTCAGTATCGCTCAATCTTAGAACTCGGATCTTTCATGAAAGGCAGCCACTCAGTATCGCTCAATCTTAGAACTCGGATCTTTCATGAAAGGCAGCCACTCAGTATCGCTCAACCTTAGGACTCGGATCTTTCATGAAAGGCAGCCACTCAGTATCGCTCAACCTTAGAACTCGGATCTTTCATGAAAGGCAGCCACTCAGTATCGCTTAATCTTAGAACTCGGATCTTTCATGAAAGGCAGCCACTCAGTATCGCTCAATCTTAGAACTCGGATCTTTCATGAAAGGCAGTCACTCAGTATCGCTCAACCTTATAACTCGGATCTTTCATGGAAGGCAGCCACTCAGTATCGCTCAACCTTAGAACTCAGATCTTTCATGGAAGGCAGCCACTCAGTATCGCTCAACCTTAGAACTCGGATCTTTCATGAAAGGCAGCCACTCAGTATCGCTTAATCTTAGAACTCGGATCGTTCATGAAAGGCAGCCACTCAGTATCGCTTAATCTTAGAACTCGGATCTTTCATGGAAGGCAGCCACTCAGTATCGCTCAACCTTAGAACTCAGATCTTTCATGGAAGGCAGCCACTCAGTATCGCTCAACCTTAGAACTCGGATCTTTCATGGAAGGCAGCCACTCAGTATCGCTCAACCTTAGAACTCGGATCTTTCATGAAAGGAAGCAACTCAGTATCGCTTAATCTTAGAACTCGGATCTTTCGTGAAAGGCAGCCACTCAGTATCGCTCAATCTTAGAACTCGGATCTTTCATGAAAGGCAGCCACTCAGTATCGCTCAATCTTAGAACTCGGATCTTTCATGAAAGGCAGCCACTCAGTATCGCTCAACCTTAGAACTCGGATCTTTCATGAAAGGCAGCCACTCAGTATCGCTCAACCTTAGAACTCGGATCTTTCATGAAAGGCAGCCACTCAGTATCGCTTAATCTTAGAACTCGGATCTTTCATGAAAGGCAGCCACTCAGTATCGCTCAACCTTATAACTCAGATCTTTCATGGAAGGCAGCCACTCAGTATCGCTCAACCTTAGAACTCGGATCTTTCATGAAAGGCAGCCACTCAGTATCGCTCAACCTTAGAACTCGGATCTTTCATGAAAGGCAGCCACTCAGTATCGCTTAATCTTAGAACTCGGATCTTTCATGAAAGGCAGCCACTCAGTATCGCTTAATCTTAGAACTCGGATCTTTCATGAAAGGCAGCCACTCAGTATCGCTCAACCTTAGAACTCGGATCTTTCATGAAAGGCAGCCACTCAGTATCGCTCAACCTTAGAACTCGGATCTTTCATGAAAGGCAGCCACTCAGTATCGCTCAACCTTAGAACTCGGATCTTTCATGAAAGGCAGCCACTCAGTATCGCTCAACCTTAGAACTCGGATTTTTCATGAAAGGCAGCCACTCAGTGTCGCTTAATCTTAGAACTCGGATCTTTCATGAAAGGCAGCCACTCAGTATCGCTTAATCTTAGAACTCGGATCTTTCATGAAAGGCAGCCACTCAGTATCGCTCAACCTTATAACTCAGATCTTTCATGGAAGGCAGCCACTCAGTATCGCTCAACCTTAGAACTCGGATCTTTCATGAAAGGCAGCCACTCAGTATCGCTTAATATTAGAACTAGGATCTTTCATGAAAGGCAGCCACTCAGTATCGCTTAACCTTAGAACTCGGATCTTTCATGAAAGGCAGCCACTCAGTATCGCTCAACCTTAGAACTCAGATCGTTCATGAAAGGCAGCCACTCAGTATCGCTCAACCTTAAACTCGGATCTTTCATGAAAGGCAGCCACTCAGTATCGCTCAACCTTAGAACTCGGATCTTTCATGAAAGGCAGCCACTCAGTATCGCTCAACCTTAGAACTCGGATCTTTCATGAAAGGCAGCCACTCAGTATCGCTTAATCTTAGAACTCGGATCTTTCATGAAAGGCAGCCACTCAGTATCGCTTAATCTTAGAACTCGGATCTTTCATGAAAGGCAGCCACTCAGTATCGCTCAACCTTAGAACTCAGATCTTTCATGGAAGGCAGCCACTCAGTATCGCTCAACCTTAGAACTCGGATCTTTCATGAAAGGCAGCCACTCAGTATCGCTTAATATTAGAACTAGGATCTTTCATGAAAGGCAGCCACTCAGTATCGCTCAACCTTAGAACTCGGATCTTTCATGAAAGGCAGCCACTCAGTATCGCTCAACCTTAGAACTCAGATCGTTCATGAAAGGCAGCCACTCAGTATCGCTCAACCTTAGAACTCGGATTTTTCATGAAAGGCAGCCACTCAGTATCGCTCAACCTTAGAACCGGAACTTTAATGAAAGGCAGCCACTCAGTATCGCTCAACCATAGAACCGGAACTTTAATGAAAGGCAGCCACTCAGTATCGCTCAACCATAGAACCGGAACTTTAATGAAAGGCAGCCACTCAGTATCGCTCAACCATAGAACTCGGAACTTTAATGAAAGGTAGCCACTCAGTATCGCTCAACCATAGAACCGGAACTTTAATGAAAGGTAGCCACTCAGTATCGCTCAACCTTAGAACTCGGATCGTTTCATATAACATTGACCTTACTTTCAAGAAATATTGAAATTCTCTATCATTTATTATATCTTTTAACAAGATGATAACGACACTCGCTTGATATTAGAAAATCAATCTTATCAACGGAAGTTATGAATTATTGATAGGGTTCGGTGTTCCTTACGGCGTGTATGGAGGAATATTTACGCACCAACACCATCAATTATGCTGATGAAACTTTCACCATGGGAGGAAAAACAAGATAAACCAAATACAAGCATTGTACATTTATTAAAGTATGAAAATTGATATATTTGAGGTCCCTAACCGTTAGTAAAATTATTTACAATATACAATAACTATGATTTGATAAGGAACATTTTACTGATTTTAACTGTGTTCAATTCGAGGGGTGAAAGCGAAAAGGTATTAAGTGACATTAAATAAAGAAGAAGATAGAACCTTTTCGCTTTCAACCCTCGAATTATAATGTGCGTGGTTTTGATGTTGTCTATAATGATCGTTCGGAATTTGGAGTCTTATCATAGTTGAAATGGCACCACAGTCTTGGTCTTCGCGTTGTGAGCTTTTACGAAGAACGATTCGATTTTTGTCTGCAATAATCGAAACCAATTTCACACTTCTTGCAGGCGACAATTTTCCACATCAAGGCATTCAGAGAACGATCTCTTAGCGCGTCTATAAACTCTGAACAAAGCTGAACAAGACAGATGCATTACACGGTGTACACATTTTGCTTGATACGGCGTGCAGCTATGCATTTACTGCCAATAAAGGCGCCAATGCCATGTTGTTGTAGTCCGAATAATTGTAAGTTGGCGGACTTTTTGACGATTTTTGAAATGACAAACCCAAGAATCCCGCATAACACGTCTAGTATTTTAGACTTGTGTTATTGCAGTCTATATTGTATTTACCCTCGTATAAAGCTAACAATTTAAAGCTGTTCAGCTTTTTATTTATTCTTGAACAAGGACACGATTTGTTCTAAGCTTTCGATAGTAATGCAATGTTAATCGTGTTATACTGATTTTAGCCCGTGATTGAACGCAGTCTCTTCGTCCCACTGTAGCCTTCCGTTTGCAAGTTACAATCCCTTGTCATTTACAGGTTACAATCCCTTGTCATTTACAGGTTACAATCCCTTGTCATTTACAGGTTACAATCCCTTGTCATTTACAGGTCAATGTGGAGATCAGGGACAGGCACGGAAGCAATTACGGAACTGTGAGCCAAGGACCGGTCCTCTCATCTTTAATGTGTTCCTAGAACTTCTCAAGACAATAAATCGCATCACTTTATCAGTTTTTAATATGTTCCATAACAAGCTCTAAGTATTGAGTAATGAGCATGAAAGGGCTCTTATTTCACGGCCACTAAACAGTAACACTAGCTCTACCACTTATCGATGGTGCAAAGAAAATGAGCTGTCGACACTTCCGTAGTGTATCCATACCTTTTGTTTACTTCTACATACGTCAGTATGATGTACATTTTGTTTGATGATTTTGTTACTCGGTCATATTTTGAAAATCGGAGAATGTGGTACCGTGTAAGAACACTTTAACTGAAAGTGACACTCTTATTCAAAATCAATACATACACATGTATAACAAGCATAAAATTTGAGTGATAAACCTTGAACTACTTACTAAATAATGCATTTATGGAAATTATAAATTACTGATAACAAGATTGTAACCGTGTAATTTATAGCTGAAAACGCAAAAATATTAAATGATTGGTGAATGCTAAAAGATTTACTGTAATTTACTATCGTCTCATAAGGTAGAAAAACCGTGTTTTGAACACCTTTATTTCAAATTAAACTCGGTATCCTTCATAAGAAGCATTGTTTTCAACATTAATGCCTCTTTTTTGGAATATTAAAACAATATTACTAATTGTGGTAAATCTTATTTGGGAGTAAGAGTGCATCTTGAAGGATGGCTTCGACTTCCTTACAATGTTGTGCAAGGAGCTCTTCCCCCGGGTCGAACTTGTGCATTTGAGATCTGCTAGCATTTCAAGCACACTTCGCTGCTTATGCTACGTTTACACTATGTTCCCGGTGGCCACGGCAGCCGCATTTCAGACCACCGTGGAGAAAACGGGATAAACGTGAGACAGCGCGGGGGAACGAGATATGCAAACGTGACAGACCGTTATTGCCGTGCATGCCGGGCCAGAATTTTAAACTGTCAAAAAAAAATGCCACGGCAGCCACGGTGTGGATAACAAACGTATTATGTCGTAGTAAAACGGGGTAAACGCAATGACACGTGACAGTACGTAATAGGCCGTTACACAACTTATAAATCGTCCGTAGGGGGGCGGGAATCATATGTAATCCCCGGCATCCTTTCCAGTTTTGTCACGTTGTGCTTCGTTTTGTCACGATTTTCACGGCAAGCTAGGGTGGACGATAGCTGTTGCTTGGGTGATTTTCTTTATACCGTGGACACAAAAGTAATCCAAAGCTCTGCGGTATTCGCGTTCGATGCATAGGAGGCCTTGACAAAACGTGGAAAACGCATCAGACCTGGATGAAGACTTGAACAACGTGAGGGATCCAATCAGAACGTATCGGACCGGGACGCAACGTACATGCATCCCTGGTAGACCGCGCCCGGACCTTAGTGCGCCTTGGACGAACCACTTTTTTGCCCATACGGCTTGTCACGGTTACCTTGATAAAACGTGAGGAAACTTAGCACAACCTAACAAAACTTGTTTATGGAGACAAAAATGGCCAAATTCCCACGGCGCAATACGTTTCGGGCAAACGGGGCTGCCCAGGCCACCGGGAACATAGTGTAAACGTAGCATAACACACACCGTAAGAACATGCTGGCGCATGCAGATATAACTGTTATGTATAATACTTACTTAAATGTTTAACGCCTTTGGAATGAATACAAAATAAAAGAGGCTATGTTTTGCTTGTTATGTCCATCAGATGGGGAAACATTTCTGTACGTGTCAACTACATTAACCGACGTTAACAATATTCCGAAAACAGAAGGCTTGGTGCCGTAATGTTTACCATAGAATGAATTCTTTCATAACTTAAGTCATCGAAGCAACGTCTGATGTGTCGGAATATTTGGTGTGAAGGCGCATTAAAAAGATAACTTTTCTTAGAATACAACATACATTTTCAGCCAATAATTAATTAAGCAATCATTAAATACTAGGCTTAATCAATAAGAATTTCAACTTTCAGGAAGGTTTTAAGGTCCGCCTACTTCCACTCATCCGATACACACTCCCTGTGTCAGATTTTGCGTTGACAATGTGTGCGTTGACAATGTGTTAGGCAATCCGGTATTATTCTAAGACATTAGATAACCAGAAGTAATACTAGGTTGCATTCTATGACATTAAGTAACATGAATAATACTTATTTAAGTATTATATTGGATCATCTTACTATTACAAGATATAATACTTAAATGCTTAAGAAAAGGCTCGTTCACACTGCTCATCTTATTCATTAAGATGTTACTTCGTGTCATATGACTATTACTTAAAATACAACATAGTTTAACTTCTGGTCAGCGAACTGTCTGATGTAATATGGGTAGTCTTGTAGCGCCGTTTAATGTGTGTTGTCTTGTATCGCCGTGTAATATATGTTATCTTGTATCGCCGTGTAGTGTGTGTTGTCTTGTAACGCCGTGTATTGTGTGTTGTCTTGTATCGCCGTGTTATGTGTGTTGTCTTGTAACGCCGTGTATTGTGTGTTGTCTTGTATCGCCGTGTTATGTGTGTTGTCTTGTAACGCCGTGTATTGTGTGTTGTCTTGTAACGCCGTGTATTGTGTGTTGTCTTGTAGCGCCGTGTAATGTGTGTTGTCTTGAAGCGCCGTGTAATGTGTGTTATCTTGTAGCGCCGTGTAATATATGCTATCTTGTAGCCCCGTGTAATATATGTTGTCTTGTAGCACCGTGTAATGTGTGTTGTCTTGTAGCGCCGTGTAATGTGTGTTGTCTTATAGCGCCGTGTAGTGTGTGTTGTCTTGTAGCGTCCTGTAGTGTGTGTGGTCTTGTAGCGTCGTTTAATGTGTGTTGTCTTGTAGCGCCGTGTAGTGTGTGTTGTCTTGAAGCGCCGTGTAGTGTGTGTTGTCTTGAAGCGCCGTGTAGTGTGTGTTGTCTTGTAGCGCCGTGTAATGTGTGTTGTCTTGTAGCGCCGTGTAATGTGTGTTGTCTTGAAGCGCCGTGTAATCAGTGTTGTCTTGTAGCGCCGTGTAATGTATGCTGTCTTGTAGCGCCGTGTAGTGTGTGTTGTCTTGTAGAGCCGTGTAAAGTGTGTTGTCTTGAAGCGCCGTGTAGTGTGTGTTGTCCTGTAGCAGAGTGTAATCAGTGCTGTCTTGTAGCGCCGTGTAGTGTGTGTTGTCTTGTAGCGCCGTGTAATGTATGCTGTCTTGAAGCTCCGTGTAGTGTGTGTTGTCTTGTAGCGCCGTGTAGTGTGTGTTGTCCTGTGGCGCCGTGTTATCAGTGTTGTCTTGTAGCGCCGGTTAATATATGTTGTCTTGAAGCTCCGTGTAGTGTGTGTTGTCTTGAAGCGCCGTGTGGTGTGTGTTGTCTTGAAGCGCCGTGTAATGTATGTTGATTTGAAGCGCCGTGTAATGTGTGTTGTCTTATAACGCCGTGTAGTGTGTGTTGTCTTGAAGCGCCGTGTAATGTGTGTTGTCTTATAACGCCGTGTAGTGTGTGTTGTCTTGAAGCGCCGTGTAATGTGTGTTGTCTTATAACGCCGTGTAATGTATGTTGTCTTGAAGCGCCGTGTAATGTGTGTTGTCTTATAACGCCGTGTAGTGTGTGTTGTCTTGAAGCGCCGTGTAATGTGTGTTGTCTTATAACGCCGTGTAATGTGTGTTGTCTTGAAGCGCCGTGTAATGTGTGTTGTCTTATAACGCCGTGTAGTGTGTGTTGTCTTGAAGCGCCGTGTAATGTGTGTTGTCTTATAACGCCGTGTAATGTGTGTTGTCTTATAACGCCGTGTAGTGTGTGTTGTCTTGAAGCGCCGTGTAGTGTGTGTTGTCTTGAAGCGCCGTGTAATGTATGTTGTCTTGAAGCGCCGTGTAATGTGTGTTGTCTTATAACGCCGTGTAGTGTGTGTTGTCTTGTAGCGCCGTGTAATGTGTGTTGTCTTATAACGCCGTGTAGTGTGTGTTGTACAGTAGCTCCGTGTAATGTGTAATGTGTGTTGTATTGTAGCGCCGTGCTCTGTATGTTGTCTTGTAGCGCCAAGCACTGTGCATTGTCAAGTGGCACCGTGTAATTAGTAGTGTCTTGTAGCCCTTTGACTAATGTTAGTTTGGCCTTAATCCTACTGAATATTTAAAACCGGAAATTGTTTAACTTTTAGGCAACTAGGTTTGTCCCTTCAGTTCGCATTGTTTCAGTTTACAATTTCTCAGCATTAACAAGCTGCGTTACAGCAGACTCATTGTTGGTATTGAGGACCTCGCACAGTAAGAACGTGTGTTTTTCATTTGTGTCAGATCCGTGGCACTTAATACTGCTACAGAATCATCAACCTATTGATGTTTATTTATGTTATTCCGCTGCTAGATGAATAGCCGAATATCTGAATATTGACTCTTTCCCGGAGGATTGAAAGTAATTTCAGATACCTCACAAGCCTCGCATGTGACAAGCCAAGATCGGTTGTTTACAGTGGAATCGTGATGTTTAGGATATCGGCGAGGAACGACTGACAAAAAAATACATTTGTGAGTTTACAACAACAGACGAAAGGAATCCGATACAATCGATCTGGAGTTACTGCTACCTACGAGTTAAATCAGATTTAATGGGGCGGATTATACCAGGGAAATATATCTATGATTATGAAATACCTGGATTATTACCTGTGGATGTTCTGATCCAAAATACGTAAAAGTTTTATTGAATATTTTCTTCATTTTCGGACACTTCGTTATTCGGATACTTGATTTCTATGGAATCTTCTGTCATCAGATTGATCCATTAGATGTCCGGTCCTCCAGTTACGTGAATTATCGATAAAAAGTCTGGCATTCATTTTGGATAAGACACCATATAAAATATAACGTGATTATTGCTCAAAGTATGAGTTAGAAAAACAAGATTTTTTGCTTGGTAATTTGAAACCATTCTCCATAAATTATATAATCCATGACCTACCGGTCAAGCCACGACATTCAGGGGAGATTTCGATTCTACGACAATGAAGATCATTTGAAGCGGGAATGGAAGCAACATGCACGTGCAAACATTCGACAGCCAACATTTCTGGAAGGGATTTTGTTGAAAGCAATTCATGGTGATCGTAAGTTTTTACTTATTAACATTACTTTTACTTAACTTTGGTTGAAGACATCAGTTTATAGTCATTGATCTTAAATGACGTAGATTATTATATTTCGTTATATTGACCGATGAGATCTCGTGTTTGTGTCTTCGAAGACACATTTTTTTGTAAGAAGCATTGTTTCCAGAAACACTGTGCCGATATAGGAATTAATGGAATGGTTCTCTGAGGTACGCGTGTAGTGTCTTCCAGATGTCAGACAATCTCAGTGCCGACATTCATGATATATCTTCTCAGCTTATTCAGATTTCTTTCTGTCGTCACCTCATGAACGTGTGTAAACTCTCTACAACCTTCCGTTATATTCCGTGTACGTTATACTGTGTCAACGTTGGTGCAATAAAATAAATTTTGAATATTAAGTTATCAACTTAGGAAAACTGAATAATTCTTAAGGTATTAAACGATTTGATGAAAAGTGAAGAAATGATAAAGTTCATGATAACAACATTTGGTATTATTTGATGTATTGAACTCCTTGATTCTTACTCGAACATGATCTAGATTTCATACAGATAATCATTCCAAACAAGGTAAATGTTTCGAATCTGGCGTTGAGTACTTCAACCTAGTTTATCAGTGTATATGGTCTGTTTTACTTTATTCTTGTGTGAGGTTGTATGCACATGAACTAGTTTAATCCCCCAGTGAACTATTGTTGTTCTGGTCGTTCCAAGGCGGTGACCATAGTAAACTCGTGTTGTGCTGGCCGTTCCAATATTGTAACCCCCAGTGAACTCGGTGCTGGCCCTTCCAATGCGGTAATCGCCAGTGAACTCGTGTTGTTCTGGTCGTTCCAAGGCGGTAACCCCCAGTGGACTCGTGTTGTTCTGGCCGTTCCAAGGCGGTAACACACAGTGAACTCGTGTTGTTCTGACCGTTCCTATGCGGTAACCCTCGGTGAACTCGTTTTGTGCTGGCCGTTCCAAGGCGGTAACCCTCGGTGAACTCGTGTTGTGCTGGCCGTTCCTATGCGGTAACCCCCAGTGGACTCGTGTTGTTCTGACCGTTCCAAGGCGGTAACCCTCGGTGAACTCGTGTTGTTCTGGCCGTTCCAAGGCGGTAACTCCCAGTGAACTCTTGTTGTTCTGTCCGTTCCAAGGCGATAACCCCCAGTGGACTCGTGTTGTTTTGGCCTTTCCAAGGCGGTAACCCTCGGTGAACTCGTGTTGTTCTGGTCGTTCCAAGGCGGTAACCCCCAGTGAACTCGTGTTGTTCTGGCCCTTCCAATGCGGTAATCGCCAGTGAACTCGTGTTGTTCTGGTCGTTCCAAGGCGGTAACCCCCAGTGGACTCGTGTTGTTCTGGCCGTTCCAAGGCGGTAACACACAGTGAACTCGTGTTGTGCTGGCCGTTCCTATGCGGTAACCCCCAGTGGACTCGTGTTGTTCTGACCGTTCCAAGGCGGTAACCCTCGGTGAACTCGTGTTGTTCTGGCCGTTCCAAGGCGGTAACCCCCAGTGAACTCTTGTTGTTCTGTCCGTTCCAAGGCGATAACCCCCAGTGGACTCGTGTTGTTTTGGCCGTTCCAAGGCGGTAACACACAGTGAACTCGTGTTGTGCTGGCCGTTCAAATGGTGTAAACCCCAATGGACTTGTGTTGTTCAGGCCGTTCCAAGACGGTAACCCCCAGTGAACTCGTGTTGTTCTGGCCGTTCAAATGGTGTAAACCCCAGTGAACTCGTGATGTGCTGGACGTTCAAATGGTTTAAACCCCAGTGAACTCGTGTTGTGCTGGCCTTTCAAATGGTGTAACCCCAGGTGAACTCGTGTTGTTTATGGCCCTTCCAAGGCGATAACCCCCAGTAACCTCGTGTTGTTCTGGTCGTTCCATGGCGGTAGCCCCCCATTGAACTCGTGTTGTTCTGGTCGTTCCAAGGCGGTAGCCCCCCAGTGAATTTGTGTTGTGCTGGCCGTTCCAATGGGGCAACCCCGAGTGAATCTATGTTATTCTGGCCTTTCCAAGGCGGTTACCCCAGTGAACTCGTGTTGTGCTGGCCGTTTCAATGGGGTAACCCCCAGTGAACTCGTGTTTTGCTGGCCGCTCCAAGGCGGCGATCCTTACATGTATTGATCTACTTCAAGTATGTGTTTGTTAAGCAATTTATCAAAGCCAGAAGACAATTATTTCAATTGTCAGGAATTGGATGTGGATATGTTTGTAATGGTTTGGTTATTTTCCTGAAAAATGGACAAAGGGGTATATTGTTCCAATTCATAAAAAGGGAAGCGTTGACGAGGTAAGTAATTTCAGGGGAATTACATTGTTAAACGTTTTGGGAAAACTGTTCACGAGTTTGATTAATGAGAGGCTATCACAATGGGCAGAATTTTGTCATGTATACATTGAATCACAGGCTGGGTTAAGGGCAAAAATGGGAACCATTGATTATTTTTTTGCATTGCATGGGTTGATTAATCATATTATAAGCCAAAACAAAAAGCTATATTGTGTATTTGTTGACTTTTCCAAAGTCTTTGATTATATTGTAAGAGAGAATCTTTGGTTTAAAAAATATAGACTTGGAATCAGAGGCAGACTGTTTAACGTTATAAAATCAATGTATGGTCATGTAAAAACAAGAGTTCGACTCAACTGTGAGCTTGGTAATATTTTTGAAAGCTGTTTAGGCGTACGGCAAGTTGAATGCCTCTCACCATTTCTATTTTCAATATCGATGATTTAAAAGAGGTTTTATATTTACAAGGAGCTAAAGGCATTGGTACAGACATGTTAAATATTTTCCTGCTAATGAACGCTGACGACATAGTCCTATTTGCGGAATCAGGTGAAAAGTTACAATGAAATTTAAATATACTCAGTGAGTATTGTAACAGTTGGAAACTAAAGGTCAACATTGAAAAAAACAAAAGTTTTAATCTTCCAAAAAGATGGAAGAATTCCTGCTAATTTACGTTTATATTATGATGCTAATATCTTAGATATAGTCGGACACTTTACGTATCTTGGCGTAGTATTTACAACAGGTGGTTCTTTTCTGCAAGCAACAACAACACTCGCTGGACAAGCAAGAAAAGCAATTTTCCGTTTAAAAATATTTAAATAAATTTACAAATATTACACCCGGTCATAATTTAGGGCTCTTTGATAAACTAATTGAACCCATACTATTGTATGGGTCTGAAATCTGGGGTACCTCCAAAAGGATGGCCGTTGAACGCATCCATACTCTTTACGATAAATATGTGCTATGTGTGAAAACAACAACTCAAAACAACTTTGTTTACGCCGAGACTGGTAGACTTGATATTAATTCATATATAGTATAATAATTATGGTGCGGTATTGTTTTAAAGTAATAAATTCGCAAGCACACAAATATCTTAACATGGTTTATAAAATAATGTTGCAAGATAGAGAAACACGTCCACGATCTACAAATTCGGCAATGAGTATCAGAAAGATTCTTAGATTTAGGTTTTTATCATGTTTGGCTAAACAAGGGTGTCAATGATATTCCGCTATTTAAGTCTCTTTTAAAAGTGATATTTTTATTCAACTTGAACGTAGGATCCATGACTCTTCAAGAGTTACAGTACTTTCGTTAATTTCAATTTCCAACCCTATTTGAACTGCGTTAATATTCCAAAATATAGAATTGCACTTAAGAATGAGCGCACATAGATTGAATGTAGAAGTGGGTAGATGGAATAGAACTCCTTTGAATGAAAGGCTGTGCCCTATATGCAATGTACTTGAAGACGAGTTCCATTTTATTTTTGAATTCCAGATGTATATTGAGATAAGAAATAATTACATACCTAGATATTATCGTCAACAAGCCTCTATTTTAAAAGCTATCGAACTTTTACAGTCAGAAAATAAACATATACTACGTAACGTATTCATCTTTGTTTACAAGGCTGTTGAATTGAGAAATAGAAATGTTCGACTGGTATACTAATTGTTTTTTTTTTTGTTGTTGTTGTTGTTTTTTTTTTTTTTTTTTATCGTACATGAACATGAACATAATTTTATTCGACGTATACCAACAAGGTACATAGTCATAGAATATAAATATATTTATATAACGTGAATTCAACATGTCACATATACAGATTCGATACAGGCAATGTCTATACGTAGATATGAATAATTGTCCATACGTGAAAAAAAACATAATATGCAAATGATAAAACATGAGGATGAGCTGATATAAACTAATCACTATATGTAATGGAAGTTCTATGTTTAAGAGCTTCTTTTATATATTTGGATAATTTAAATACAGTATTTTTTGTTGTCTGACTTAAGCAGTTCTATAAACTTGTACATGCTTGGTCTGACATAAAAATATTTTTTAATGTATTTCCTTCTGATGTCATTATAACAAGGACATATTAATATGAAATGAAATTCATCTTCTAGATCATTTGAATTACAAAAAGTACAATAACGTTCATTTCTAGGAATGTTGTTATTAGCATATCTACCGGTGTGGATTCTTAATGAATAAGCAGACACTCTTAATCTAGTAATATAAAATCGTAAGTCATGCGGTAGAATGTTCAAATATTGTTCAAGGTCTAATGTACTTTTAATATTATTATACAGATTTAGAACACTACTTCTAGCTTTGTCTTTACCCCATGTTTGCTTAAATGTATCAATTAATGTGTCTCTGAATAGACTGACAATTGTATTAACATTATATAGCTGTGGATTATCGAACACATATGCAAAGCCATGTTTGCTTAGAATATCTTTAACATCAGTAACCCAATTATGTTTACCATTTTGACAGTCTTTAACAGACATATTATATAGTCCCTTTATAGTAATATTATCTGTTTCAATAACTTTGAACCAATACTTTAAAATTCTAATATATCGTAATACATACAGGGGATAACGGCCTAGTTCCCCGTATATAGCACAATTGGAAGTATTGATGCGTACATTTAAGATTCTTTTACAAAACTTTAAATGAATGCGCTCGATTTCTTTTGATTTTCCAAATCCCCAAACCTCATACCCATAACCTAGTATTGAGCCAACGAAGGCATCAAATAATTGACAACTAACTTTTGGCTTGATATTATACTTATTGCAATTAGCCAATAAAACATTTAGTGCCTTAAGAGCCTTTCCAATTATGTGTTCATGATTCCTGGCAAATGTGCCCGTGTAATTGAAAACAGTTCCCAAATAATTGAAGTCGCTAACAACTTCAATCCAATTATTTTTATATAGAAACTTTTCATTTCTGAACAGACCACCTCTTTTACGAAATACCATGGCTTTTGTTTTACTTGTATTAACCTCTAGACTCCATTTATTACAGTACACTTCTAATAATGACAGTGACCTATTGATATCTTCAAGTGTGTTGCCTAGTATAATCATATCGTCCGCAAACAATAGTAGTATAACTATAAGGTCATTAATAGTGAGGCCTGAATTCATATCTGCTTGTAAAAATAGTTCTAAATCATCTAAAAACAAGGAAAACAAAACCGGAGACATGACTTCACCCTACCTCAAGCCTATGGCATATTCGAAAAAGTCAGAATAGTATATTTAACATCTTAACAGCCGATTTTACTTTTTCATACATATCTTTAACAATTCGTAAAACTTTACCTTAAATACCGGTTTTATACATTTTTAGCCATAACGCATTTCTGTAAATGCAATCAAAAGCCTTTTTAAAATCTACAAAAACACAATACAAACGTTTATTTTCGTTAAGAATTTTTTGTATAATACTTAATAAAACAAACTGAGCATCAACTGTTGATCTGCCTTTTCTAAAACCATATTGGGCGTCTGATACAACATTCGCTTCATCACAGAAATATATTATTATTTTGTTTAGTATCGTCGTAAACAGTTTTGACATACAACTAACTAGGGTAATGCCTCTATAATTATTTACATCGTTTTTAGCTCCCTTTTTATGTAAGGGTATAACGATTCCTTTAGTCCAGCTTTCGGGGAAATAACCACTGTTTAAAATAGCATTAAACACATCGCACAAATGTAAACCCAAAATATCTATAGATTCTATGAAATATTCATTTAACAAGGCATCTGGCCCACAGGACTTGTTACGTTTTAATGTTTTAACAGCAGCATTTATTTCAGCAACTGTTATATCTCCGTCTAATAACGGTTCGAAACTCTCACATGTATTTGTAAAATCATTATTTCTAACAAAATCTTCGGCTTCACCATTTTCAGTTTGTAATATATCATCACTCAATTCTGAAAAATATTTGGTAAAATCTTGCAACGAAATATCAGCACTGCTGTTTTGTTTAGCTTTTTAAAAATATTTCCAAAAGGCCTTAGGCTTAGAAAATCGTAATTGCTTAATACATTTGCCTTGGGCAACCTTAAACAACTTTCGCTTACGCTTAACGAGCTTTTTATAAACATTTTTCAAGGTACACATTTGTATTCTATTTGTGTTCGTTTTACAATTGTTATACATGTTCGCAGCGTCCGAATAATTACGTTTTGCCGTTATACAATCATCATCAAAACATTGTTTGCTATTACAATGTGAATTGTCGACAAAACAAATTTTCTCTTTAAATATATAATCCTTTTTAAACAAGGGATCAGCAATACTGTGAATGGTCTGTGTAAAGTTATGTATTATATTATCAATATCAGATCTATTTTGTATTTACATTTTCCGTTAATGTGTTAAACACAGGTAATTTAGATATTAACCCCGCTCTATATTGATCTTTTAATTCATCACACCATACCTGCTTAACAAAATTGCACTGTGTTTTACTTTTGTCGCAGAAAGAATAATTAATTTTTATCGAAAACGTTAGTGGATAATGATCACTCCATTCATTGAATGGACACTTACTAAATCCGATAATATCATCAAAATTGAATTGCTTACACAACAGGTAATCAATAACAGACGACCCATTTCTCGATGCAAAGGTAAATGACCCACAATTATTATCATTGCCAATTCGGCCGTTACAAATACGAAATCCCGTGGATTTGCAAAGATCAAGAAGCCGTAAGCCAAATGTATTACAATGTTTGTCTAGAGAGGCCCGAACTAGGGGTACGTCTGTAATATAGTCATCATTATTAATATCATTAGTAAATCTATCATACACAATAAACTCATTTCTAACTCCAACACGACTATTCCAATCACAGACCAAACACACAGTTCCAATTCGGTCAAAATCATAAATGTCATTTTGTATCAGATCAAAAAAGTCAATGTTTACTACATCATAAGCCGGTGATCCTTCACACCATAAATAGACAGCACACAGATAAACATCAGTATCTAGGTTGAAAAAATATTTGTCTAGTTTTAACCATATAATACTATCGTTATGATTTCGTACAATATTAATACCGGGCTTAAGTGAGTCTTTATAATAAACAGCAACTCCGCCAGAACAACGCTTAGCTTTACGATGATGAAAATTTCGGAAAAAGTTATTATTGTTACCTGTCATATTGTAAATTGCACTTTTTTCATAATGTATATTTTCAAAGAATTGCATATTTAAATGTACTTCGTTGATTATAATATGCTATTATTTGTGAATGACATTAGTACTAACACCATCACGTAGAGATATCCACACAAGACAAACCATAGGAATATAGCTTAAACAGTATTTATTTAATTTTATTTATTTCTTTCTTTTTTCAGGCTTTTATTCATTTTATAACAGATCGCCATGTCTATATGCAGAATATTCAATTTATCAATGATCAAGGGTCATCGTTTACTTATATCAGTGTCTTTATTATGTGAACTGTTTTATACGAAATAAACTTTCTGTTCTGTTCTGTATAAATACATCTTCCTAGATCATCGTACGATATTGTTCATCCTGAAATGTTTACACCTCAACTTCCATTCCTTAAATGAACTGCCTTTCGGCAATTGCGTTCATCAATCGATGAACGCAACATCTTCGGATATGTTCGGGTCGTAATTCATTTCATAACAATATACATTAAAGATATTGATCTTGTTATTGATTGTATGGTGTCTGCAGGTCCCGTAAAATATAGATCAGCATTTTTAAAAGTGTTAGTTTATTATATTTTAAATATATTGGTACCAGAAGTGTTACAATTTTACGTTTTAAAGTGATTTCAAGTGGTTGATCTTTTCCCGCGTTATTGTGACGTCATTTAAAAAAATGTTTCCGGTTATAGTCGGGTCGTTCTATTTATAGAATTGGTAAGAACGGATGACCGAAAGGTTTTCTTAAATGAAATAAAGTATTTCTTTAACAATTCTTGAATGAAATAATGAACTATTGGTGTAAATATAAGGAATGAATTGCGGGGTTGATGTCATTATCAGGGATATGAACGCAATTGGGTTGGTCAAAGTACGCGTGGAGTCCTTCGGACTCCACACACATTGACCAACCCAATTGCGTTCATACCCCGATAATGACATCAACCCCGCAATTCATTCCTTAAATAACAACAGCATTGCCTTTCAACATCGCCATCCGAAAAGTATAAATGTAAAAACAAATGCTCGTAAAAATGAATTACACAATTGAATTCGTGTATGTTAGCAATTTTGATAACTATTTGGTACGAAAAATCACAATGTAACTCCAGTGGACATTGTCGTGAGCTGAATGCCCTGAATAGTAACATGAGAGTTGAGAGCTAGATGCAGAACACCCTTGGGGGTATTATAAAGTAATAGAATGATTGTGTCAATGTAATCACGCGCATGAAAAGGGAAAACTAATAATTGGTTCAGTACATTGTTGATAATGTAATATGATTAAAGCTTTTATATTGCGGTGATATCCACATATATCTGCAAAATGCTTTATACTGCTGTCAAACCAAAGCCCTTGTGTGTATACAAAGCACTATCTATTTCATAGTTTAACAATGCAATGGAAAATACGAGAATAAGTAGCAGAATTTTAGAAATTAAGTGTGGAACACAGATAAACTTGTATGAAAAAAATAAAAGCATCATGTATTTTGTAAAAAGGAATATGTATATCAACATAAATATTAGTTTCATAATTTAAACTGTGTTCGTAACGTTATAGTCAACGTATGCTGAGTTTTTAAAGATTTTTTTGAAAGTTGTGTCACTTGTTTGCATTTCTTTCCGATCAATGATGGCTCTAGTAAGTGTTTCGCGGGTTGGTATCTTTGCTCTTCAGAAGAATCCCACTTTTCCATCCAAAGCCGTTCTGGAGGTGTCACAGATACATTAGAGGACTCGGTAAAATGCCTTGTTTCAACCGTGTACAATAGTATAAGCGTCATAGGATCGTCAACTAAATGAACGCTTAATACATCCTGCTGTACATTGTAGACCCGGTACCTGATAAGCCCCGGTAAAAATGTGGCTTGTGCACAATATTACACGAGCATCAAAATGTTAGATCGTTCAGAACACCTAGAGTTACAAACAGACATAGTTGAGTTGACTTATGTCGGTGATAACATTTTGTCCATCCAATTAAACGTAAAAATCTTGCTTCTTGGGGATGATTGGACATTATTTATTTAATACTGATAATGCAAGATAGTCCTAAAGAAAACTGAACACAATGAAATAATAAAAAAGACTTATAAAGCTGTAGCATGTTACATTACTATATACAGTCCAAATCTCGTATCGAATCGTAATGGGCGATCAAAAGGACGACCTTGCGTGCAAGTATTTAGTATAGTGTTGCTAATCCTCGACCTTCAAAGTCTTCCGCACTGAATTCCTTATAATAAAACGGATGAGTGTAAAAGCATTAATAAGAAAAACGAGATTTGTAGTTGTATTTTAACTACGCCAAGCAACTATGATCTTTTTCACGGGGTATCCATCGACCTTAAACAACGTGACTATAAAGATTGCTATCGAGGAAATGTGTCTTTCTTTACACTTTTATATGAAGGAAGCTGTACTCGTTTGATGTAAGAAAGCCATTATTATCGCCGGAAGTAATGAATTATTCAAAGGGATATATTTTTCTTATGGCGGGTACGGAGGAATATTCCCGTACCAACACCATCAATTATGTAGGTGGAGGGAATATTCCCGTACCAACACCATCAATTATGTAGATGGAAGGAATATTCCCGTACCATGCAGCACCGTCAGTTACGTTGGTGGGAGGAATATTCCCGCACGTCGGGCGAGGAATATTCACGTACCAACATCATCAAATATATGGATGGGAGGAATATTCCCGCACCAACACCATCAATTACGTGGGTGGGAGAAATATTCCCGTACCAGCACCGTCCATTACGTGGCTGGGAGGAATATTCCCGTACCAGCACCGTCCATTACGTGGCTGGGAGGAATATTCCCGCATCAGCACCGTCACTTACGTGGCTATTCCTGTACCAACACCATCAGTTACGTGAGTTGGAGGAATATTCCCGCATCAACACCATTAATTACGTGGGTGGGAGAAATATTCCCGCACCAACACCATCAATTACGTGGGTGGGAGGAATATTCCCGTACCAGCACCGTCCATTACGTGGCTGGGAGGAATATTCCCGCATCAGCACCGTCACTTACGTGGCTATTCCTGTACCAACACCATCAGTTACGTGAGTTGGAGGAATATTCCCGCATCAACACCATTAATTACGTGGGTTGGAGGAATATTCCCGCATCAACACCATTAATTACGTGTGTGTGTGTGTGTGTGTGGGGGGGTAATCCCGTACCAACACCATATGTATATGGATGGGAGGAATATTCATCAATTACGTGGGTGGGAGGAATATTCCCACACCAACACCATCAATTACGTGGGTAGGAGGAATATTCCCACACCAACACCATCAATTACGTGGGTGGGAGGAATATTCCCACACCAACACCACCAATTACGTGGGTGGGAGGAATATTCCCACACAAACACCATCATTTACGTGGTTGGGAGGAATATTCCCACACCAACATCATCAATTACGGTGAAAGGAATATTCCAACACCAACACCATCAACAACGGTAAAAGGTATATTCCCGTACCAACGCCATCAATTACGATGAAAGGAATATTTCCGTACCAACACCATCAATTACGGTGAAAGGAATATTTCCGTACCAACACCATCAATTACGGTGAAAGGAATATTTCCGTACCAACACCATCAATTACGATGAAAGGAATATTCCCACACCAACACCATCAATTATGTGGGTGGGAGGAATATTTCGTCGGGGGAATTTTCACCACCAACACCATCAATTACGTGGTCGGGGGGAATTTTCCCGTACCAAAAGCAAATGCAAACGTTGTTAACTAATAACAGCTTAAAGTTGACACCTTATTTTTTATAAAGGTACTGTTTTATGTTCTTCATAGTCTTTCGTGACAGGGACAACTGGTTAGTGTCTGGAACCTGTCCGCGGTATTCAGTGGCCTTTTAAAGTATACAAGGGGCTAAAAGGGGTTGTGCGGGGGTTGTACGAGGATTGTTTGCATTACTCGGAACTTAACTCTCGTTTATTTGTAACGGAGAGAAGAAAATATTCGGTACGCAGTTGCGGAGTTTTTTGGACCACAACATAAATATTTAAAACAATTTTTCACGAACAATAGACCCGGACATAGTCTAGAGCAACCTACCGCTCGAGATCCATGTTGTCTATGGATACTCGACTAAGCCATTACCCTTGCCTACGACAATCTCGCTAAGGATGATTTTGGTTGTCCAGTTAACGCAATGGTTAGCGCACTCGCTTCTCACTTACGCGACCCGGGTTCGATTACCGGCCTTGGTGCATGTGAGTTTGGTTGGTAGTCTGGAAGCCGGGCAAGTGGACTTTCTCTGGGTTCTCCAGTCCCCCTCCCCTCCCCACAAACAACACAAGACAATACTCTCGCCCAACATCGTGCCAACGTGAGCGACTAAGTATAAGTTAATGTAACTTGGGTGATTATTCAAAGGAACTTTACTCTTATCATAGCAAAAACAAAAAAAAAGATGCAATTAGCGGGTTGTTTTAACAACATTTACCATTGCATACTTACCTTATGTATTGCCAAGATAAACCAAAAAAACATTGTGTCGTTCATTGCCTACCACAATAGATGGATCGGGAAGGCCAAAAACTGAAACGTTTCAAATGTTCCTTGTTATTCAATGCTAAGGTACAATTAATAATATAACATTTGCATCATGTTTTGGTGAAATGTTGAGTTAGCACTAGCTGCTTTAGACAGGCGCTTACCCGGCACGCAGCCCCTCTTAAATTGTAAAAATGTACTTATTAACTACAATATCCGTGAACTAATATGAAAACAATGCTTATGTCATTGAGAACGACAACAAGTCCTTATTAACTGATAAAATAATGCATTGTTCGTGTTTATCAGGACTGGGACGTAATTTCTTACTTGCGCTCCAAAAGGCCAAACCCCCTCTAATGCCAAACTCTGAATTCGCTTCTGCAAAGGAATCATTTAATAGAGATTTGTCAGAATTCCATTTGCAATTTAACGAAAAAATGTCTTCATATAAATATGTTAATGTTTTAAAATGTTTAAGATGATCCAGACGACAATGGCGTGTGGCTTCTTGGTGTTCTATCTTTTAAAAAGGAAGATACTGAATAAAATACAAGCAACAGAGTACCTAAAATTCACTTCCTCGTAACAAATATATTTCTTGAAATAAAAAGCCACAATACATTGTGTTTTGGATAGTCTCTCGTAGTTTGGCATTTGAGCACAATCACTTTTGCAAAAAAAAATCCAAATTCTTGTTGGCCAAACCCTGATAATATATTATTTCGAAACACTCGAATAGTTCCCAAACACCTACACGAAAGGCACGCTAAGTTGCTTAATATTTGATCTTAGAATGGCATCAACAGTTTTGTATAGTTTGTGTTTTGGTCGTTGAGATCCACTTTAGAACTGTGGAATCTCTTTTAATCTTTCCTAACACTGCATATGACAATCGAGTCATCGCTATGCAGCCTTGTTTAATAATGGAAAATACAACAAGTGTATATAGATGTTTGCTATTGGAATAAAACAAAACAGAATATAGATAATTATTTATTGTGTCCTCAACTTTCAGCCTGTATAATAAATTATACTTTCGAAGGTTATGAGATAAAGCAAACTGGAATTCGCATAACATTTTTATTCTTATTCTTGTATGTCGATCTAGTATACATGTATATAAAAAACGCACCTCCAACTTGTTTCATATACCAGTAGCGTGACCTTGTCATTCAAAGATCGATCTTATTGTCAGCGTGAGGCAATGTTGCCAATCAATGGGGGCATTAATGAGGAGATCTGAGTGACAGATTCAGAGAATAGATCCAGGTCAGTCCCAGCTCATCGATAGTGTTCTGGGACTTCGTGAGACAATATATCGCAACAGCTCTTGAGCTCCGTCTAGTAAACTTATTGCAAAGTTTCATTATGATGTAGGCATGCTTTTGTTTGTTTGTTTTGTATTATTTTTTTTCGTTTTTTTTTAGGCAATCGAATCATATTGATATCGATGCTTAGCTTGATAGGGCCATTGTCTTATTTGTGATACAAGGCTGTTTTGGCGGCCTGTATCAATTTTCGTTCACTGTTAACATATGTTTTCAAAAGAAAATATTCATAATTCATTGCTTTTCGTCGTGCATTTCTCGTCTTATTCATCTTATAATTCCTGATGCTGATTTTAGATAAGTGCCATTTAACTTGATACATGGAAATGTTGTTTTGTGTGTTACATGTTTGACTTGGCCGTTCCTTATAGTCTCTTGTTAGGCGGATGAGGTGAATCGATAAAGGTGTTTATACAGAAAGTACGGTAATTTTATAGTAAAAAGAAATCAAAAGACAAACTGTTGAAAAAGAAAAAGTTCTTCATCGAAACTGTTGTCACAGTTCATTCTTCCTTCCGTACACTTTAATCTGAAATCTGAAAGAAATTTGTAAACACCTTTCACAAAAATCAACAGAGATAATGGTGAACGGGCTTATTCATTCTCATATTGACTTTTGCAATGGATTATTTACGGAAATCCCTGCCTATCAGATTAACAGACTTCAGAAAGTTCAAAACCAAGCAGCAAGAGTTGTGACCAACACACCATACGGTCATCCAACTACCGAAGTCGTCAAATCCCTTCACTGGCTACCTGTGAGGGCAAGAATTATGTTTAAAATTCTTGTCATTGTGTTCCGTATTGTGCAGGGAACAGCTCCATCTTATTTGAGGTCTTTGTTAAACCGTGTTCAGGGAAAATACAGACTAAGATCTTCTGATGACATTCAATTTATTGTTCCAAGAACCAGAACCAGAATTGCTGACAGATCACTTGCTGTGGTTAGGCCAAAATGGTGGAATGCTCTTCCTAGAGACATAAAACACATTAAAAGTGAACCTACTTATAGAAAGGAACTGAAAACTTACTTGTTTGGACTGTTTTATAATTAAGAGCCTACCAGATTTTATGTGTAAATGACTGTATATAGCCTTGTGTAAAATACCGCATGAACTGTGTGAAGCGCAATCGAATATTGAACAATACTTTTTGCGCTATACAAATGTATTTGTATTTGTATTTGTATTTATAAACGTTAATACACGAATAAATCACGTGATATGGTAATAGCGATACATCATAACGAATCGATATGTCGTTAAGTGGTACTACTATACGTCATAACGATTCGACATAACGTTAAGTCGTCGTAACGAATCGACATGTCGTTAAGTGGTACTACTATAGGTCATAACGATTCGACATAACGTTAAGTCGTCGTAACGAATCGACATGTCGTTAAGTGGTACTACTATACGTCAAAACGATTCGACATAACGTTAAGTCGTCGTAACGAATCGACATGTCATGAAGTGGTACTACTTTACGTCATAACGATTCGACATAACGTTAAGACGTCGTAACGAATCGACATGTCGTTAAGTGGTACTACTATACGTCATAACGAATCGTCATGTCGTTAAGTGAAATTACAATGTGGCATGACGAATTGACATGTCGTTAAGTCGTTCCAGCATTAATCAGCATGTTAAATATTTTCGTCCAGCCAGACTCATTGATGTTGACGTTCCCCAAAATTAGTGAGTACGTGATCTGTTTATTCAGTTTAAACCTGTGGCACTAAATACCACTTCTGGTAATGTTTATAGACTTATCAACCTATTGGTGTTTATCCATGTTTTCCGCTGTTATATGAATAGCCGAACATCTCAAGTTTGCTCGAAAGTAATTTCAGATCCCATACAAAAAAAAACTCGCATGTAACGTTCTAGTGTCAGATATAAAAAAAAGTTCAGTGTTTGCCGCAGTGAAATATTGGATGTTTGGATGATCATGGCTAATGGTTTGTGGCGGTCGTATTTCTGTGGAAACTGCTACAAATACAAACCAGATCACACAAACCACGCCTGGGACGAGAAGTCCGGGTTCTAATAAAAAGTAGACGGAGGTAACATGAAAACATTGTTCTGTCATCAGCAGTGATATATTGGATGTTTTGGTGATTGTGGGAGTAAAGTCGTTGAGGAAAAGCCGAACAAAATATTGTGAAAACTCAACCAATGATACAGTAAAAAGGAATAATACATCATGTATATGATTGTCTGTTAGCCACGGGTTTGACCAAATCCTGTTGAGCAGGTTATGCATTTAGCACAATGGAAACATTATGTCTATGATGATAAAGTACCGGGATTCAATCCATCTGGATGTTCGTCCGTAACATAATGGTGACATAACTGAACCAACCGCGCCAACCTTTGCCAATTTCCTTCTCTTTTCTTCTTTATTTGGAAACTTGTCTCGTTGATTTCTATGCCCTGAGAATTGTATGTGTATTAGTGCTTTTAGTTGGTCGAGATATGTAATACTGTCTTTAATATGATGAAATATTTGGCATTCATTCTGGAAATCACATTTACCATTAAATCGAATACAGTGTAACATTATCAAGGAGTTGTTAGAAAGCAAGAATGTCCTCGAAAACTTAAAGTGACACTCTTATTCAACATCAATGCATACACGTGTATAACCAACATATATTTTGACTGATAAACCTTTAACATCTTACTTAATAATGCATTTATGGAAAATATTAATTACTGATAACAAGATTGTAACCGTGTTTTTAAAAGCTGCAAACATATTAAATGACTGGTGAATGCTAAAAGATTTACTGTGATCTTCTATGATTTCAAATGGTAGAAATACTGTGTTTTATGCACATTTCGTTCAAATTATAATAGGTATCCTTCATAAGAACCATTGTTTTCGACATTTATTCAGCCTTTTTGGAATAATAAAACAAAAGTATTAATAGTGGTAAATCTAATGTGGGAGTAAGAGTGCATCTTTAACAGCTTGTCATAAACAAGCTATGACCTACCGGTCAAGCCACGACATTCAGGGGAGATTTCGATTTTACGACAATGAAGATCATTTGAGGCGGGAATGGAAGCAAAATGCACGTGCAAACATTCGACAGCCGACATTTCTGGAAGGGATTTTGTTGAAAGCACTTCATAGTGATCGTAAGTTATATTTCTGAAGTGAAAAAGCTCAATGCCGTCCTATTAATTACAATACTCTGTGTCTTTGAAGACACATTTATTTTTTACAATCATTGTCACGAGACATACTATGTGGATATTGGAATTAATGAGACTGCATCTGTTTGGTATTAGTACTGTCTCTCATCTTTCAAGAAATCTTGGTTGTCTGCCTGCATCATCCATTTTCTGATCATGTTCAAGTTAATTTCCTTCGTCGCCTCATATTGTTGAAAATCTTCAATCTTCTGGTGCAGGCATTTCTGCGTTTCTTAGTTTTAACTAATTTGTACAGCTGTTTTAAACTATCATAATTTTAGCTCATAGCACAAATTTTAAATTAATAACAGAACACAGAACACAAGTTTATTACCACACATAACATCACATATATATATACATCAATGAAGTAGACCATGATAATCCATGATCATTTCCATTATTTATTTTTGCTTGGCGGTTTATGATTGTTTTTTAACTAGTTAAGATATTTTAAAGTTACAAAAATAGTAGCAAATTTTAATCAAAAGTATTATTACGTACCAGTCCTTTAACAACAATTTAACGGCTGGTACTAAAACATATAATACTCATGTATCATGTAAATAATGAAATTCTTTCTCTGCTCATATGCTTTATACACGAAACTAGAAAGATCCTTTAACAAATCAGTATGATCTGTATTCAACAATTCTATGGTTTCAAACATATTTGGATAAGTACTATAATATCTTGGAATATATTTCCGATCTAACAGATTCGCGTTCAAGTGGCTGGAATTGCGCTGGCTTGCCAAAAGCTTAGACGGAAGGGTATTTAAGACATAGTTAATGGCAATATTGCTCTAAATAAAATTGTGAAGAGTTAACGGATAAAGCTGGGGTTTTTTCTTTCGATCAAAATAACAATTGAACACTTGAATGATCGAAGGGCGTTACTTCTGGTGTGTATGAATGTAGAAAATAGTTCTCATTTCAGAGCAACTATAAAATGAAATTGCGAAAATGTTATACAAAGGGAAGTTGTTACACGTACGCCAGCAAATCATTAAAGTGATAGAAAGTGTATACATGTTTGCTTATAACGTTTGATGTCATTTCCGGTATGCAGCTTGAAATACCTGTTAGAATTTTAAAACTTACTAAAAAGAACAGTGGTGAAATTACGAACTGGTTCCATTTCCCTTCGGTCAATATTTAAAAATATCATCCTTATGTAATACTTAGACGATATGAAGTCGTAATGATTTAGAATGGACGGAGTCAGCGTCATCTTTCATTCGGAATTCCTCGGCAATTTTACATCGGAAATATGCCGATACATCAATAGAATTAGTTCGTTAAATTTTAAATAATAATATTAATATGTTGTGGTGTTTTAACGTGATTTTATTATATCTCAGTTTAAATTGTTTGACAGTGAAGTTTGTAATTGCAAACATGATTAAGATTCCCCACACTGTAAATCCAAGTGTTAAGTTTTAGAACATGATTTGAACACCCAAATGCAACAGATATTGAACGCGTCTTTCCGTTCAAAGAGTGTTCTAAACCTTAACACTACTGTTCAATAATTGAACATCATGTTCAATATTTAACACTCCCAGTGTTAAAAATTGAACACCTCAAATGTTCTATAAATTAACACCGGACGCGTTCAAATTGCATGCAACAGATATTGAACACTTAGAACACGTTCAAAGGCAAAGTGTTCAGCTTTGGAACACATAATGTGTTCAAAATTGAAGTTTTCGTAATCTTGACCAAATTGGAAGTGTTCAAATCAGAACACTAGTGTTCAAATACATTTAACACCAGTGTTCAGATGGCATGGTTATAAAAGATTGAAATAAATCATATAACATAAAAACAATTTTATTGAAAGGGATTGTTATAACAGACACAAACAAACCCTAAATGATATTTCTGAAATCATCACTCAACAAACGAAAATCCACATAAATGGCAGAAAAATAATACTCATACAATACTTTATTATTATTCACGCAGCTTGTTTTAATACATTTTACAATAAAATTGACAATTTCACTGTACATGCAACATACAGTGATACTGAAATGTTTCATTTATTAGTTAAAGAACAACAGGTTAAGCAGTCTATAATAAAGATCCAAAAAGTATATATTCTATAATATAGTATATACACTGTATTTCAAAAATATATGACAATACATGACCAAATCTGCATATCCTTAGAATCAAATTTTTAGTATCACTATGGCATTAAAAACATAATGTGAAACATTTTGTAAGATAAATGTCAACTCAAAACCAAACAGTAACAAATTATTGTTCATTTGATGCCTCAAAAATCGGTATGAACAGTTTCGAGTGATACAATTATTTCTCTGAAATGGACTAAGTAACATTCATTTGAAACACTATGCACCACAGTCCATTTTGACGACTTATGGTCGATACACAGTTCGTTGTTGACATACGAATATTGCCTTGATTTCAAATTCAAAGTTTAATAAGGCTCATGCAAATTCACATGTTTTTAAAAGATTCATGGTGAATAATTAAATGGAGATTGGGGAAAGACATTCTTTTTGCATTTGGAATATAACCTAAAACAGCTATACAAATAACCATGAATATATAGAGAGCAATCATATAGAGGATAATTGTTTGTTTCAGTGTACGATCATAATATATTTCACCTAGTGAGCACCAAAAGTTATATTTTACGAGTGGCTTAGCGACGAGTGGTCTATTCACTTTTGGTGTCCCAGCCCTGTGCATGCTGACACGTTTGTTTAGGTTTGTAGAATGGGCTAAACTTTTAAAACCTTCAGTTTGAATTATCTCAAATTGATATTTGCACTATTTTCAACATTGCCATATTGTTTATTTCACTAACTTATGTCTGTAAACCACCTGAAAGCATATAATAAATATATTCAGGGTTATTTTTATTGCTGTTATTAGATTATATATCGTTTATCAAAGTATTAGATGGCTTAGCATGTGTCCTGTCCTGGGCCTTGATTTTATCGAGGAGTGGTCTGATTTTCTTGCAAAAGAACTTAAATGTTTTAGATGTTTCTCTCAGAAAAAGTTCATTAACAATGAACTGTTGAAGGAAGCCCAGGAACATGGCAATAGGTCTTGGGTAATCAATGTCAAAAACATAGTTTACAGCCAAAAGCTGTATAATATAAACCATATAGCAATCTCTATAACATTTTATGGTTACATCGTCTCTTGTGATGTAAGCACAGTTGACATCTCCTTTTAGGATCGTTAATGTAGGGGCTGTGCCGGTTTTCGATTTCTGCAAGACATCTATTTCTGTGTTCGCTTCACACTATAAAAAATGAGGAACACTGCATATCAATTTAACGAGTGTGTTTCAAAATAATCATTCAACCATAGTTGACAGCAAATTCTAGTGATCAAATTATTGCTGTTCATTCTTAAAACAGCAACAAATGCCACCAGTTATTCCAACTTGGTTTCTGCCAATGCTATAAATATATATATAAAAAACATGTTGATGTATAATATGGTCAAAATTAAGACTCATTTCCTTAATTTAAGCTGTAATGTACTGAAAATTGCCATAATTACCAGGGGTTTCAAATGACTCAGCGGGTCTATTGTTGTAGGACTACCTGGATACTTTCTTACAGTCCCTTCTTCATATCATATGACAGGGTGTTCAAGTCCCCGCCTACTTTTACTACTTTTACTGTATGTATTAACTGTATGCATAAAAGGATTACCTCGCACACTTGAATTGTGGGTTGATGGCGTTTTGTGCCCTGTTTCCCCCCGGTCAAACTTCGTCTCGCTTTCAATTAGCTGCAGGGATCCAAGGACAATACTCCAGATCTCATTTCGTTTCTGGAATGATGGAAGTTGAAATAATTTCTTTATCAATAAAAACATGCATTTATTTCCTTACCAGCCCTAATATGTTTTGCAGAGACATGTGTATTAACGATGTAATAAGTCAACACTTTTGTCATTTAACCATTGAATACATTGTGAACAGACAAGAATGAGAGAATGTCCTATATATTTAATAGTTCTTTTTTACCTTTCCATCATCATCAGCATTCAATGCATCTGGCCCCAAAACCGTATCCATTAGCCTTTGAGTAGCCCGCACCAAAATTCTGTGTTTCCTACAATGTCTGCAAATTCTCCCCCAAACATCTTCTTGAACTCATACAGCACCTTAAAAAGAACTTATGTTTGAAAAGGTGTACAAAACATTTTGACGAATACTTTGATCATGAACTTTTAAACTGCTATACGAATATTTTGCATGTTGTCTATTGTAATTTGAGAGCAGTAATTCATTTCAATACTGAAAGCTCTTTATGTGTTATGGCACTAGCATTTTCACAACCAAGCAGATAAAAAGGCAAGGATGTTATAATAGACTCCCTGATGTTTTCTTTTTTTAAATAAGTAATATAGCAATCACACTAACGATCTTGCCCAGCAGATCAGAACTACTTACATATTTTCCTTCTCCAAAACAAGGCACCGACTCAATGACACTCTTAAGGATGGTCGTATTTGTTTTCAACAGCTCACATCTGTATCTTCTAGTTTCATCTAGAGCAAGCAACTGAAAAACCAGGGTCATCCTTGTGATAATGTATTGTTATGATTTTGAAATGGCAGAAATGTATCAGCAATAAGACAACACATGTTTACATGTAATTCCAGACGTTATATCATCGTTCATTTTCAGTAAAACGATCGAAGTGATTAATTTTATACTTTTCAATTGTATATGCAATGCAATGAGTTTTCGCGAGGAAATAAAATCAGAATAAACATTGGATTAACTGGTGATTAAATTGCGGCATGTGCAATACAAATGGCACTGTTAATACATGAGTATAAAGGGGTGCGTTTTAACCATGCATGCAGTATCTGTTTGTTTGAAAAGTATGATTAAAAGTAAAAAATATGGTCTACAATTACCTTTCTTCTATTCCAATCTAACACGCTCTGTTACCCAGAATTCCATGAACCGGTTGCGCTATTTTTAGCTTTGGCTTTCATTGTGATAACGGCTGGTGTGTTCAAGATTGGACGCGATTTGAACGCTGGTGTTCAAAAGTTTTAATTCAGTAAAAAGTTCGTTCAAATTACTCATTTTCAAGATCGTTTGTAAAATATGATATATTTAAATATAATTTACATCCACTTTAAAATCACCTGAACACATTTTAAAGGCAATCTTTATGTCAAGAATTTTTTGTACACTTGAAGCGTTAAGAATTTGAATACCAAAGTGAACACCCGATACAAATTAATCAAATGTTTACACTTATTTGAACACGTGTGTGTTAAGACTTGAACACTTGTAGGTTAAAATGTCTAAAATTGAACGCGTCCGGACGCGTATACCGTCCGGTTAATTTGCAGTGCAGAGTAAAGTCATTATGTTTAACTGATAAATTGAAATTACTACACGATCAACTTGCAGTGAAGTTAAATGCAAACAGTTCTGACATTGTTAACCGAGGTTATTTTCGATGTAAAATGGCCAAGGAGTTCTGAATGGTCGTCTAACTGCCTCATTGGCTGACACATTGTCAACGCAAAATCTGACGCAGGGACTTTGTATCGGATGAGTGGCAGCAGCCGGACCTTAATATACCCGCGGAAGGTAAACATTTATTGATTAAGTCTAGAACTTAATAATCGGATTGCCAATCTCCAATTTCATTGGATGAAAATGTAGGTTGTATTCTAAATAATCTTTAAAATTTGTATGATTTGACCATGTTTTAAATACAACATGACCAAAAAGTGAACTTGAGCTGACCTAGATTTCGTAAAGATAACCATTCTAGAATATTTCATGACGACGAGACCCAATTATAACATTGGATTCGTCATTCGGAGCTCCTCGGCCATTTTTATCGAAAACAACCTCGGATGTATATGGACGGTTTACATATTCAGAAATCGGTATGTTTAAGTCCGCTGCAAGTAGATAGCGTAGTAATTTAATTTAGCAGTTAAACTTAATGACCTAACTCTTGGGAGTCTTATTTATGCTTGCAATAAAACACTTCATTGGCAATCAATATTGAAACTAACATCAACAAATACAAACTAAAATACTACATTTAATTAATGATATTATTAAAAAAAATACGAACTTCTTCTACTGATGTACCGGCATACATCCGAGGTTGTTTTCGATAAAAATGGCCGAGGAGTTCCGAATGTGGATTCGTATGCTTACTAATAAAAATTAAAAAAAATGATTTGACCTTGTATCTTGATTTTTTACCCCACATGAACCATATTATGACTTAACCAGTATTTTTACGATCTGGCCGGTTTTTTTCAACCACTAAATTGGAAAGATTTTATGTGCCCGTCGGAAGCGTATCAATCAATACATTGTGGAAGAGAGCTCTTCTAAATAACAGAAACATTGATTCAATGGCACTCTCCAGGACAGTAAATTCATTTTGACACTAAAGATAATGAGAATTAACACTAAAAATAATTTCCCTGAATACCATTCCGTAACCTGCTGTAGACAACACCAAAATCAACAATGTTATTATTTTGGAAGTCTCCAAGAAGCTCTTGGGAAACCGATTTACATAAACAGCATTATCTAGTGTGAGCAAAGTATGTCCGAATAAGGAAAACAAACAAAAATGCTTGACAGAAAATGGAACTTACAGACGTGGTCGACTGGACGAGGAAAACTGAGATAAAACCCTCTTTATAATTAAGAAACTTCCATCCGTTTGTCACCCAGATTTACAGGATGTTTTACCACTTGACAGCAATAACAGTGTGTGTATACCACGTGATCAATTGCGTCATAAATGCTACGTCAGAAAGCAATATTTTGCTTCGATTGAAGACTTAAAACAATGATAACTGACATTTTCTTTACCATTTTAAATGAAACATAGCGCAGTCTATGCCACTTACGGAGCCCCGCCTTCGGTCTTTTACCAAAGTTTGATTGAGGGTTTAGTTTCTTATAACACTTCGACAAACCTTTTCACGATTCGGCCGTCTGACGGAGCACTTTCAAAACATTGTTTTGGAAACAGGTTTGTCGAAGTATTTGATGAAACTAATCACCTTATCAAAACTCCGGTTATAAAACATAGGTGGGGCTCTTTTTACGGCATAGGCTGCCCGTTGTTTCATTTAAAATGGTGTAGTAAAAGAAAAGTTATATTTAATTTAAGTCTTTATTCTAAGCAAAATATTGCCTTCCGACGTAGCATATGTGACGTAATTAAACAGGTGGTATACAGGAGACAACTTTCGTAGGTTAAAATATGGTCGCGCGGTTTAAAGCGTCAACACACATGAGATAACTTTCCTTGGCTAAAACATGGTTATGCGGTGTAAAGCACTGCCACACATGATACAACTTTCCGTGGCTAAAACATGGTCGCGCTCTATAAAGCACTGCCACACATGATACAACTTTCCGTGGCTAAAACATGGTCGCGCTCTATAAAGCACTGCCACACATGATACAACTTTCCGTGGCTAAAACATGGTTATGCGGTGTAAAGCACCAACACACAGGAGACAACTTTCCTTGGCTACGAATTACATGTATTGTTTCTTATAAATTCTAGGTCAAGTTCGATTATAGGTTGTTTGAAAATTGGAGTATTTGTTCTGATCAAAAGTTTCGTTCATGGTTGTCGCGTGTTAGACATCAATTTTGTCTTTAAACGTTTCATATAGTATTGTCTGGGATGCTCGAAATCAATTCCATATAGCTTTACTTCGACAATTTCACGCAAGAAAGATTTAGTCAAGGGATGATATTTCATGGCGTCTATAACATCTAATCAATAAAATATGCATTATACGGGTTATTTAATAGAATTCTAACCCTCTTATCTGTAATAAATGATTTACAGCCATGGTTACCAGCATGTTGGTTTAAGTTTTTATTAATTTTTAAGCCTTTTCAAGTGCTGTTTTCCAACATGGTAATTATTCACAATTGCAAACAGGTACATGCAGTCTAGTATACCAATTAAATTAAACACATGTGTTCGCAGGTATATACAGCTTCTTCGTCGACCCTTGGATTCGAAAGTCGACCCAGTGTACTTATTTTTGTATTTTTGTACGCATTGTAAAAGAGCAAGATAAAACTAATATTATTCTGAGAGTGACTGAACGTAATATGAATATATCATTGCATTGTGAATGTAATTCAAATAATACTTCAAAGGAGGAAATAAAGATTTATCTATTATCTATCTATCTAATAGTATCTATTGAAAAGGGGTAAAACGCCTATGCGCAATCCTGACAAGGGTTTGCAAAGCGAACTTGAAATACGTATGTAAAAGTACCTCTATCAACCAAAAGACAAACATTACGCGATGTGAATCATTAAAATAACATAAAATGTTCACATTGCATCCCCATTTCTTACTATGATTCTGAACAAGAGCATGTATACTGATTTTTTTACAAAGCACTTTTAATTTGCAAAGTCGCCATTTTATTCGTCGGCAGTCATCAGCCAATCAAATTTGTTCGATGTGCTCAGAAATCAAAATGGCCGAAAACTACTACTTACTATGATTCTGGAACAAATCTTGGTGGCTGAATATCGCGAACTTTTGTGGTGAATTTCATTCATAAACAATGTGCAAAATGGTTTGAGTAATTTAAACGGATGTATCTTCACTTAACTGGATATTTATATGCGTACAGCATTGCACAAAACATGACAAATGATGGGAAGGTAAATTCTTATTTTGGATTTTTGCGAACGCGTGTGCAAATGCATTAGTCGATTTATTTTGATAGATAACTCAATACAGTGTTGATTTTGCTTATTCAACAGTCATTATGTTTTATATTAGTCATTTTATGAATAATAAAAACTTTAACTGTTTTACATTGTTTATTTTATTTTGTTTGAGGTATGCAAAATGTGTCTTCAGCCCATTGTCAATTTAAAATATAAAGGGTAAAAAGGTAGAGAGAACCCCCGTGTGCACTCTCACAGATTGAACGTTTTGACAACTTTTTTATTTTTTGTCTTGGAGCGAGCCAATTTTTGCGAAAATCCATGGAAACCAGTTTAAGATTGCTGACAAAAAAATTAGATCGCAGATTGTTATATTTAAGCTCAAAGATTGATGTTGTATGCATTTTTCTTCAACCGTTAGTAACGGTTTAAGCCATAAAACATTAATTTTCGAACGGAAATATGAAAATCTACGATCTGATTTTTCTATCAGCAATCTTATATCATTGCCAGGTTTGCAGATATTTACAAGATAGAAAAAGTTGTAAAAATGGTATATCTGTGAGGGTGCAGCTTTAACGCAAGATCCGGACAATATCCTCAATATTTCCTCAGTTGGAACAATACCGTAGCCCTGGGTGACAGATAATACCACGGGAAAACTTCGGGCGACAGAAACGTAGTCGGCTATTTAAATTTCTTCCAAAAACTAATTACTTGACAACTTTTACTTGCAAATTATAATTACCTAAATTGCTTCTAATAAATTGCATTGCCAACATTTTCTTAACAATGAGGGTAAACAATGAGGGTAGCATTGTTGTCCTACTTCAGTAACAGAACATCAAACAGAATGAGCTCTTTTTTGTTCCGATAGAGATGTAGGTAGCCGCAATATTTTACTGTGTACAGTCTTCTATTAAAAAACACAATTCATACTTATTGGGTACGTGTCCCTTTATTATTGGTGCCAATTAACCGGTTTCAACGAGCAGTACAAGTCATGGGCCTTACATTTTTTTCAAAGACAAATGGTTACAAATGGCATTTGATAACTGTAAGGAAACTTAATGTATGAAGCAAGTACATATCAGGCGCGTAGCTGCCTATACATGATTCTGACAATTTTTAAAACAAAAACCAGCCAATGTTGCATTTTGCCTACTTAACTACATGATCCTAAAACTGTCCATTAAATAAAGCACCACAGAACGTCCAAAATTCACCAGATTGCACCATGTTTTTCAAAATTTTCCGAGGTGGCATGCCCCCGAATCCCCCTAGCACAATTATGAATCCACATGAATAGAGGGCTAGCTACGCCCCTGCAAATATCAACACAATTTAACTTGAAGTCTCAATTCAGATGTTGTCATATCCTATTAGACGTGTATCTATAGATCTCTGTATTAATGTACTAATATTTTTCCTCCAATTTATTACATGAATTTGCAAATTTGCATACCATTATACGAAGACTAGTTGCCACATCAGCTGTGTTATTGCTTTAAACTGGCCAGTTTTTACGCTTGTATTTCAAATGCACAGTCATAAGAAAAATTGGATGTCATATAAATGAGAAACTGAATAAAAGATATAAATATAAATATAAATATAAATAAATATTAACAAAATATAAAGAGTAAGACATCTCAAGCCACGACGTTGTCATTCAGCATGTATACTAGAGACACAGTGTAGCGTGTTTTACAGGGACTTTAAATGGGGTTCTCACACGGGTCAGCACGGGTCACAACCGAGTAAGTGACGCTAATTTCTAACTAACCTTTTTGACAAATAATGTATGAAATATTTCTTAGCCTATAAAAGACTAATTTCGGCCAACTATTGCATCATTAAATACAAGCAAATCTAAAATATTTCACACTAGTAAAAGCTGAAAATAATTATAGGCTAAGTTATTTTCATATCTTCTCTTTCAAATAAGTTGTTTAGAAATTAACATCACTTGTTTGTTTTCATCGAGTGTGACCCGTGGTGACCCATGTGAGAACCCCTTCGAAGTCACGTGATTCCCCCACCTGTTATTACAACTGTTCAAGAATTACCATGAGAACAAAATGAACAATTTCACAATTAATTGTTTTCGTCAAGAAAGGTTCATCATTGTTATCGACGTCCTCCCACAAACTGTAACGGCATGTGGCTTGCATTTAGGTTAGACCTGTGGCACTTAATAACACTTCGGATAATGTTTACAATCATCAACCTATTGATGTTTATCTATGTTATTCCGCTGTTAGATGAATAGCCGAATATCTGAATATTGAATCTTCCCCGGAGAATTGAGAGTAATTTTAGATCACATACAAATCTCGCCTGCGACAAGAATTCCGAGTTCTGGTGAAAATCGAGGGTCGACATAAAACCAGCGTTCTGTCGTTGGCAGTGGAATATTAGATGTTTAGTTGTTTGTGGTTAATCGTTAGTTTGTGAGGTTAATATTTCTGATAAAATACAGCGTGAAAGTGCAACAGATATCATGAATTTGGAGCTTTCTACGAATTAGTTCGTAGATGTTGTAGCGAATTATTCCGACAAGATAATTTTTATGTGTATGGTTTAGAAAGACCCGGATTATAAATAAGTGGATGTTCTGCTACAGGATCATGGTGACATAGCTAATTGTAAAGACGTCATCATATAATATTTTCTTCGTAGTCCGCATGCTTGTTGATTTATTTTTATGCGCTATTTTTGATCCAGTATTTTCATAAGATTAAAGTTTATCCTGTTGAGCGAATTGAGTTGAGTTGAATTTCTTAGTTGGTCGAGATATGTAAGACGTTCTTTGTTTTCATCAGAAGTTTGCATAAATTCCGTATAGCACATAAGGATGAAGTTAAAATGATACATACTAAAAGGATAAGTTTAAAAACATTCTTGTAAATTTGACGACAGCTCGCCACCAAAGGCCATGTCTTTCCGGTCAAGCTACGAAATTCAGGGGAGATTTCGATTCTACGACAATGAAGACCATTTGAGGCGGGAATGGAAGCAACATGCACGTGCAAACATTCGACAGCCGACATTTCTGGAAGGGATTTTGTTGAAAGCTATTCATGGTGATCGTAAGTTAATTACTTACATAGTTTCATTTATATTATTCATGCACAATGCACACGTTTGTTTCCATGAAGAAAACACACTTTCGTAACATAATGTCATATAGATGCTTCCCGGAGTTATTAAAGGAATGCATCTCTTTGGTATTCTTGCAGTGTCTTCTACCTGTCAGAAAGTATTTTACGACTTCGTTCGCTAGTTCAACGCATCATGAGAGATAGTATTTGCCCATCAGAAATGGTATACAAGTGCAATCTATGAGACACATTCTCTTAATTACTTCATACATTATTCGTCAATAACTCATGTTATTATTATATCATGCACGTGGGTGTTGGCTCGATAGAGAATATAGTTTTAACTTTATTTTACTTATAATTACCAGGGGCGGTATTCATAAAACTTCTTAAGTAATTTCCTCAATAAGTCACTTTCCTAATTTTACTATCTCTTTAGTCATATGAAAAAAATAACTCCCAAATGCATTATTTCTATTGTCCATATTGCATAAAACCTGCTTTAATGTAAAAAAAACACTCCTACATTTCTTTTCTTTTGATTTTGAAAATTTAAGACATCGACTTAAGTTAGGAAATGACTTAAAAAGTTTTATGAATACCGCCCCAGCATGTTTAGCTCATTACAACGGTGCGACACTATGTAAGACATTGTGAAGTTAAACCTGTATTTTTTTCAGTTTCGTGCTTCTTCAGATATTTGTCTGCAAGTTATTATTCTATACTTTTATAATTGACAAATGTTGTCTTTGAAGTGTTTCGTTGTATCTTGTTTGTGAAGTTATTATATTGATTTGATGCTTTATTTTCTTCAAGGATAATTCTCATGTCAATAACACTTATTTCTGAAAGGCAGACGTCTTAAAGCTGCACTCTCACAGATTTACAATAATGCCATTTTTTTTCTCCGAATCAGCTGATATTTTTTCAACGACTTCAAATCAGTCAGTCAAGACAACACACACTAGAACAGATTCCAATTGTTCGAATTACGGCAAAAAAACCAATGTTCTTAATGCGTAAGTAACGCTTTTAGCCATAAAACATCAATCTTCGACCATACATATGAAAAACTGCGATATAAATTTTACTGGGCCTTCTTATACCACTAGCTTTTATACATTATGGCAAATATTGGCTCATTCCAAGACAAAAGAATCACATATTGTCAAAACGGTCAATCTGTGAGAGTGCAGCTAGAACAATCATCATTAGTTCTCTTTACCGTATGACCTGGCTGTCAAGGTGCCATCAAATAGGACTTAAAGGCATAGTTAAGGAATGTTTGGCATGACAATCCCCTGCTGTGTATCTCCTGCTAATTGAACTGGTGTCACAGTAGGGGCAAATTTCCTGTGTATTTGTTTATTGGCTCAGGGCCATTTAGGGTCCATTTCTATAATAAAACCTCGAAAACTGCCCAGCAGGATACTCAGATCGGAGACCTGATAAGACAAATAGGCAATTAGATTAGGATCAATACACAAAGGTTGTGTACTTTTCACCGATTTGGGGGTTGGGGTCACTTATAGAAGGCTTAAACTAGGCCTTTAAGAAGGTCTGTCAATTTTGGTACTCGTTGTATCCATGTGTGTGAATATTGAAACAGTTTCATGAAGTTCCAGATATATTGCCATGGTTACAGATACTGAATGGTGACCCTTTAACCTTTTGGTGGCCCTTTTCAATTAAGGATTTTAGTCGTAACGTCAATCATCTGAAATCTATAAACGTCACAAATGGCAATACATTGACTTTATTTTTATTTGCCGAACTTTGTGTTAAAATTATAAAACTATAACACTCAGATGATTCCAATTAACGACCAAAATTGCCTGCAATTTTTATCATCACGAAAATACTTGAGTCCGACCACAATCTCAATCTCATTATCCACATGACATTGAATTTTTTTTTTTTAAACGTGTTTTTACTCTTTTTAAAAGTGCATTCTCTCATAGACATAGTGAAAAAAAATAGGTTCATATAAATATAAAACAACCACACATTTTCTACAGCAAATAATTACTCCTACAATTCATCGCTTGTTTGTTTTTATCAATTACTCAAGATTTTTATTTGGCTAAAGAAATTATTTTCTGTGTAATATTGACAATAGGTCAACGCTTTCTATGAAAAAAATAATACAATTATTGAATGTTGCTGTGTTTTTACGCGGTAAAATGAGTTGAGAGTTGTGGTGTTTAACAGCACCACTAGAAACTGGTAGGAAATGCCGCCGTAGATAAATCATATTTCTAACAAAGATATTTTCTTAAAGATGCACTCTTACTTCCAAATAAGATTAACCCCAATTCATAATATTGTTTTAATATACCAAAAAGGATGAATACATGTCGAAAACAATGATTTTTATTAAGGACACCGAGTTTAATTTCAAAGAAAGATGCAGGAAACACGGTAGTTCTACCTTTATATGGGACGATAGTAAATCTCAGTAATTTTTTTAGCACTCACCAGTCATTTCATATTTTTGCGTTTTCAACCATTAAATACACGGCTTCAGTCTTGTTATCAGTAATAAATATTTTCCATAAATGCATTATTTAAAAGGTAGTTTAAGGTTTATCACTCAAAATTTATGTTAGTTATACATGTGTATGAATTGATTTTGAATAAGAGTGTCACTTTAAACGTTACCAAATGACAGTTGTGGAATGTGCGTATTCTGTTTCAGACATCATTTCCACCGTAGAAAGCACTAACGACGTGAAGTCTTATTGTCCGCTTTCCTTTCCCTTTGCTTGGAATAATGCACTGATAATGGTCTGAAAAATAGCAAGTTCAGATGAAACCAGTTATAGTTTTCTGTCTTCTCTTTACGCAGAATGCCTTAGGGAGTAGAAATACGAGACAGATAATATACATCTAACCAAACGTCTTAAGATGGGAAAGGATATATTAAGCGTTTCAAGTATTCCATCTTGATTATAATGCGGACAGCATTTCAAATTCCTCAAACTTCACATAAAGGTTTGACACAGGCTAAAAGTATAGACTGGCGATGAGGTTTATTCAACAAAATATGTACAATTTCATCATGTTTTGTGAAAATCAGACAAACCTACGACACAACTGTATAAAGTGGATGAGCACACACTGTAAATATTTGTTTATTTACCAAAATAGGATCAAGTATACATTTTAAGGGTTTTAGCTAAACAGTCATGGAAGGGTGCTGCGCCGTGATAATCTTTGGTAGCGGCCTTCTGCCCTTTAGCTAAACAGTCATGGAAGGGTGCTGCGCCGTGATAATCTTTGGTAGCGCCCTTCTGCCCACATGGGTTTCCTTCTGTATTCATAGAATTAAATGTTTAAGATAATAAAAACAATCTTTTGTTTTGACTGAAGCTTAAATTATTGTTTTTAATGCATACAAATAAGACATATTTTGCAGTTGAAACCTACTATAACTTCAATTAAGCACAAATCCTAATCCTACTTTTTTATATTTTTACTGAAATTCATAATGGCAATGCCAGACACAAAACGCCTTTTTCGCCCTTACCACCCCCTGTCCTTTTTCTGCAGCACCATGTCCCTTTTCTGCAGCACCATGTCCCTTTTCTGCAGCACCATGTCCCTTTTCTGCAGCACCATGTCCCTTTTCTGCAGCACCATGTCCCTTTTTCTGCAGCACCATGTCTCTTTTTAAAACTTGGCTAAAACCATACATTATTAATACTTGTGTGACAAATATGTCTGGAGCAGTAGAGCCAGATGCTGCGATATTGTTGACCTTCATTAATAATGTAAGGAAAATTACATAGACACGCCGAGCTGTCGAGAAGGTGTTGGGATGTTTTCACTAGCACCAGGATTAAAAGCCCAGGTACAGCAGATAGTCAACACGTGTCGAAACAAGCCACACACAAATATTAAGTGACACACAAATATTTATTTTGTGGATAACACAAGGAGAAAAGATATGTGAACAAGAGTGTTGTCAAGTACGACGAGTGGAACCACTCTGACAAATATAGTCAAACCCCACCAAACATTTGCCTTGCAAATTTGTGTCTTACCCCTAGTTCGCTCAACCTTTGTAGCTGTTTTGTGATACATTTATATGTTAACAAATTCATTTGTACACGTGGACAATGATGTTTCATTCGTAAAATAATATCAGTGAATGTCCAATTGAATGTAAAGATATACTAACTACAAGTCCGACTTATTTCGTATGGAAATGGCACGCCCTTGTCGTTTAAGGCTAGATCTTATATAGCCAGCGGAAGACGAATTATCTGAAATGGAAGCAATTACGCAGGTTAGAATGACAGATGATGGGCAGGGAATAGTTGCTCGCCTCTTTAAGAAACTTCAGAGAATTTCTCAAAAGAATTAATCGTAACATATATCAGCTTTTTATGATTTGTAACAAACATTTGTATAACAAATCAGGTAGCGTTCGTTATCATTTTGTTTATTTTTGTTTTTTGTGTGTAACACTTGTGGTGTTGAGACAAATGAGAAACAAAACCTGATTTTGCAGATTTGCTGTTTTATGGACTAAACGTGCATAACATAAACAAATTATTGCATGTTTGTCTATTGGGGCTAGAGTAAAGAATCGTGTCCGACAAATTGATAAAAACAACACTAGCTTCGTAAACACCATCATATGGTCGCTTTAGAATGTTGTCATACCTAATATTCTCTCTCGTTATAATTTATATATTTATTTAAATTTACTCATACGCGCAGGGTAAAGAAGGTAGAAGCTCTCTATGTGCTTATCAAATAGATGTATTTGATATATTGCTCTCCCACAGCCAAGTTGTGACCACTGTGCACAAGGGTGAATTAAAGTTTTCATCTGGAATTGAACGTATTATACGCAAGTTGAAATAAGCAATATTGTATCAAACAAAAAGAAAAATAAGTTTCTTCAAGATACAGTAGATACTTTACATGTGATTCCGACAAGCAATATATGTCATCGTGTATCGTAACAACGGCTCCAGTACCAACCAGTTATGTTGCATGTAATTGAACATTAGCGCAGTATTTAATGTGTTCGTCACATACAATCAACGCTACAGCATTATTGGTATTGATGTTCTCCATGAAGTACTTGGAACGTGTGGCTTTCAATTCTCATGTTTAAACTGTGGCTCTTTATAAAACTTGGGATTATGTGTACAAAGTCATCAGCATATTGATGTGTGTCTATCTTACTCCGCTCCAAATGAATAGTCGAATATCAGAATATCTCGTGTGACAAACAGTATCAAATTCCGGTGGCAAATGAGGGATGGAATAGTACAGTGTTCGTTCTTTGCAGCGGAATATGGCATGTTTCGGGGATTGTTGATTTGTCGTAATGGTTTCTTCAGGTTATTATATTGCTGAATACTGAAGTTGTAATGTACCTTTGTGAAAATGCATCATAAATACATATGAAATAGGATACTATACCATTAATTCCGGTTTAGATACAAATTCGTTTATATCTAGAGGGCTGACATGTGCGTGATAGAAACCCGGATTGTCATCTATAAAGCAGCTTAATGGTGACACCAACGAACAATAATAACGTTTCCTGGAATATTCCTCTTTCTGTGTAATTCGGATATGTGTTGATTTCCACGCTTTGTTCTTGAACCAGTTATTTTCTCTACAATTATTGTTCTTTGATTTGATAAAATATTTGGCATTCATTTTGAAAACCAGATTACTCTTGAAATCGTAATATCGCTGAGTGTGTTGTTTTTAGGAAATTGACGGCAGCTTGCCATAAAAAAGCCATGACTTACCGTTCAAGTTACAACATTCAGGGCAGATTTCGATTTTACGCCGATGAAGATCATTTGAGCCGACAATGGAGGCTTCATGCACTTGCAAACATCCGACAGCCGACATTTCTGGAAGGTTTCTTATTGAAAGCACTTCATAGTGATCGTAAGTTATTACTCTGCGTCTAAAGTTTATTGAATATTAGTTTATTTCCTCGCTCTCTTTATCTAGGTTCATGAGTACACTTTTTGTACCAAGAATTATTACAAGATGAACGATGTCTGGAGTTATAAATGGAACTGCATTTCTTTGGTATGTTATTACATCTTCCAACTCTCAGAACATATCCATGTCGACATGCTTTGTCGTCATTTTTCTTCGTGCTCATATAAGTTTTCGTATTCGCCTGATTCTCTTGTTCGAAACATCTTTACCCTTGACTCTTCCTACTTTTTCTTAAATTTGACAACTTGGGTACAATGTTCAATTTATAAAATAGTTCGATCGATTTTTAAAAATCATACATATCAACTTGAGAAAATGACAACATTATGAACCAAGTTATGAGGTAAAGATGGAAAACAATGATGTTTTTACAGTTTTCTACGGATTGTTTGGTTCGACCCGTCTTCACCTATATTGGAACTTAACATTGTTTTTTATTACATTATAATCATTCTGAGAAATGTTTGAATTGATCAAATATTCGTATCAGCTGACGTGATTTGTGACCTAAAACATTTGATATCTTCAGCTTTACTTTATCTTACGTATGTACTTTAGAGGCATCACCATTTGTTTTAAATGCTGACTTGGTAGTAACCATCACTGTAGCTGCTTAGACAAACGACTCACGGACACGAGCTGGTAATAACTGTAGCTGCTTAGACAGACGACACACGGACACGAGCTGGTAATAACTGTAGCTGCTTAGACAGGCGACACACGGACACGAGCTGGTAATAACTGTAGCTGCTTAGACAAACGACTCACGGACACGAACTTGTAATAACTGTAGCTGCTTAGACAGACGACACACGGACACGAGCTGGTAATAACTGTAGCTGCTTAGACAGACGACTCACGGACAAAGGCTGGTAATAACTGTAGCTGCTTAGACAGACGACACACGGACACAAGCTGGTAATAACTGTAGCTGCTTAGACAGACGACTCACGGACACAGGCTGGAAATAACTGTAGCTGCTTAGACAGACGACACACGGACACAAGCTGGTAATAACTGTAGCTGCTTAGACAGACGACACACGGACACAAGCTGGTAATAACTGTAGCTGCTTAGACAGACGACACCCGGACACAGGCTGGAAATAACTGTAGCTGCTTAGACAGACGACACACGGACACAAGCTGGTAATAACTGTAGCTGCTTAGACAGACGACACACGGACACGAGCTGGTAATAACTGTAGCTGCTTAGACAGACGACACACGGACACGAGCTGGTAATAACTGTAGCTGCTTAGACAGACGACACACGGACACGAGCTGGTAATAACTGTAGCTGCTTAGACAGGCGACACACGGACACGAGCTGGTAATAACTGTAGCTGTTTAGACAAACGACTCACGGACACGAGCTGGTAATAACTGTAGCTGCTTAGACAGACGACTCACGGACACAGGCTGGTAATAACTGTAGCTGCTTAGACAGACGATTCACGGACACTGGCTGGAAATAACTGTAGCTGCTTAGACAGACGACACACGGACACAAGCTGGTAATAACTGTAGCTGCTTAGACAGACGACACACGGACACGAGCTGGTAATAACTGTAGCTGCTTAGACAGACGACACACGGACACGAGCTGGTAATAACTGTAGCTGCTTAGACAGACGACTCACGGACACGGGCTGGTAATAACTGTAGCTGCTTAAAACAGACGACACACGGACACGAGCTGGTAATAACTGTAGCTGCTTAGACAGGCGACACACGGACACGGGGTGGTAATAGCTGTAGCTGCTTAAAACAGACGACACACGGACACGAGCTGGTAATAACTGTAGCTGCTTAGACAGACGACTCACGGACACGGGCTGGTAATAACTGTAGCTGCTTAGACAGACGACACACGGACACAAGCTGGTAATAACTGTAGCTGCTTAGACAGACGACACACGGACACAAGCTGGTAATAACTGTAGCTGCTTAGACAGACGACACACGGACACGAGCTGGTAATAACTGTAGCTGCTTAGACAGGCGACACACGGACACGAGCTGGTAATAACTGTAGCTGCTTAGACAGGCGACACACGGACACGAGCTGGTAATAACTGTAGCTGCTTAGACAGACGACACACGGACACGAGCTGGTAATAACTGTAGCTGCTTAGACAGACGACACACGGACACGAACTTGTAATAACTGTAGCTGCTTAGACAGACGACACACGGACACGAGCTGGTAATAACTGTAGCTGCTTAGACAGACGACTCACGGACACAGGCTGGTAATAACTGTAGCTGCTTAGACAGACGACTCACGGACACAGGCTGGTAATAACTGTAGCTGCTTAGACAGACGACACACGGACACAAGCTGGTAATAACTGTAGCTGCTTAGACAGACGACACACGGACACAAGCTGGTAATAACTGTAGCTGCTTAGACAGACGACTCACGGACACGGGCTGGTAATAACTGTAGCTGCTTAGACAGACGACACACGGACACAAGCTGGTAATAACTGTAGCTGCTTAGACAGACGACACACGGACACGAGCTGGTAATAACTGTAGCTGCTTAGACAGACGACACACGGACACGAGCTGGTAATAACTGTAGCTGCTTAGACAGGCGACACACGGACACGAGCTGGTAATAACTGTAGCTGCTTAAAACAGACGATACACGGACACGAGCTGGTAATAACTGTAGCTGCTTAGACAGGCGACACACGGACACGAGCTGGTAATAACTGTAGCTGCTTAGACAGACGACACACGGACACGAACTTGTAATAACTGTAGCTGCTTAGACAGACGACACACGGACACGAGCTGGTAATAACTGTAGCTGCTTAGACAGACGACTCACGGACACGGGCTGGTAATAACTGTAGCTGCTTAGACAGACGACACACGGACACAAGCTGGTAATAACTGTAGCTGCTTAGACAGACGACACACGGACACAGGCTGGAAATAACTGTAGCTGCTTAGACAGACGACACACGGACACAAGCTGGTAATAACTGTAGCTGCTTAGACAGACGACACACGGACACAAGCTGGTAATAACTGTAGCTGCTTAGACAGACGACACACGGAGACGAGCTGGTAATAACTGTAGCTGCTTAGACAGGCGACACACGGACACGGGGTGGTAATAGCTGTAGCTGCTTAAAACAGACGACACACGTACACGAGCTGGTAATTATTGTAACTGCTTAGACAGGCGACACACGGACACGAGCTGGTAATAACTGTAGCTGCTTAGACAGACGACACACGGACACGAGCTGGTAATAACTGTAGCTGCTTAGACAGACGACACACGGACACGAGCTGGTAATAACTGTAGCTGCTTAGACAGGCGACACACGGACACGAGCTGGTAATAACTGTAGCTGCTTAGACAGACGACTCACGTACACAGGCTGGTAATACGACTTGCTGCTTAGATAGACAACTCACGGACACAGGCTGGTAATAACTGTAGCCTATACGAGTCTTATCACGCTCAGAACACTGGAACTGGTGGCCTGTACGCTCTGGTGGCCTGTACGAGACTTATCACGCTCAGAACACTAAGTCTGGTGGCCTGTACGAGACGTATCACGCTCAGAACCCTTAATATGGTGGCCTGTACGAGACGTATCACGCTCAGAACACTAAATCTGGTGGCCTGTACGAGACGTATCACGCTCAGAACACTAACTCTGGTGGCCTGTACGAGACGTATCACGCTCAGAACACTAAATCTGGTGGCCTGTACGAGACGTATCACGCTCAGAACACTAAATCTGGTGGCCTGTACGAGACGTATCACGCTCAGAACACTAAATCTGGTGGCCTGTACGAGATGTATCACGCTCAGAACACTAAATCTGGTGGCCTGTACGAGACGTATCACGCTCAGAACACTAACTCTGGTGGCCTGTACGAGACGTATCACGCTCAGAACACTAAATCTGGTGGCCTGTACGAGACGTATCACGCTCAGAACACTAAATCTGGTGGCCTGTACGAGACGTATCACGCTCAGAACAGTCAAACTAGTGGCCCATACGAGTCTTTTCACGCTAACAACAATAAAACATGCTTTTATTTTAGTCTCCTTCTGATGAAGCAGTGGAAACGTATCCAGTTTTGTAGTTTCACAATCGTCACTGTTAAAATAGCTTCTCATTTGTATTAGAAGACAGTGACTTCTCCTCATAGACAGGTGGGTGTGTTTATTGGTGTACTAGTACATCCTACCTGGTCACCTAAGTACGGCATCGCTCGGGAGTTCAACGCGTTATGAAAGATTATAACGATTTGTTAACCATCAGAAACATATCATCCGAAACACAAAGGTGTGTTTGTTTTATGGTTCCTGGTGAGCCAAGACTGTTCGTTATCATTTGTAACGGTTTGATATGTAAAGAATGAATGGGTTGAAATAGTACCAAAAACAATATGTCAAACCAGTTTTTTGGCCTAGGAAATTTGCAAAGGAGACAATTTCAATTTCTCTTGAAAGAGTCGAAATAAAGAACGGAAGCTATCTATGTGATATTTTGCAGGTATTTTTTTACCAAGCACTACCATTTTTAATGATACCAGAAAAATGGAGGGGCCACCAGACATCGAAATTTAACATTTTGGCCAATGAATTCGTGAACTAACTACTCGTAAACTTATTATACAGCAGATACCTTAAATCACTTATTCCCTAGAACATTGGTAGTAATTGTTCGTCAGGATTCACCTACTGGAGCAATCAATTGTTATTGTTCATCAGGATTCACCTACTTGAACAATGGTAGTTATTGTTAGTCAGGATTAACCTACTGGAACAATGGTAGTTATTGTTCGTCAGGATTCACCTACTGGAACAAAGGTAGTTATTGTTCGTCAGGATTTACCTACTGGAATAATGGTAGTAATTGTTCGTCGGGATTCACCTTCTGGAACAAATGTAGTTATTGTTGGTCAGGATTCACCTACTGGAACAAAGGTAGTTATTTTTCGTCAGGATTCACCTACTGGAACAATGATAGTTATTTTTTCGTCAGGATTCACCTACTGGAACAATGGTAGTAATTGTTCGTCAGGATTCACCTACTGGAACAATGGTAGTAATTGTTCGTCAGGATTCACCTACTGGAACAATGGTAGTAATTGTTCGTCAGGATTCACCTACTGGAACAATGGTAGTAATTGTTCGTCAGGATTCACCTACTGGAACAATGGTAGTAATTGTTCGTCAGGATTCACCTACTGGAACTATGGTAGTAATTGTTCGTCAGGATTCACCGAGCAAACATTCCTCGGGACTATTTCTGGGGCTTCGTTAACAGGACACGATTTGTTCGAGAAAAGAATTTAAAAAAATGATTGGTTACTAATTATTGGTTTTATACCAGTTAATCAGTTTGGCCCCAGGACTAGAATAGGTGATTGGAAGAATGCGAATTATAGGTGTCGGAACAAAAATATCTTCTTTATTATATGTAAAATGACTTCTGTGCATATTGAATTTCTAGAAAAGATTTCAGCTTTAACAATATTTTTCCATAATTCATGAGCACGTTGTCTGTTTATATCACAACAGACGATTTGTTTACATTCACTATCTATAACGTCCATGTGACACATTTATTGCCGCATGCCTGGAGTCATCTCTGAATCCATCCGCCCAAGAAAGAGGTCATTCAAAGTATTATTCAAAACCACATTAATGTCTTAAAGTATGATAATAATCATGTGTAAACTTGACAATACATACAAGATTGCAATGTACACATCGTTAAATGCTACTTAACTCGGGAAAATATTTTAAAGAACTACTTTAAGGACTTTTAACGACCCGGAAGCATTTTTTTAGCGCAAAAGTATTCTATTTAGACGACATTTTCACCTCTGAATAGTAGCATTAAGTTCAGTCCAAAGTCTTTCCAGTTCTTTGTCTTATTTTTTTGCGCCAAATACATTTATGGCATTACAAGACCACAGAAAGACAATATCAATCTAATCAAGCGCATTAAAACAAAGGAATGTTATTAATGTATTAACGTATCTTAAGTATATCGTTGATAATTAATGGTGATAATAGCACTTATATCGCGTTAATGTTTCTTCTTGTCTCAGGATTCCTTCACTTAGAACTGCGAACACGTCTATACTGGTGCCAACCCAAAGCCTTCTTAAGTTTTTATTTATTAAAAAGCACTGACTGTTCATGTTAGAAGCACACCTAGTGGTGGAACTGTACACCATTGACGATTGGGTTTGAATGATGTAAATGAGCAAGGTAAACCACAATATCGTACGATTTACTTGTGACGAAACATTAGGCCGATGCATCTAAACAATAATAGATATCTCTGAAACGTGAAGCTGCTTCTGTACTAGCGGGGGAGGCAATTATGCTGAGAACAAAGCACATTATACATTGTACAGCACATATAAACATTATACAGCACATATTACATTGTGCAGAACATATGTCATTGTGCCGCACATGTAACATTGTACAGCACATATAAACATTGTACAGCACATATAAACATTGTACAGCACATATAAACATTGTACAGCACATATAAACATTGTACAGCACATATAAACATTGTACAGCACATATAAACATTGTACAGCACATTTTGCATTGTACAGCACATATTACATTGTACAGTTCATATTACATTGTACAGCACATATAAACATTGTACATCATATATTACATTGTACGGCACATATAAACATTGTTCAGCACATATTACATTAAACAGCACTTATAATCATTGCATATTACATATTACATTGTACAGCACATATAAACATTGTTCAGCACATATAAACATTGTATAGCACATGTTGTACAGCACATATAAACATTGTTCAGCACATATAAACATTGTACAGCACATGTTGTACAGCACATATAAACATTGTACAGCACATGTTGTACAGCACATATAAACATTGTACAGCACATATTGTACAGCACATATAAACATTGTACAGCACATGTTGTACAGCACATATAAACATTGTTCAGCACACATAAACATTGTACAGCACATATTGTACAGCACACATAAACATTGTACAGCACATATTGTACAGCACACATAAACATTGTACAGCACATATTGTACAGCACATATAAACATTGTACAGCACATATAAACAGTGTACAACACATTTTGCATTGTACAGCACATATTACATTGTACAGTTCATATAAATATTGTAAATCACATATAAACATTGAACATCACATATAACATTATACAGCACATATTAATATTGTAAATCACATATTACATTGTACAGCACATATTACATTATACATCACATATTACATTGTACAGCACATATAAACATTGTATATCACATGTAGCGTTGTAGAGCATATAAAGACATGTAAAAGTGTCAACACTGTTATTACTTCTCTCTTTATAAGCCATGTGTGTTCTTCAGATCCATTCCAATATGTGGACTACGCGGTCTACTGCACGAGCTTGGCGGCAGGGCATCAACACATTCCACTCAACAACCACCATAGCAACAACAGCACCAACAGCAGCACAACCTCTAGCCCCGGCGCCCCCACACATAGCCTTTTTCGGAACTGCAGGAAATTGCCTGTCCCGCGAAACGGACCCGGAAGGATCATCGCATCAGGTATAACTATCGTACAATTGTCACATTACAATGATCATAATTAGGGTTAATTTAGGGTTGTTTATGCTTTCTGGGATTTTATAAGGATTTATCTGTGAAATAAAAATAATATTTCACTGTTTCAATCAGTGAAATAGCATTTGGATATTTTTCTGTTTTGGATTTGACATGCCTAGATCGTAGATTACATAACTAGATCGTATGTGACCTTCCTAGATCGAACGTGACATGTCTAGATCGTATGCCTAGATCGTACGTTACATGTCTAGATCGTCCGTGAAATGCCTAGATCGTACGTGACATGACTAGATCGTACGTGACATGACTAGATCGTATGTGACATGCCTAGATCGTACGTGACATGACTAGATCGTACGTGACATGACTAGATCGTATGTGACATGACTAGATCGTACGTGACATGCCTAGATCGTATGTGACATGCCTAGATCGTACGTGATATGACTATATCGTATGTGACATGACTAGATCGTCCATGAAATCCCTAGATCGTATTTGACATGCCTAGATCGTACAAGACATGACTATATCGTATGTGAAATGCATAGATCGTATGTGGCATGTCTAGATCGTACGTGACATGTTTATATCTTACGTACCATGCCTAAATCGTATGCGACATTCCTAGATCGTATTTGACATGACTAGATCGTCCATGACATCCCTAGATCGTATTTGACATGCCTAGATCGTATGTACAATGCATAGATCGTATGAGACATGCTAGATCGTTCGTGACATACATAAATCGTATGTCACATGCCTACTTGTTATGTGACATGCCTTGATCGCACGTGGTATACCTTATGGTATGTGACATGACAAGATCATACGTGACATGACTAAATCGTATTTGACATGCATAGATCGTATGTGACGTGTCTAGATCGTACGTGACATACCTAGATCGTACGTGAAATACCTAGATGATATGTGATATGCCTTGATTGTTCATGAAATGCCTAGATTGTATGCGACATGCCTAGATCGTATGTGACATGCCTAGATCATATGTGACATGCTAAGATCATACATGACATTCCTATATAGTATGTGACATGTCTAGATAGTATGTGACATGCCTAAATCGTATGTGACATGCCTAGATCGTATGTGACATGCTAAGATCATACGTGACATTCCTATATAGTATGTTACATGCCTAGATTGTATGCGACATGCCTATATCGTATATGACATGCTAAGATCATACGTGACATTCCTATATAGTATGTGACATGTCTAGATCGTATGCGACATGCTAAGATCATACGTGACATTCCTATATAGTATGTGACATGTCTAGATCGTATGTTACATGCCTAGATAGTATGTTACATGCCTAGATCGTATGTGGCATGCCTTGATCGTATAATTGCATAATGCAGACAACTGGAAAACGAGAAAGCCTTTGTTTCGTTGTTAATTATGCTTCATGAAAACTATTATACTATCAGACGTGATATCGTAACAATTTGGCACTGCTTAAACTCATAAATTGCAGCTGCCAGATATATCGAGCTAGATATATGTAAACTATAAATGACTATGAGTGTCTGTCGTTTGGAATAATTATTTTGTTTTAGAGCCGTTCAAATAACAATTACCATGTTTATTTACTACGGACAATCCCCGTGTGAAAACTTGACTGACGTCAACTGGAATTGGTTAAATAACAGGCAGTAAATATCTAATTAGTCTTTTCTCGAAGGAACACGTATGTAAATATGCAAATAATTAGTTCACCATAACTCTGGTAGTATTGCAATGTTCGTCGTTTGTACACGAATGTATGCGATTAGTTGGGACTGTCGGTAAGAATCACTCCTGTTCACGAAGACACCAAATTCATTATATCCAAAAGATAGATCATTTTCTGTTTTTCTAATACAATTACATTTCTATTTTCCATTTCCCATAATAATGACTCATAACAACAACCTAGTTATACTGCCAAATCCCATTGGCTTTGCCAACTAGATATGTTAAAACGGCGCTGTAATATGTTAACATTTTTATGATATACACTGCACTATGCAAATTACTGGAAAGACGGCAGTTGCCTGAGGTCGGGCCGTGCACAATTTTATAATATCTTTACAAATCGTCTTAAGCGTATTATTTGTAATGTTATTTTGTGTTAAACAATGTTTATAACTTGGAATATCGTACATATGAAACAAAAGTGGCACCGGTAGACAGGGGGAATCTTTGAAGGCAGGGGTCAGGGGACCTATACACCGAATACTTACTTAACTTCATTTCAGCCAGGCCTTGCTCGATCATATTAGGGGTTTAAATCTTATTTTCCTTTTTTTCTTTTGCATTATATTTATTTATTTATGTGTTTACTTATGCGTATCTTTTTTTGTAAACATGATATTGTGTAGATTTTTTCCTCGAAATATATTGTACGTGTACGATTATCCTACCGTGTATCGCATTTCTTAATTAAGAACTGGGAGAAGACGGCGTCCCGTTAGTCAGTGCCGTGCTAACCCAACGATCAACCATTGCCAGACCGAACGAAGGCCACGCTCTTGGTCGTTTGATTTAGGATTCAAACGATTGATTAAAAGTCAACTGAGCTAGCGTAGAAACCATGAAAATAATTTCACGTTTTTGTGTATTAACATGGCTATTTACCAGAATACAGAGCCTTGCAAACTGTAACTGCTGTTAATAGTTGGCCATGTGGTTAAGGCGTCCGCCTACGGAGCGGGGGGTCGCGGGTTCGATCCCTAAATACGTTAATAAAGTTGCTACAAGTAGCTCCCTTGCGTGGCGTTCGGCATTTAAAGGGTGGCTTGCATGGAAAAGGGGTGTACTCAGCACTGGTTTAACCCAGGAAAGTTGTACCCCGTGTATCGGTACTTTACACCGAGCACGTTAAAGAACCAAGGGGTCTCTTCGAAAAAGACCTAGGGTATCGCACCCGGACTTCCTTGTATCCCACCACTGTCTCTTCCGCGTGCTGTCCCTTCAGCAAAAACAAAGGACCCCGTTAGAAATAAGTACTTGCACTTCCACGGGTTAACCTTGACCGCAAGGTCTAAAGAAACACATACATGTACATACAATAACCGCATATCTGTCAACGTTCACAATTAAACGTTACTGACGTTGACGGACGTTGACGTCACACTTGCATGTCATAAAAGCAGACAATGGTGCTTCGCCATTCCCAACAGTTTAAACATTGGGTGATTGTTGTTGACAATGACAAAACATGTAGGGGACCTTGTTGTCGTCATTGTTTCAAGATACGTGTACTTTAAATTGGACGTCGTTTCGACATTAACAAAGAGAGGACTTCAGCTGAATACAAAATATGTTATAAATCATTTTGAAGTTGGTAGCAGCGTCTAGTTTTCAATCATCGTTTATATGAAAAAATACACCAACAAATCAGTCTTGAAAATATAAACTTTTAATGTTTTGTGGCTTTAAGAAAAATGCATAAAACATCATTTTTATACCCCCACAAACGAAGTTTGAGGGGGTATATAGGAGTGAGCTTGTCGGTCGGTCGGTCGGTCGGTCGGTCTGTCGGTCAGTCTGTCGGTCGGTCTGTCGGTCGGTCGGTCGGTCGGTCTGTCGGTTTCCGGACGATAACTCATGAAAGGCAAGACAGATTTGAAAATTTTTTGGTACACAGGTGTAACATCAAAAGATACAGGTCAAGTTCGATATTGGGGCTGGTGGGGCCAAGGTCAAGGTCACTGTTACTAAAAATAGAAAAACGGTTTCCGGACGATAACTCATGAAAGGCTAAACGGATTTGAACATTTTTTGGTACACAGGTGTAACATCAGAAGATAAAGATCAAGTTCGATATTGGGGCTGGTGGGGTCAAGGTCACTGTTACTAAAAATAGAAAAACGGTTTCCGGACGATAACTCATGAAAGGCTTAACAGATTTGAACATTGTTTGGTACACAGGTGTAACATCAGAAGATACAGGTCAAGTTCGATATTGGGGCTGGTGGGGCGAAGGTCAAGGTCACTGTTACTAAAAATAGAAAAATGGTTTCTGCTTCATAACTTTAATTGGGCATGAGATATTGTGATGAAACTTGCTGTATAGGCAGCCTCTGTGAAGACAATGCTTGTGATTGAAAATGGGACCAGTGGAGTAAAGGTTTTTGTGCACTGTTACGAAAATAGGTTTCCGGACAAACAATACATGCATGATAAAAGAAGATGCAGTGTGCAGTAACCTTGGAGTTATGGCATCTTTTCAAAGAAATGGTTTGCCATTCCTGTGTCCAGGCGGCATTTGGGGGTATTCGTCACTCCTGTGACAGCTCTAGTTTGATCTAATATTAAAAAGAGATCTCTTTTTTTGTCAGCAGTCTTATATAGATGGTTTACACTTAATTTCGCAAAAATTGGCTCGTTCCACAAGACAAAAAAATAAAAAAGTTGTCAAAACGTTCAAAACGTTCAACGCTGCTTTAAGAACAGCTTTTGAGAAATAAAAAAAAAATATGTATGTAGATAATTTAATGTTTCAGGTGTCTACGACGAATTAGAGTACATCTTGCGAAACGAGGTGAAACCGTTACCAAGGACACCGATAAGCAAGGACAGTGTGTACTTCCTGTCTGTGTTCCAAACGGACGGACATATCGGCAGGCTCGAGGAAACGTGGAAAGTGTGGAGTGGAGCGGACTTCATTCTCTGGAAATGTCCAGAAAAGTTAAAGTTAAGACGAGTAACGTTTTTTAAGGCTACGAGTGACCTTGACCCATTCACCTTTGCAATTTTGTGTGAGTGCGAGGATGGGTTGAGCATATCGGATGTCGCGCGGGAGTTCGTGGAGCGATTGAGGGACCGGCGTTGTGGGCTTGTTGGCTTGTATCAAGTTGAGAGGTACTATATAGCATCGAAAACACCAAGGACCTGACATCAGTTTCAAAGTTCTTGTTGTGAATTGGTTTGTGGTAAAAATGCTTAAAACGGAAAAGCATCGAAAACGCCCGAGACCTGACACTGCTCACTGGCTGAGGGAGGGACATATCAATACGGGCCAGATAATAATTTGTGACTGATTCGTTGCCATATGATTTTTTGTGAGTATTAAGTAGCAGTAAGAAAGTATGTTTAAGTATTTTCATAAATTTGGCAGATATGCGCTAACCAGCTGAAAGCTTGAACAATGGAAGAAACTCAGAAAAGCTGACACTGATTTTGCAGATTTATATGGTAAAGCAAATGATAAGGGGCCTTGGGGACTAAATCACCTCAAAACCTAAAAGAGGAAAAAGCGCGGCTCGCTGGACTGGCGCCGTCGCCTCAAATGTATTGTGCCAAGTGGGACATTTTTGAAAGCTTGCACTGTGGGACGATAGAAAAGAAAAATGTCAAAAGTTTAAGCCCAAATCAAACTGTTGGTTGTGGAATATTATGTTAGATTTACTGTCTATAATTTCGAATATGTTTCGTGTTGTCCTTGTATACGAACTAGCAATACGATTGTTTTACGGGACCAAGTCTAGTATTATGATGAGACGTCGGACAAGGTTTGCTCATTGTGTATTCGTAATAACGAACCAATTTTGATATCTTTATTTTCCCTTCCATACATATATGCCCATGCCCGATGGTCATTTTTACGCCCAATACCTTCATTTTACTCATGTTTTATTTGATTTTAAAAGTATTTACATTAATTAATCTTCCTTGAATTCGATGCAAGCTTCATCTGATTGCAATATGTTTATCACTGTTTTATACAGATGCATACATTGTTAAAGTTATGATATTATGTTTGTAATTTATCCATGTTTTCTTAAATTGTCTATAATTGTTAAATCCGTATATAAAGTACGATTTTAAGCAATATGATAGTGTGTGTGTGTGTTTTTGTTTTCAAGGCTCAGTTTTACGTGCACATATTTTTTTCTAGTTACCTCTGTACAGTACTCGATATGTAAATTACCTAGTACACTTACTTGTGTCAACGACAGTTAGAACCCACTTATAGTTTCACTGACCGTCACATTACCCTACATGTATATAGTAGTGTTTTGACTGACAATCACACGGCGGTAACACCACAAGTACCCAGTAGTGTATTAATTGACAGTCCCATGACGGTATCCAGTATAATTTACACTGACCGTCCCAAGGGGGTGGGGGGCTACCCCCATATGTATCTAGAATAATTTACACTGACCGTCCAATTGGGGTTACCCCCATAGGTATCTATAATAATTTACACTGACCGTCCAAAGGAGGGTTACCCCCATATGTATCTAGTATTATTTACACTGACCTTTCAAAGGGGCTAACCCCCAAATGTATTCAGTATTATTTACACTGACCGTCCAAAGGAGGATTACCCCCATATGTATCTAGTATAATTTACACTGACCATCCAAAGTAGGGCTACCCCCATATGTATCTAGTATAATTTACACTGACCGTCCAAAGGAGGGTTACCCCCATATGTATCCAGTATTATTTACACTGACCGTCCAAAGGAGGGTTACCCTCATATGTATCTAGTATAAGTTACACTGACCGTCCAAAGGAGGGTTACCCCCCCCCCCATATGTATTCAGTATTATTTACACTGATCGTCCAAAGGAGGGTTACCCCCATATGTATCCAGTATTATTTACACTGACCGTCCAAAGGAGGGTTACCCCCATATGTATCTAGTATAATTTACACTGACCGTCCAAAGGAGGGTTACCCCAATATGTATTCAGTATTATTTACACTGATCGTCCAAAGTAGGGTTACCCACATATGTATCTATCATAATTTACACTGACCGTCCAAAGGGGGTTACACCTATATGTACCCAGTACAGTTTACACTGACCGTCCAAATGGGGTAACTCCCATATGTATCCAGTACAGTTTACACTGACCGTTCATTCACTTACAGGTGCTGTTCTCGGCTCGAAATGAATTAGAGCAGGGCTATTATAAACCATCTCCATGTAGAACCAACACCGAAAATATCGGATACCGTGAATACTATTATTCTAATTGTAATTAGACTCTGGGAATAGGAACTCAATAAATGATTCCCATGTCAACAGGGATGGAACTATATCCACGAATATGGAATAATTGCATTATCAGATATTTCATAGCGTTCGTCAATACAGAAGATTGAACAAACATCATAAATCCGGCCCCGTAGCAATCTATCATGTTTTTGTATAAATAGTTTGCCTCCTGGGAATAGTCGTCTGCCAACGATTTCCTCGCATTCACAACAGGACTTCCGGAAGCGAAATATTGTTATGAATAAAGCAGTGTTTCTTAAAAATAAAGCAGGTTTGTCTGCGGGTCGCCCATAAAAGCACTCTATTGTTTTTCATTACATGTGCTGACAATACGATTCGAAAATCACCGGAAGGGAGGGTACTTTGCTTTTGACAAACAATAGGATATTTGTCCATTATAAATAGTTATACTGACGTAAAATACTTGAACTTTAGCTTTCAACGTTTGAAATATTTCCGTCATAATTAAATAATATTTTATTTCATGAATTGTAAAACAATGAATTAATCAATACAACCATTAACAGGTTTATAAATCATTTGAAACAAAAACATCATCTTTTTCAAACATGCAAAAGGACTGGGCCTCGAGTTGAAAATTTTAAGTTATAGAAAAAATGGGCACAACACATATAAACCGCATTGTATTGATGAGATTGGTTGCCCAAACACTTGCAAAAACTTGGTTTAAAATATTAAACAGTTTTCGAGAAAATTTATCATATTCATATCGCATTCATTTTTAACAAGCAGATCATCGTGTCCATGGTTCATTAGACAGGATAATCAAAATGTCTTTCTGGCCTCATACTTAAAAAAATGGTATGATATACATGTAAGAATAATTAGATGTACCTGTAAAAATACTGATTAAGAATCAACATACAGACGTATTTCGAGGCTTGAAGGAGAAATCGAATTATTGCAACTTTATGATTATCAAGATCAAAAGCTTTGTTTAAGTCTTAATAGATTATTTTCAATGAAGTCCAAATGTAACTTTCCCCAAGTTGTTTTAGAAAACAACATAAGTTAGGTAGACTTGCGCATATATATAATAATGTAGGTGCATCTGTACTGAAAATGCACCGGCGGTAAAAAGGTTGGCATAACATTCGAGGTTTATCGGGCAATGGGTGAACACAGCTTTGGAGACCTTCATATTATCCTATAACATATCCATATCATCTAGAAACAATGGGTTAATGATTTCTGACTGATATAGCAAACTATGATACCAGTATATTGTCTTGCATGTGTTTGTTCATTATTTGGAATACAGTAATACAAATGAACCAAGGTCAACATATTCTCCATCAAACCCACCTGTAGTCGAACCGTATTGGCTCGAACTCGCTTCGCTCGAATTCCTCGTTGACTCGAACTTGATGCAAAGGACCGATTCTTTAAACTGAAGGAAAACAATCCCGCTTGGCTCGAATTTTCTGAGGCTAGAGGTGTTTTCGCCGCTCCCTGGGAGTTCGAGCCAACGGGATACGACTGTAGCTATTACCTATATTTCATCGGTATCAATGGAGGTGTTCGGTCTCGGAGATTGATATACCATTTGCTAGAGTCACGTCTCGTACATTGCATTAGCACTCTACGGTGTTTATTTATGTATTGTCCAAGGTCAAGCTACTAAGTCACTGACCGGGTCTAACTGGTAGGGATGAATGGGCAACGTAACACAAGCTTTGAATGAATATAGGGCATTTATTACAGGGATTAGCACCAAAAAAGTTTTCGAAAATCGAATCTCAGGACAATTATTTAATAAAATGTGTTTACGCTTTGATATCATAATTGTAAAAAAAAATTGTGTCGGAGACCGGGTTCAAACCCGTGTCGCCAAAACTGCAGTCTACTGAGCTACGACAGCTTACTACAAGCTCGGGTGACATATACACCTAACTCGTTAATATCACGTGATAACACCGACTAGCCAATCACGCATAAGGAATGAATTCTACTAGGTAGACATACCCAGTAATATTTTTTAATGGAAAAATACGAAATAACTGCTAAACTTAAATAAATTGTAAACTATGTGGTACTTCAGTTAGTAAGTTTCAATGCATTGTACACATTAATACCAAGTTTATAACAGTTTTCGACAAATTTCTTTTTTTCTTTCAAATTGATCATCTGGTGCACAGTTGCTTTAATGCAACAAAAGTGTTTTTACGAAATATCGTAAAATAAAACATAAGAGTCAATAGCAAGTGTATAATAACATTTCCCGAAATACTTATCTGGGTGGACAATCCGCCACGAAGAGAATCCTCCGCCGCCACCCAGAGAGACCGGACTGAGATCTACTACGGGTTCAACCCAGCTCATGAATATACATCATACATCATTCGAGCTAGTCAACATAGGGAACAGTTTCAGCCACGCCATGTAGAGGACAGACAGCGTGAAGCTTCTATCTGGTATAACGGTGACGGGAAACGTTTGACATCCTAATGCTGGTCGTAACGTTAAGTCTGTCATTTTGGGCCATTAACGAAATACTAGAAGCACTTGAAACCTCTCATCTCTGTCTGTGAACATTTCCCGTTCCGATGTCTAGGTCATGCCTAAAAGAGGGTGTATTGATTACAGTGGTAAGTCTTTGACATTCCATAGAGGACTTTGTCTGGACGTAAAACACCACGTCCACTGGAGAACCCGGAGACACAGTCGTATATATAGACTTCGGTGTGAGTGCTCTTCCAAGAACTTGTGAATTTATTATGATCATGTAACAAGTGGCGTCCAGAAATGGTAAACAATTCCCCACTCACATCGTGAAACTTCATATAATATTGAATGGAAGAGAAACAAGAATTGAGTATTATTCAAATTGTCGGCCGTTTCAATAGTATTCAATAGCGCGCTTCGTCGATGATTTGAATTTGTAGAACAGATGAATGATACAGATTCGATTGTGCTATGTTTTAAGCAAACGTAATTGAACTTCAAGAGTACAAGTGTTGGGTGAACTAACTTATGGCGAAAAGGCCCTTGTAAAGTGTATCAAAGAGTACACAGTCTGCTTTAACATGTTTCTGACGTCATTGACCCGGAAGCGTGGTGTTTCACGGCAAAATTGAATAAAAATGATCCTCATTGGTCCACAATTAAGTGGATACACCAACCATAATTGTGTATATTGTTAACGTTCTACATGCAATGAAAGGCCTCGTTCTTGCTTCGCCCTCACTTCGGACGCTTCAGCTTTCTGTAAAGCATTAAAACATACATACTAGTATAATTATGCCTGTGTATGATACTTCATTGTGTTTACCATTGTTTTATTACAAGGTTTACAATACAATACCGAGTGACCTGAAGCCGCGTTGAGCAAGTCCTCATATTTCCAGGGGCAGATCCAGGATTTGACTTTAAAGGGGGCGTAACTTTGGGGCATAAGCTTTCGGATTGCACCCTCCCTTAGAACCGACCGAAATTTATTTTGTTTGAATTGCTGGCAGGGTGGTTTTGGGGTACTCCCCTAAGATTTTGGGCGTATTTTATGACTTTTTTTCTCCCATATAGATATAAAAAGTAAACTTAAACGATTTTAGCCCCACTCTCATAGAACCGCTAGTGATTTCGATGGTCTACCTTCTCCTTGAAAACTAATTTCTGGGTATATTCATAAACATTTAAGGTCAGTTCCTACTTTAAGTACATTTCCTTAAACGTTCATGGTCAAATGTAAATAAACATAAACTAAGTGAGTATATATTACTAAGTTCTTATATCATATGACCAGTTAGATTCTTATCTTAGGATGACTTGAATCAGGAATTATTAAATTTTATGACTAGAGCCCAGAACTTTATGCGACTTTAACACTTCTTTTTAGTCGTACATGTGTCACGTCAGAAAACAATACACAGACAACTCATGTTTCCATTTTCATTTCCAGCAGATCACAAACGTTGATAAAAAAGACAACCACAGAATTGAAAGACTGAGGCAAATAGCATAATATAAATAAAATAATAATAATGATAATAGACCAAAAATAAAATGAGATGCAGGTAAATGCATGGTAAATGTACAAAACGAATGATAAATACATGATAAATAAATGGCATATAAATATATACAAACTCTATATGTACACAAACAGGTCAGCGTGAACAAGCACACTAAAATTTAAGGCAAACAATTGCACGCCGCTTAAAATACATGTACGAAAATATAAACATTGTATTTAAAGCTTAATTAAATGACCATTCCTGGAAGATTCAAAACTTTCCGGATCAATGTATATAACATTTGTCTTTGTGTGCTTTTGTGGTTTAGAAGCACTTCCGGTGGACGATGCCTGGTCCACACTCGTCGTATTCCTGCTTGGAGATCCACATCTGACTGAACGAAGTAAGAGAGGAAAGGATGGAGCCACCGATCCATACCGAGTACTTCCGCTCGGGTGGCGCTATGACCTTAACCTTCATGCTTGAGGGAACCAGCGCATCCAGCTCCTTCTTCATCCGATCAGCGATGCCGGGAAACATCGTAGAGCCGCCGGAGAGGACGACGTTGTTCCAAAGGTCGCGCCGGATGTCGATGTCGCTCTTCTGGACTGAGTTGTACAGAAGCTCATGGACGCCGGCGTTCTCCATACCAAGGAAGGACGGCTGGAACAGAGATTCTACGCACCGGAAACGCTCGTTGCCAATGGTTATCACCTGGCCGTCAGGGAGCTCGTAGCTTTTTTCAACAACTGACGAGTTAGCGGCTGAATTCATTTCACCTTCAAAGTCCAGTGCTGCGTAACAAAGTTTCTCCTTAATGTCTCTAACGATTTCCGTTTCAGACGAACTTATGAAATTATAACCTCGCTCAGTCAGGATTTTCTTCAGGTAATGTGTGAGGTCTCTTCCTGCCAGGTTTATGCGCTCAATAGCATGAGGAAGCGCGTACCCCTCGTAGATGGGTACCACATGTGACACGCCGTCACCCGCGTCGAAAACAACCCCTGTCGTCCGTCCTGACGCATAGAGGGACAAGACGGCCTGAATGGCCACGTAGAACGCCGGCGTGTGGAAGGTCTCAAACATGATCTGTGTCATACGTTCCCGGTTCGCCTTGGGGTTGAGTGGCGCCTCTGTTAGGAGCACCGGGTGCTCCTCGGGTGCCACCCGGAGCTCGTTGTAAAAGGTGTGGTGCCAGATCTTTTCCATGTCGTCCCAGTTTGTGACGATGCCATGTTCCACGGGATAGCGCAGCGACAGGATGCCGCGTTTGTTCTGCGCCTCGTCCCCAATGTACGTGTCCTTGACTCCCATGCCCGCCATCACAATATCGAACCGCGGCCGCCCGGTGAGCGCCGGAAATACCGCTCGGGGTGCATCGTCGCCTGAGAATCCCGCCTTACACATCCCAGATCCGTTGTCAATGACAACACCGGCAATGTCTTCATCGTAGATTTGACTCATTTTTGTACGATTCTAAAAGAAATAGAACATGTGTTTAACATGAGGGCTATTTCTATATTTATTTATTTGGAAACAAATTAAAATCAAATTTTCAGTTACTATTGATGTATTAAGTTAACGCAACATAGCCAAGAAGCTAGAACACGCGAATCGCATGTTGCGAAAAAATAAGTACTTAAAAAAAGCTAATGTATGCGTAACCACATGTAACTGAATGGTCACTTGAATACAATTTAAGATACAAAGATTGTTTGAAAAATAAAATAAAGCTTACCGTGTATCAAGCGCAGATATTCAATTTTATAATATTAATATTTATATTCAATTTATTTGCAAACTTCTCTTTTCAGTTTAGCTTGTTTTTATGCTAACTTTTTATACCTTGGATGTTTTTAATGATGGTTTGCAATCCGGTTGGCGGGTTTATATACTCACAGTTTGGACAGTCATTGGGTTAAACAAATGACAAATCAGGTCCATTTCTACGAATTCGTGCCATAAAAGGCAAAAGGTCCCTTGTCACAGCGCTATTTTTACCTGTGATACTCTCACTGCAGCTACTCGCCTTAAATGGATATACTTGAATGCTTAAGCCCAAGCCGGCCGATATCATTACTATTTTTACCTGAACTGGGTCGATTATACTGGCAGGAAAAATGAAGTTAACACTAGTGGAATAGCGCAATACAATCCAAGTCAATATGATCACATTGAATATCGATGTGTCATCTTTAAAGTTACGTATATTTATATTTATAAATTCGGTATATGCTTTTTACGGATACTGTATTTATAAAGGCATACACGGGTTTCCTTATATGGCACTGCAGATAGATCGTTCTAGTAGACGCATGTATATACAAGTATGGTGTTCGGCGGTGCTCTACGACACAGTTCCACATATTCTCTCAATATTATTGAATATTTAAAAAGAGGTAAACTTTTATTGAAGGATTCAACAGTCCTATTAAGAAAATCTGTATTCCTTTAAAAAATAACGGGCATTTAAAAAACTGTTGCCGAGTTGTAATTTGCAAACATTTGTTTGAATCAAAGACTCAAAAAAAATCTAGAATGAAAGTAATCGGAAAATTAAAGGAATTGATCCCTAGTTTTTGTCCAAGTTGCAATTAAGTAGTTATTGTTACTCTAAAGCATTCGCTAGCTTTTTTTAGCATTGGACTGTTTTAACGTTAATGGTAAAAAATCAAATAAGAGGGAAAATCAATATGATAATTGGACATGCACAACCCTCATTAAAACAGATCGAAGAAAAATTGAAAAAAAATATGCTCAAATGAGATGGGGTGGATTGGGGGGGGGGGGTATTCTCTCAGAGCACACTAACGGTGACTTACACAAAAGCAGATGTTTCAACTGTTCAAAGACAGGTTTAATAAATACATCTACACTCATAACACTGTGTACACCGAGATAGGAAACTGAACACTATTTAAGAGAGAATTTGCAAACATCGATGACACTATCGCCATATTGATCGTCAAAATACGAAATAAAGACGGTGAATAATTAAAGTGTAATTGTATTGGGGCATGAACGAAAGGGAGTGAAGAAGTTCCGTGGAATGACATTGCCAAATATGATAATGAGATATTATATGAATAACAGTTACTCGTGTGAAATGTTTTATCTTAACGTATCTGTAAATATTTGTCAAATTCTCTGTAATAAATTTAGGGAGCTATTGTAAATGACTAGTGAATGCCTATTCACATAACAAAAAGGAATACTGTTGACGTCCTTTTTGATGGCATGCATTTGTATATAATATTAAAGCCTGTTCGTACTTACCTATTCCATCAATACTACCGCCTATGTACTTGTTATATGCTTAATATGGTTCGATCTTGTTCTGTGATCGGTACTGTGAGAGTGAAGGTCAAGGACACACAGAAAACTATGAACTTGAGTTTGCTATTCGCTTGTCATACGATGTTGCTTTTCTGTGAGCGCGTGTAATTGACCAACATTTTACTTATAGCTCAAGACCAGCAGGACGAATCAGTCTTTTGTTCCTTATATATATATATATATTATTCAACCAATTGCAACGAGTTTTTCTTTGAACGTGACTCTTATTCAAAATCAATACATACACATGTATAACAAACATCAATTTTGAGTGATACACCTTTAACTACTTAGTAAGTAATGCACTTATGAAAACTATTTAATACTGATAACAAGATTGTAACCGTGTATTTTATAGCTGTTAACGCAAAAATATTAAATGACTGGTGAGCGCTAAAAGATTTAGTGTGATCAACTATAGTCTCATTAGGTAGAAATATTGTATTTCCTGCAATTTTCTTTCAAATTAAACTCGAAAGGATCTTTTCCGACACTTATTTATCCCATTTGGTATATTTAAACATTTGTATTAATTGTGGGAAATCTTAGTTGGGTGTAAGAGTGGATCTTTAATCCAATAGAACCATGAAATCCAACGTTACATGCACTTCGCCGTGCTAATTAACGTTTCAACAATTTTGACGTCACTACAAATAACGTTGTGTTCTGATACATAACATATCTGTATAAAGTATTTCCAATGAATCACAATTTATATAGACGTGAAGATAACATAATCAATTATTTGTTCTACAAAATAACAGGTTGTTATGTTTCATTTTGTGGGAGTAACCAATGTTATCAGTTTTATGGTGAATTTAACACAAATTCAGAGTGCTCCGTTACATTGGCCTTCCGTTGTCTGAGGAACTGAAATGTTTTGCTTTTAATGTGGCTGTCAGGGAACTTTGCATTGCCCCTCGTAAATGTACGTTTAGATCATTTTTGTTTTACGAGTGTTTTCTTCCTCAGCGTTCTCTTGTGACCTCCGAGATTGCGATCCCCAGACATTGATTCTGTTTTGGGGAAACAATAATGAATGAAATCCTGGAACAATATATCACATGTCTGGGTCGTGATCCATCATTGCCAAAAATGGGAACATTCAGTGACGAAGATCAGTTGCACGGGGGCGGATTGCATATCACCAAAGAAGCGATGGTGGCGAGAATCATCACCCCGCATAAATGTTCTGCAGGATTCATGCGATTAAATTTGAGACATAAATAGTTACTAGTTACAATATACGCTCTTATCCAACATCTGATAAAAGGTTAATTTGTTTACAAAAGCATCGACTGTAAACTGATCAAATTTAAGTAACTTGTTTTTTCTTATTTTTTGTAATATTGTATTATTTTTTTGTATGAATTTGAAATTAGATTCTGTTTCAACTGAATTGTTTACAAATAGTTATAATAGCAGCATGGATACTAATAAAGTGATTACCAGAGAAGGGGTCAAATGCTGTAATATTAAGTGAGCTTAAAACAAAAACATAAAAGACAAACAAAAAGTTACAAATTTTATTATAATATGTAAAACATTATACATTTAGTTTTGAATATGGGTATACATGTATTAAATCTAGTAAAACACCTCCTGTTGTCATGGTGTTCATATTCAACACTTGAATGACGGAGAGAAAAACCAACAGCTCTAACCAACTACTCATATTGAAGGAATACAAACATGTTGACAATCTCATGGCCAGGGTAGTTAACACTAATATATGTTCCTGAGTATATTTTACAGTTTTTATTGACAATACTCTCACTCATAGTTGTATCATATTGAAATCTTAAACATTAAAAGTATCCAATTATTTGATGTCCACAGATGTAAGCATTATTCTAGGAACACTTTGTCCCAAGATTCCAGACAGATATATGTAACCCTAACCCTATGTTAGAGCATGTTTATAACTTATTATAGGTAAAAACCAACAAAAAACAAAAATAAGATACATTAAAGGTATGTTCAGGTCAAGTCTTGTTCACAATGTCTATTGTTGCATAATTCCTGATACAAAAATGTCCCAAAATATAAAACAACGCATTTGTGTAAATATCACGATAGTCAACTATCATTACATATAGTGTAAATATCATGATAGTCAATCAACATTATCCTTATAAAATTCTACCACTGCATGACTCTTAATGCTGCCTGAACATTTCTTACAAACATGTATATAGTCACATTTCACAAATACTGGTTGTCTCCCTTGTATAAATCTCCGACACTCCTTACAGAGTTGTGCCCCCTGCAGTCAGATTTCACCAACTCATGTACCCCAGCAGTTTGAGCCCAAACATAATGTTGATTCCAAGCAAGGTGAACAGCCCAAAATACCCGAAAGCACCGTACTGTCGCTTACCCGGGTCTGAAAATGAAAACAACACAAATTATATTTGCTGAATGATAAGTACCCTTTGGTCATGCTCTACAAATATTTATAATTACACTTATTTTAAATTAATCAAACTTTACAAGTACTTCGTACATACATCTAATCTATATAGTCATCTATGTTTTAATTTTTTCATAATGAACTGTTTGAATGACAAGATACAGACCTCCAGTTGAGTATCCAAGGGCATATGCGACCCTGCCGGCCACCCACACGGCACCTGCTACTGCACTCAAACGCTGTAATAATAACCATATAATTATAATTATATTGTCTATATGGAGTATAGTGCAACACAATTTACAAATCAGTAACACATGTATGTATATATTAGAGTTGAGAATGATCTGGGACATCTAGAGACAGGACGTTTCATTTGTAAAATATCTTCGGACAGTTACTGGAAACAAAGACTTATAAACATTTAAACATATTTTCAAAAAATCTAGCACAAATAGGTTTTTGAGGTTACACACTAAACTTGCTTTTTATCCCAAGTCACATACACATTATTTTTCCATCTCTACATTTCTCATCAGCAGAGTTCATATTTCTTAGCCTTAAAAGTGTGCACCAAACTATACCTGGGTCTAAAGTGTGCACCAAACTATACCTGGGTCTAAAGTGTGCACCAAACTATACCTGGGTCTAAAGTGTGCACCAAACTATACCTGGGTCTAAAGTGTGCACCAAACTATACCTGGGTCTAAAGTGTGCACCAAACTATACCTCAGACTAAAGTGTGCACCAAACTATACCTGGGTCTAAAGTGTGCACCAAACTATACCTGGGTCTAAAGTGTGCACCAAACTATACCTGGGTCTAAAGTGTGCACCAAACTATACCTCAGACTAAAGTGTGCACCAAACTATACCTGGGTCTAAAGTGTGCACCAAACTATACCTGGGTCTAAAGTGTGCACCAAACTATACCTCAGACTAAAGTGTGCACCAAACTATACCTGGGTCTAAAGTGTGCACCAAACTATACCTCAGACTAAAGTGTGCACCAAACTATACCTCAGACTAAAGTGTGCACCAAACTATACCTGGGTCTAAAGTGTGCACCAAACTATACCTGGGTCTAAAGTGTGCACCAAACTATACCTGGGTCTAAAGTGTGCACCAAACTATACCTCAGACTATAATGTGCACCAAACTATACCTGGGACTAAAGTGTGCACCAAACTATACCTCTAAGTTAAGTGTGCACCAAACTATACCTCAGACTATAATGTGCACCAAACTATACCTGAGACTATAATGTGCACCAAACTATACCTCAGACTATAATGTGCACCAAACTATACCTCAGACTATAATGTGCACCAAACTATACCTCAGACTATAATGTGCACCAAACTATACCTCAGACTATAATGTGCACCAAACTATACCTCAGACTATAATGTGCACCAAACTATACCTCAGACTATAATGTGCACCAAACTATACCTCAGACTATAATGTGCACCAAACTATACCTCAGACTATAATGTGCACCAAACTATACCTCAGACTATAATGTGCACCAAACTATACCTCAGACTATAATGTGCATCAAACTATACCTCAGACTATAATGTGCACCAAACTATACCTCAGACTATAATGTGCACCAAACTATACCTCAGACTATAATGTGCACCAAACTATACCTCAGACTATAATGTGCACCAAACTATACCTCAGACTATAATGTGCACCAAACTATACCTCAGACTATAATGTGCACCAAACTATACCTCAGACTATAATGTGCACCAAACTATACCTCAGACTATAATGTGCACCAAACTATACCTCGGACTAAAGTGTGCACCAAACTATACCTCAGACTATAATGTGCACCAAACTATACCTGGTACTTAAGGGTGTACCAAACAATACCTTGGATTAAAGTGTGCACCAATGTATAGAATATAACTTTTCTACAAAAATAATATGCCTGTAAATATTTAAGATACTTACTGGGTAAAGAAGGCCACCTAATAACAGTAGTACAAGAAATGAAGGGTAGCCTTCCAGTCTGAAATATAGATGACACAAATATAATCAACAACAAATAAAAAATACAACAACAACACATACATGTTACAGTATACAAGTAGCTTCAAGGCAAGAGCATTTGAGAATTTGTTAGTGTGTTATATGGGAGAGTAAGCTCGGCCGTCCTATGTGCAATAGCAAACCAGAACACATACATGTAATAATGGTAGCTAGTGACACATATATTTCATAAAGTTTAAATGTGTATTAAATTGTAAAATATTAGAATAAATTCTAAATGATTTTACTAACAATTCCACATTAAACAGTGTTATATTGTAGCATAGAAAAAAATCAAATATTTAATACTTAATTAAGCCGCCTTGGTTAATAAGTTCACTTCATATACGTTTAAATAGATAAAAGAACTCACGTATTCTGATGAGCCCTCTGAATGCAGTTAAATGTATGGTTGAAGGGTTCAGCATACATTTTCGGATACTGAAAAGATCAATTATCATTACAACAAATTATATACAAATATACCAACTTACATGTTATATTGTAAATAAGTCCTAAAACTTCTAAGGAAATGTGTAAATAACAAACGCATATTCATAATGAACTTCAATGTCTGAATTGTTAGCATTAGGTATTGGACTCTGGATCAGAGTGTTCTGGGTTGGGTCCCCACTTGTTGCAGTATCATTAGCTGCATCAATAATTTGTACTGGTTATCACCCAGGAATGTTAACTTGGTCTAAGTCACCTGATTGCAAAACTGTATATAATTTTAATTAAGTGAATCGCTATAAACAGCTCTTCGGTGTCTGTTTATGTCACTTGTTAATGGCAATGAAAGATACTGTAAACAACTCACTGATATTTTGAAAACATTTTTTCAACACACATGGTTAAACTGTTTCTGCTTTCCTTGTCAGTAAGCAAATGTAAAACCTGTACAATGCAAGTGGTAGACAATGTTCACCTGTTGTTTTTTCAGTAAAAAGGGCATTCCAGAGTAATGTTTTTTTTCTGCATTTTGTCTTTTGCAACATGCCCACCAAGTTTTAGTGAATATCTCAAACAGTTTAAGAATCATGGCCAAGATTAATGAAGATTCACAATGAAGCAACAGATGCTTACAAAATACCCGTAATAAAGGCCAATGAGTATCACAATACTGTACTCAGCAGCCTTTAATACTAGTCCAACTAATTGTACGTGGACAGATTTTTTGTCGATTTTTGATATCGCAAACACTTCCTTAGGGATAAGCAGAGTCCTGTTATGCACCAGTCAATTGTAACCACGCCCCCCCCCCCCCCCCAGGTCCAGGGTTATAGAGGGGTTTTTGACTTTCAGTCTAGCCAAATCGGGTAAAATCCCCGCTTCGCACAGACGAACCACTAGTAAATTACCCACCAATTGCCCCCGCACCCCAGGGACCCTAGGAAAAGCCCTTTTCCCACTATTTTTGGTGCGACAAAACCACCGCACTCACCCGGCACTGCGGTGCCACCTGGAAGGTAAAAACACGGCCCATTTCCCCTCCTATCACCGGTATACTCCCAGACCTGGGGAGGCCGTGGTTACAATTGAATGGTGCATAATGAACGTCTATTATTTTAGACTTCCTTTAATATTTAATACAGGTATTTTGTAACTATACCACAACTTTTTCCATGAAAAGTAGACGAGCAAAGAAAAATTGTATAATAAAAAACAACATACCTTAACATCATATTGTTTGCGTGCTTTTCCAACCCTGATACCTAGCCACATTAGCATGAAGAACGTGGAAACAACGACCATCACAACCCACCCATAGTCAGGCGATAATGTTATTGCAATACCCGTCATTGCAGCAGAAAGTGTTCACTGAAGTATCTGTGATAAAATAACAAACACTGAAATGCAATTTATATTTATTCTACTAAAGACACGTACACTTAGTCAATTACACCCCAAAGGTATATGTGGGACAAAAGCTAGAACATAGGACTTATTTCTCGAGGTACAAAGTCCTATAAAATTTTATTCAAAAATGATTTGTTCTACTTCAATTACATGAACATTTGGTGATTTCATAATTTATCTAACTACAAAGGTTACTGACTGCACGATAATGGAGACAAATATAATATAGGCTACACGAGCTTTAAAGATTTGTGCAGATGTTGTTTAGGGTTCCACTGTTGTTTAGGTTCTGATTATTTACATACGCACCGTCAGTTAAAATCATCTGTGTCACAGGGGCGTTTGGTATTTTAAGTTGAAATCACAGAAAGAATTGTGTCATCTCATTTAAGGTTGCAATTGCTAAATATACCCGTATCGAAGTGAAATTTCGTCATTTTATAAATATCTTACTAATTCCAACCATGACGGAAGAAACAAACTGGAAGAGACCATCGGAAGTGATGAAAATACACCGCAGAAGAAAGTCTGTGTCACAGAGGCGCATAAAAGTTGATGCAGACCAAAGAACAAGTGTCATTTATAAATCTCCATCAAAATCAACCAAAAGAAAGAACCCATTTTACAAAGACAGTCCCCATCCTTTTGCTAGTAAAAGAATTCACCTGGATAACGAGAAGCCACTTGATGACCCGCTCAGTTGCCAGCTTTTTGATATTTTGGACTCTGCAAATGAGGTACTCACTCCCTACTGTAGGCTACTGTATCATATGTGAAATTATATTGCCTGGGCTAAACATTTTGAAAAGAAAACTTTGTTATATCAACACAGATTAAAAGGAAGATTTCTTCTATGTTTATTATTATTTGCCTCTGTAAGTGATGCCTGAGATAGCCAGGATTTTGCAAGAAGTTATAAATGATAAATAGTAAATGTACACCCATAAAAATGAATCCAAAACATAAAAAATGTCAGAAGGTACCTAAACATTAAAATGACCACTATTTGAATAGTTTATTTCCTTACAGTGAATCTTTAGTAAATGTTTAGCTGCATGTGTAGCATCCGTGCATTTTTATGATTACTATCATACATGTGATAACGTCCCGGACGTCCGGGATTGTCCCGGAAATCGTATCTCTGTCACGGAGTCACGGAGGGTGCATGTTTGTCCCGGAAAGTCATAAAAAAAAAAAACGAAAAAAAATATCTCAGAATCGGAATCGATTATCCTATTTTACCAATGTAAGTCAGCTATTTTGCCTGTCCGGGACACTGGTCGTAAAACACAGGACATGTTGACACTAATCCGTTAATTGGTACGTGTGTCGTCGAGGTCATCGTCAATCACCCGATAATTGATCTATCGGCCTATTGTTGTGCTTAACGAGTGGGGGAGGGTTCTTGTATACAAATTCATTGTTTTCATATGGATTTGTTTGGTCTTATGAATGATAGCTTTAAATTGATGAATTGATATTTTTCACACATTTTACCGACAAACGAGCATGAAGGTAAGTTCAAAGAAAGTGACAAAATGAGTAAAAAAACAAAATTAAAACACGGAAAACATCCCATATTCCTTTCAAATTTCAAAGTCGATACATCGTTATACTTTAAACAACTTTAAACAACTTATGCGTCCATAAGGAATTTTAGTGTTTTGACATTTTTTTCTGAACTATCGCGTGTATTTTTACGCCGAAATAAAACTGACGATATGGGGTTTACAGGTGGTTATATAGAATGCTTTAATCACGTGACCATGGTAAGTCACGTGATCGCTTTATACAGCCGATTGTTGACATGTCTCTATCAAAATTATATGCATCTCCAAACGGAAAAAAGCTCATCGACTGGAAAATCTTTTTATCGTCTGGAAAATATTGTGTGTCATAAATTGCAAACGTTTTAAATGTGATGAAAAAATAAATATTTTGTAACGCATGTTCTCAAAAGCGCGGGAAAACAGGTGCCCGTATAGTTGTTTATTTCCTGTTTTGATGAAACCGAAAGTAGACTGCATATCCTCCTGGTTAGCACTTCATTTAAAGCCTGGGAAAATATCTGGTGGTTTTATTTTTTCAAGGAAATGCAGAAAAAAAACAACCATGTCAAGTAAAAAATACGTCTTGGCAGTCAAAATAGGTACATTTTCCCGACGTTAAAAACGACTAAAATAGCCCCAGATATGCTCTAGAATGCACCACAGACGTTCCCCATTTAAAAAAAATTCCGGGGGGGCATGCCCCCGGACCCCCCTAGTGTGCGTTGACATAACGACGAGTGTCCCGGAATCGACCCAAGAAATTATCACATGTATGATTACTATCCATGTCTTTTCCCATTAAGAGAATGGGAATTTTATTTTCTCATTTGGAACTGTTTAATAGTGGGAATAGGGCCCCAAGACGGCCCCAAAATGGTCAGAAAAAACACCGCCTATTTGTGAGTTATTATGAAATTATGCATTCAATTCCTTCAAAGATTTTAGTAAACAGTATGTTCAGACAAAATAATGGAACTAGTTATATATATAGAACTTGCAATGAACATCATTATTCTTTTCAGGATGAAAAAAATACATCAAGAAGTGATTCACATCCTGGATTGAGCCCTAGAAAACCACTTGAGACAATATCAGAGAATGAGTGTTTCAAAAAAGAAATTAAGGAAGAAAAGGTATTGTTTACATCTAAAAGTGAAAACACAATAATGGCACTCATGTGGCTCATCAAGAAAAAATGTGTTGCTGCAAAAGCACTACAGTCCCAACAGAATGTGTTCCAAGTATTTCTGTTTTAATTGAGAATTATACGATATTTTGTAGTGATATGCAAACTTTTGTTGAGCAATGATTCAACTGCTAGATTAAGTGTCACATTCATCAAAATTAGATTTATAAATGAACAAGTCTGAATAGTGCTTCAGGTATCACATTTTCAACAAGAACAGAATAGTGCATGGTACAAAATCTTTAAAAATAGCAGGTCATTTTCTTTTCACATATCTGCTGGGAATTATTTTGGAAAATAAGTTGCACAAACAAAACCCTGGAAAATTCAAAACAGTAACGGTTTGAAAATATGTATAAAAAATCAAATAAAACCCATAACATATGACATTTTGTAGACACAAGCAGAAGCACCCAAGCCTAAGCTAGATGAGACGGGAGCCCAGCCGTACCTGCCGGTTGACTGGTGCCTCAAGTCTAAGCTGCGTGTCGTATCAAGCCGACCCCTGGACTGGTGTGTGCAACTCAAGTCTGCAGATGAAGCTCAAGGAGTAATGGACTTTGTTCACGATACAGATTCAAAGGTGAAAATAAACTTAAATCTAATAACAAAATTATGCTATGAAGATTTTTATTATCCATTTTGCAGGAGTTTATTCTATTCCGATTTTTTCACATGATAACCTTCTTTCATGCCTGTCAACAAAGTCTAGTGAAAGTTAACTGTGCTCTTTTAAAGATAAGTATTCAAAAAACATATCAAGTCATTTCTTATCTTAAGTCAAATTCCTAAAATTGTTATTGTCAAAGTTAAAGAAAAGTGTAAGCGCTTCTCACAAAAAAATTTGTATAGTGTATAATTATAATTAATGAGAATATTATTTTTTTTTTAGATATTATTAGTTCATTTTATCACATGACCAGTGTGATAATTAACTTCAGATAATGACTTCAGTTAAAAATTGACTTAAGATGTTTTATGAATACCGGGCCTTATCTTTGATCATGTTATGTGGTATTATATATATATTTAAGGCTGGTGGTGAGGTAGAGAGGAAGCGAGGGTTCCAGCAAGCATGCATGTACTGGCTGCACCCAAACATTCCTTGGATGAAACCCTTTCCAAGGATTGTCGAGGACTCCAAGGCCAGGTACTCTATATTTATTATACTGAGGCAGTTGGTGATAGAGAGGCAGAATGGATTTAAGCAGTTATGCATGTACTAGCTCAATCCATCCCAACATTTCATAGATAAGACCCTTCCCTAGGATTGTTGAAGGCTTCAAGGTAAAGTATGTTGTTATCAAATTATGTATTTACCTGGCTCCAATTTCTCAAAATTTAAGTCCCTTATAAGAGGATTAAGCTAAACTCACTATTTTTGTTTTTCAATAATTTGCATGATATTTTCTTCGCTAAGAGGTTTTATACTTTAGATAGGTTATACTTTAGATAGGAATTATCTTTTTGATAAACACAAAAAAAATCATTTTTTGTAAATAAAAATTCAATTTAAGTAAGTATTTTGGCTAGTTGAAATAAGCTACTTAAGCCTTTTAAGCTTAAGAAGTTTCGAAAATTGGGGCCAGGGCGTTAGTGAGGGTAAGAGGGAGTGTAGCCCAGCATGCATGTACTGGCTCCACACAAACATCCCTCATTTGAGACCCTTTCCAAGCTTTGTCAGAGATACAAAGGCCAGGTTGGTGCAGGCGAAGTTGGTTCCAGTGGTCAAAACTAGCTCCAGAATGCATGCATGGAACATGTACACTTTTGTCAGGCTTGTTCAAAATAAAATTTTACAAAGCCAGGTTGGGTTAAATTTCAAACAAATACTTCTGTAAATACTATTGTTGCGAGTTTGAGACAGAAAAGTGTATTCTTAAATGCTTCATAATATCTCAAATATCACTAATTTTGATGAAAGACGTATTCCTGATAGTAGAACAGGTTATTTGAGGCAAATACAGCAATGTTTATAATCTGTGCACCTGAAATTGCATTTTTACAACAAAATTAAACTCAAACTCGAACATGAGTGAATAAGGCCCGTGTTATTTAAATTTTGACATTTTGACAATATTCTTTATTAGTATATTACATTGGTTAGTTTATAGCTTGTTAACCAGTAATTGTTCAGTGTTGTCACTCTTCTGTTATTGTGAAATGTTGGAAAGATTTTCGCTTGTAAAAGAATCTTTTGACTCTACAAAAATGTACATATATGTGTTTTATTTACAGTCTGTCTGTTTGTTTTTCCTTCCATATTGACTTCTTGTGTTAACAATCTGTTCACCCTTTCATATAAACAGTCTGAGGTGTGGTCACACTTTCATATTAACAGTCAGCTAGTGTGGTCACCTGAGCTCACTTATTGACTTGTAATAACAGTCTTTTCTGTGTGATGACCCTTAAACATTAACTTGTTGTATTTACAGTCTGTCGGTGTCTTACCTGCTTCAAGAAGATGTCCAGAAAAACCTCCATGCCGACTGGTAAGTTTTTATAACCTGTTTTATTGCTTCCCACTTCATGCAATAGTATTTCTATGTTCTAATGAGATTTGATACTTCTGACATACATGTGAGCTGATTCTCCTTAGTTAAGAAGATATCATAACAAACGTTTAAGGTAACTTGCTAGTTTTGAATCTAGTTATGGAAGTGGTATTGATATAGGGATTTTCATGAAAACAGCTCCATTCTCGGAGCCCTGATTCCAACTGATCTAATTTGTAAACTTGCTTATACTACAAAAGTTAAACCATCCCTTGCCACATTTCAATCCTCAGGAACAAGAAGTACCTACTTAGCCAACACTTCTCCTTTCCATAACTTACAAGCAGTTCAATAACTACAAGCAGTTCAATAGCAGCCAATGTCCTCAAAGTGCATCAATCTTCAGTCATATGATGTTAACCCAAGAACCTTAATGTCATCCGAGGCGTTAGCTCTTTGTTCGAGGGTTAACATTATATGCTATTTTGCTATCACCCTCCAGGGAATCTGATATTTATTTTATTATACCAAACAACTACAGTTGTCTGCAAATATACATGGAGTCAACAAGAACATTCTTATTAATTATGATATTGAAGAAATTACCGCATTATTATTACATCATATGATAAAATGTTTCTGTTACAAAGTCACTGGTACATTTATAAAGAAATTCAACACTTACATAAATGATTTTAAATTGATGATCATTAAATAACAAATTTGTTGATCAGTTTACAATCAGTTGTTGTTTTCATTTGTAAGTAAGTTTTTGGCCCAAAAGTTTATATTCTGCAAAAAATAGACTCGATCTATTGGAATTTCCAAGTGTCTATTAATAGACCCACGCAAGGGTAACATTATGATATCACCGGGTGAAAATCCATATGTTGGGGTAACAGTACAGATTGGCTTATGTCATGTATATGAGAATTTAACATGGAGAGGTCACGTGAGGTTTAATAAAAATTGCATACTTACAGTAACCAGATATAACCAAAAATTCACCAAATTGGCTAAGATAAGCAGACTAGTACGGTATTTTAGATGACTTAAAGTAATTATACAATCATGTTAAATATCATTATAATGAAGCTGCTTCTGAACTTTAACCTATAGTTTATTTGAATACATTGCTTGTTGACCGGACACATTATGTTTTATCAGGGAACAGAGTTTCTCCTCAGTGTACCAGCAGTTAAGGTGTGGACTGTGTCCCTACTTCTACCTGTGCACTCACCAGTTTACAGTGCTGTTCTACAGGAGAGAGGGCAACCAGTCTGGGCTTGTTGCCTTGCTCACACCAACAACACGTGGGTTCCGGGAGTCTCTGGAGAATGAAGGTACACAGTTTCTTTCAGATTTTTCCGCAATGTTCAAGCTGTTTGTGGAAACTCTCTCAAGAGGGTTTCTAGCACACCCAGTATTTAACAAGTATTAAACAAATATTTAATAACCTGTTAGCATAAAATGCATGCATTGAAGTGAATAGAACTATAAATGTATTCTTCTTGAAACACTTACCATAAAGAAATGCACTTATAAAATACCTGTACTTACAGTATTAAATATCATTGTATTTAATACTTTTGTAATCTTTGTGTCTTAAATGGTATTGGAAACTGGTAAATGCTTGATTTATGTTTTACCATAGTCATACATGTAGTATGATTCATGTAATTTGATGCATGTTATACAATACATGGTGTATGATACATGTTGTGCTATGTATGTTATATGATACATGTTGTATAATTCATGTTGTATGATGTATGTTATATGATACATGGTGAATGATACATGTTGTATGATACATGTTTTTTTATACATGTTGCAGGTATGTAATACAATACATGTTACACGATAAATGTTGTATGATACATGTTATTTGATGCATGTTGTATGATACATGTTGCATGATACATGCTATATAATACATGTTGCATAACACATGTTGTATGATACATGCTATATGATACATGTTATTTGATACATGTTGTATGGCACATGTTGCATGGTACATGTTGCATGATACATGCTGTATTATACATGTTGTATGATACATGCTGTATGATACATGTTATATGATACATGTTGTATGATACATGTTATATGATACATGTGATATGATACATGTTGTATGATACATGCTATATGATACATGTTGTATGATACATGTGATATGATACATGTTGTATGATACATGTGATATGATACATGTGATATGATACATGTTATATGATACATGTGCTATGATACATGTTGCAGGTATTGAGTTCAGCTTGCCTGTGGTGAAGCAGCAGCAGCAGATTCCTGGTCGTTCATCAGGGAAGAATAAACAACACGCAACCAGTGACCCACTGACAGATGACGCCTGTGAGGGAAACAAGTAAGGAATGTTTATGTAGAGCACACTAACAAAGCATTAAATTTCATGGAGTATTATCCTATAATGAGTGTATGGCGTTTTCAAATTACAGATTGTGGTCTTATTATTTAAAGCTATTTAAACATATCTTGTACTTTTTTTACAATGGTTACTGACCTCCAGATAAGCTGTTAGAAAGGAATACATAACACCACTGTGTTCATTATGCATATGACAGTTTCCACTGGGTGAGGCAGCTGAATACACTGATATTTAATTACAGGCCTAAACTGAACACCTCACTTAAAGGAAAGACTAGTTTTTTTAATTGTACATGTTTATTGCAGGGAAAAAGTGGAAGATGATGAGCTCTCAGATGGAGATGATGCTGCCTCAGGCTGGCTGGAGAGTATGGGGCTGGATAAGAAACAATTCCCTACTCTTGACCCTAAAAAGGTCAAACTGTATCCTTTCTTATCTTTGAATAGAAACGCTTTATATGTAAAACTGAGAGTGCTACTTTTTATACTTTATATTGTCCACCAAAGAATCAGTTTTCCTGCATGTCCTTCTTTCCGTCATCAAATATTTTCTGTCAGGAACCACATCTTGGTACAGATTGATCAGATAATGTTCAAACTTGGTCAGAATGTACACCTTGATATCATTGAAATCTAGACTGCTTGCAAATGTGGGTCACACGGGGTAAAAAACTAGGTCACCAGGTGAAATCTTAAACAAAATGTTCGGAATATACAGGGGGCAATATGTCTGGTCCAATATTTTTGAAAAATCAATCAGAATGTTTTCCTTGATAAAATCAATGACTAGTTTGAAACTTGGTCACAGAAGGTCAGAAACAAGGTCGCTATTGGTATTGATTGGTCAGACTTAACCAAATTTGCCTCGATGGCTTATTAGGTCACATTTGGTCAAAAGCTAGGCTACTAGGTCAAATCTTGGAAAACACTCTAGAGGCTATTTTTTGGAATATTTCTGGTCCAATCCAGCCTTGATGTCAAATCTTAATGCTACACTATATACTATAGTATATAGGATATTCTTTTATTTCAAACAGTGGCAAACAAACTCATATCTCATATCCAATGGTCAGAAAAGTCCAGTACACTGCAGCCTTATTGCATGTTTTAATTGGAATATTTCACCAACACATGATTTCCATGCCATCTTCTTTGCCTTAACTGGATATTAATTCAACAAATTTGCTTGTTCATCTTAAGATGCATTACAAAGTAAAGGAAAACTATCCTGGGATGCCAAAAGACGAAATCATGTTTATAGATGTCTACCATAAAAGTGTGAGTTTGTTAGAAAATGTAAGAGTACTTTTAGATTCATTTACTATTATCTTTAACCTAGCTTCCAGCCAGCGTGAAGGGTACCGAGTAATTGACAATCGGCCTGAGTCCCTGGTTGCCATAGAGGGGGGAAACATTCAGGCTTTCTTCAACTTTCTCTTGAACTGCCGTACCTGCACGGCAACTAGTGGCACTCAGGCGGGTCTCCCACCCACAATACTGTGCCCTCAACCATTTAAGGGAGCAACACTAAAGTCCCTCAAGGTAACATAATACATTTCTGTTGCATGCTGGCTTCATTTTTAATCTCAGATTATAACTTTTGGCGAAGTCTTGTTATTTGTCATGTGCATTGCTTCACCAATAGAGAATGCTTCATTGTTAAATTGTTTATAACTTGCAAGGTTTTAGGACTAGTAGATAACTTCTGGCTTTAAGAATTGCCTCTTGGATGTCTCTTGCTCGAATTAAAAAACAAACAAACAAGCACTTGCATTCCGTATGTGATGCTCTTGTATAATTTGAAACTCTGACTCCAATTTCTCAAAAATTCCCTTATAACAGGATTTAGCTAAGCTGGCTATTTTTGTTTTGGTATAATTTCTTTAAGAGTTTGAGACTATAACAGAAAGCTATTTTAAAGATACCGTATCCTTGTAAACTACTTTTTGCTATGCAATGTTTTAGTCTAGATGAAGTAAGGGACTTAAGTCTGTTATGCTTAAGAAGTCTCGAGAAATTGGGGCCTGAGGATAAATAGTAGTTTAATTTGAAACACTGAGGAGAAAAAGTGAAATCTAACAGAATATTTTTGTAAGGTCTTGTTAATCTTTCTGCAGATATAGTTGATCTAAAACGTATTGATTTCTGATTTATTATAGGTCATATCTATGTTTATTATTTATCCAGACGAAGCACACGGCTGTGAAGCAGAGTGACGGTGATGGTAACATCACGAGCGCCCACATTGTGGAGATTGGGGGGCCCATCCTGCCCCACCACACCCAACAGCTTGTCTCCCTCATCCATACCACCCAGGCACAGGACTTTGGCATGGTCTTCCACAACCATGACCCAACCGTACCCTTCAATGTTCTACCAACATTAGTTGGCACTGAAAACGAGATGGAACAAAGTCCGGTGGAGTCCGGTGAATGTGAGAAAGTAAAAGACATCTTGGAAGTTGATGACATGGGCAATAATGATTCTAGTCATGTGAATAATTGTGATGACAACTCATTAACAATCCTCGACAGTTCAAGCAGTAATCATAACAATCATTTGAGTAAATCTTCAGAGGAGAAGACAAATACCAGTGTAATAACTGAGAAATTGTTCAGAAATGTTCCAATAGCAGATAAAGTGAGTGCTATGAAAGAGGTTATTTGTACCCCAAATGGTTTCACATGGAATTAGTTCTCACCGATGTGCCCTGTGTGTTCACTAGTTATTTTGATCTCATTGTATATTGAAATTTTTATGCCCACGAAGGGTGGCATATATTTATTGCCCCATCCATCCGTATGTCCACCTGTCCTGCCGACTTTTCATATTAACTAGGGACTATTTTTTTGTGAAATTATGCAATTGCATTAAATATGGTCTGGTCTCCACCTTTATGGTCTAGTCCCACCATTACTTTTTGATCCATCCGGTGAATTTTAACTCACTGTGTAACTAATAAAGTCACAACTTAGAGTTTATTTGGTGAAGTTATGCATTTACATATGATCTAGTCTAAACTATTACATTTTCATTCATATGACTAATTTAAAATATCTAGCACGAAAGATCACCATATGAAAATGCAGTCTAACTTCAAAGATCAAGGTGACTCTTACTGGTTTGTTGTACATTGTTGGTGACATATGTCACTCATAAGATACAGCTTGAGAAAAAAATCCTCATTGCAAACCCTGTGTTCTTTCCTTCATGTCATATAGGTCTATATATAATCATCAGTACAAACCCTTTGTTCTTTCTGTTTATGTCGTCTAGGTCTATATATAATCATCAGTTCAAACCCTGTTTTCTTTCCTTCATGTCGTCTAGGTCTATATATAATCATCAGTACAAACCCTGTATTCTTTCCTTCATGTCGTCTAGGTCTATATATAATCCTCATTGCAAACCCTGTGTTCTTTCCTTCATGTCGTCTAGGTCTATATATAATCATCAGTACAAACCCTTTGTTCTTTCTGTTTATGTCGTCTAGGTCTATATATAATCATCAGTACAAACCCTGTTTTCTTTCCTTCATGTTGTCTAGGTCTATATATAATCCTCAGTACAACCCCTGTGTTCTTTCTATTTATGTCGTCTAGGTCTATACATAATCATCAGTTCAAACCCTGTTTTCTTTCCTTCATGTCATATAGGTCTATACATAAGCATCAGCACAAACCCTGTGTTCTTTCTGTTCATGTCGTCTAGGTCTATACATAATCATCAGTACAAACCCTGTGTTCCTTGTCCATGTCGTATAGGTCTATATAAAGTAAAACTGCGGTCGTTTGAACAGGCGGTTGTTCAAAAACCAGCAGTCCTTTGAGGTCAAAGTTTAATCCCGAACATTTTTCCTTCTATTTTCATATAAAATTTGCTGACACTGCATCGAAACCTAAATATGTCGAGGAGTCAAGCACCATAACCATTCCCAAAAGCACATATCATGCACAAAACCTTATGACTCCCTTGAGGTCATAATTTCACACATGAGCCCGAACGCCTGTTTCAAAATAAACAAACAATGGCTAGGTATTATATTTTTTCGCAAGTTGTAAAAATTGCAGACAGTTGAAAGGAAATTTGATAGGGTGTGAAAAACGGTTTGTCACTGTTAACGTATGACTGCTATTAGACGACTTCAAACTTAAAATACACTGAAAGACATTTCATAACAGACTGGGAAATTGAAACTTGAGCGGTTCAGAAGCCAGTTTTAGCTCGGACCCCGGTGTCCTCGACCGATCACAGTTTTACTGTATATTCATTAGTACAAACCCTATGTTCCTTTGTCCATGTGGTAAAGGTCTATATAAAGATTATGTTTTATGTATCATAGAAATATTATAATCTTATTATGAAAATAAAAGTGAGAGTTTAGTCTGCATTTGGTTTATCTTTTTTGTGGTGCTTATAGGATTCAATCACTCCTGACTGGTTCCTTTCATTTCCAGGCATGGCAATCCAAAGATGGTATAAAAGTGGAACCAGTATATAATTATCATTGACAAGCTTTCGAATTATTGTACTGGATGTTGAAATCATCTGTCAGCAGAAACTGGTTAACATGTTGCAAAATAACTTGACTGGCAACTTACAAGGGGTGCTTCTAGGATTTGTAGTAAAATCATATTCTACTTCAGGCTTTCATGCCCCATCCAAAAAACTTCCATTACACAGTAAAATATTAAAAGTGATTTGTAATCTTAGGCGTATGTAATGCCTCTGATTATTTTAAAACATAACTGTATTCTCAACATTTAATACAAAAAAAATTGAAAGTTTAAATGAGGCTTTGGTCAGCTTCACCCATGCACATATTGACTACCAGTCTGATTTCTGACTCAGAAAATGGGAATAACATGAATGAGATACACCCAGGCACATTTTGACTACCAGTCTGATTTCTGACTCAGAAAATGGGAATAACATGAATGAGATACACCCAGGCACATATTGACTACCAGTCTGATTTCTGACTCAGAAAATGGGAATAACATGAATGAGATATACCCATGCACATATTGACTACCAGTCTGATTTCTGACTCAGAAAATGGGAATAACATGAATGAGATACACCCAGGCACATTTTGACTACCAGTCTGATTTCTGACTCAGAAAATGGGAATAACATGAATGAGATACACCCAGGCACATATTGACTACCAGTCTGATTTCTGACTCAGAAAATGGGAATAACATGAATGAGATACACCCATGCACATATTGACTACCAGTCTGATTTCTGACTCAGAAAATGGGAATAACATGAATGAGATTCACCCATGCACATATTGACTACCAGTCTGATTTCTGACTCAGAAAATGGGAATAACATGAATGAGATACACCCAGGCACATATTGACTACCAGTCTGATTTCTGACTCAGAAAATGGGAATAACATGAATGAGATACACCCATGCACATATTGACTACCAGTCTGATTTCTGACTCAGAAAATGGGAATAACATGAATGAGATACACCCAGGCATATATTGACTACCAGTCTGATTTCTGACTCAGAAAATGGGAATAACATGAATGAGATTCACCTATGCACATATTGACTACCAGTCTGATTTCTGACTCAGAAAATGGGAATAACATGAATGAGATACACCCAGGCACATATTGACTACCAGTCTGATTTCTGACTCAGAAAATGGGAATAACATGAATGAGATTCACCCATGCACATATTGACTACCAGTCTGATTTCTGACTCAGAAAATGGGAATAACATGAATGAGATACACCCAGGCACATATTGACTACCAGTCTGATTTCTGACTCAGAAAATGGGAATAACATGAATGAGATTCACCCATGCACATATTGACTACCAGTCTGATTTCTGACTCAGAAAATGGGAATAACATGAATGAGATTCACCCATGCACATATTGACTACCAGTCTGATTTCTGACTCAGAAAATGGGAATAACATGAATGAGATACACCCATGCACATATTGACTACCAGTCTGATTTCTGACTCAGAAAATGGGAATAACATGAATGAGATACACCCAGGCACATATTGACTACCAGTCTGATTTCTGACTCAGAAAATGGGAATAACATGAATGAGATACACCCAGGCACATATTGACTACCAGTCTGATTTCTGACTCAGAAAATGGGAATAACATGAATGAGATTCACCCATGCACATATTGACTACCAGTCTGATTTCTGACTCAGAAAATGGGAATAACATGAATGAGTTTCACCCATGCACATATTGACTACCAGTCTGATTTCTGACTCAGAAAATGGGAATAACATGAATGAGATTCACCCATGCACATATTGACTACCAGTCTGATTTCTGACTCAGAAAATGGGAATAACATGAATGAGATTCACCCAGGCACATATTGACTACCAGTCTGATTTCTGACTCAGAAAATGGGAATAACATGAATGAGATTCACCCATGCACATATTGACTACCAGTCTGATTTCTGACTCAGAAAATGGGAATAACATGAATGAGATACACCCAGGCACATATTGACTACCAGTCTGATTTCTGACTCAGAAAATGGGAATAACATGAATGAGATACACCCAGGCACATATTGACTACCAGTCTGATTTCTGACTCAGAAAATGGGAATAACATGAATGAGATACACCCAGGCACATATTGACTACCAGTCTGATTTCTGACTCAGAAAATGGGAATAACAAATGAATGAGATACACCTAGGCACACTGACTCCTGACACCGAAAATTATGAGATAAAATTTCATTTAATAAATCTTGTGTCTTTATTTTGCCAAGATGTTGATAATGATGTGAAGAAAATCTGTGCTTACCATAAGAAATCACATTATTTTTAACAGTTTGAAATGCTATAGTGGACAAAACTTGATTACATTAATTTTAAATTCATTCAGTTTTTACAGTTTTCACGGTCTTTGGCATATATATTATCGGTAAATATATTATGAATATTCAATAGAAACTGTTTTCTTGTATGGTAAAACTTAAAATTAAATATATTTCAGTCTTAAATTTGTAATACTATCAAAATGTAATTGTTCATGTATAAAGGTGGTAACAGTTTGTAAGATTGGTGATACATGAGGATGCTCTGAAATTTGTCTTTTACTGTAATTTCCTCAGTAATGGTGTAATAATGGACTGTTTGGCATAATTGAACTTCCAACATTCCTGTTAAAGGAAGTCCACTATTTTAAAGCAAACAGAAACAATCAACAAACAACAAACATTCAAAATAAATACCTTTTAAGGAAATATTTTATTTTTTGTCTTGGAACAAGCTAATTTTTGCAAAAATCCATGGAAACAAGTTATATAAGACTGCTGACAAAAAATTAGATTGCAGATTTTTATATTTAAGTTAAAAAAATTGATGCTTTATGCATTTTTCTTAAACCGTTAAACATTAATTTTCGAATGGAAATATGAAAATCTGAGATCTGATCTTTTGTCAGCAATCTTTTATCATTGGTTTGCAGATATTAACGCAAAAATTTGCTCATTCCATGACAAAAAATTGAAAAGTTGTAAAAACGGTTTATCTGTGAGAGTGCAGCTTTAATGTAACTCACTGCTTGATATTATTTATAGCTGCTGACTCCCAGTGCATGCCTAATAAGATTATAATAAGGTCATTTGTTATCCTGAGATTTAACAAAGTGATGGAGACAGTATGTTGTAAGAAATTAGCAAATATGTAATAAATCAACAGACCTTAAATAGAGTTATTGCAAGAAATCACAGCACTACTTAAGCTTTCTGCCTCTCATAGTAATATATTTATAAGAATTGTCTGGGTTAAATCAGCTGTGTTATCATCAGTAGGAAGTTCATATATTTGATTTATTTTAGTCATCTTTGAACAAAATTTATATGTTTAAAGACAGAATAAACCAGATAAATGTGTTGTCACTGTTCATTTGTTTTAATATTTCAATTACCTTACAGTAAGAACATTACATGATCTGTAAAGTGTATATCTATTTTAAGTTACAAAATACACTTTATAAGGATTCAAAGGCTGACATCATTGTTGTATTACAAACACTCTATATTGTTTTATTACAAACACTCAACACTCTATATTGTTTTATTACAAACACTCAACACTCTATATTGTTTTTTTTAACAAATTACACACACCAAACACACACCAAGCTACATGGAAAATATAGTAAATAAGCAGAAAATATTATTAAATTACTCTGCCCCTATCAAAATCTGCCAAAATTAGGTATAAGCTCATTGATTCACAAAACTCATAACTAGACCTTTTTCCCATTACAATTTCTTTGTGTTCGCTAAATAACCAACACAAATATAACTAGGTACAGTAATGTTCACCATTAAAAGCTGTTGTGCCTTGTACAAGTCATGTGCCCATAACTTATTCCTGTATGAGTGATTCTAAAAGATCTTGGCACATAGGTTTACCATGAGAGGGCAGAGTGTACTATGTACGACCCATGTCTGTAGGTCAAAGTCTCACTCAATGGTCATTGGTTAAATTTACTTGCATTTTGGCTTGTACAGAATGCAACTTGACCATGTTGGACATGCAATGGGCTGTAAGATGAGGCGGGGGGGGGGGGGGGGGGGGGGGTTAAGCCAAAAGGAGTCAGGGCTGTGACATTGGTTCGATTTTACTTGTAGTTTGACATCACTATAATGCATAAGAAGTTCCAGCAATTACATTCCAGGTCAGATAACAATGCTGATAACTGGGTTTGCAGATCAGGCTCTAGTTTCTCAACAAGCCCTAACATATAAGGCAATTGACTTTGAATTATCTGCACGCACTTGCATTGACAAGAAACAACCTCTATAGAAAAATGTGTTGATGAAGCTCCTTATAAAAATCCTGTTTGACAGTGCTATAATTTTCTTCATTAAAGTCGTTTATTCAAAAAACAACAACATGATATCTTACCTGTTTTATCTCATTTAAACGAACATACTGTTGAAAAAAACACTATATGGCCCGTGAAAAGGGAGATCATCGATAGCTAGAAATATTGAACTGCACAGTAATAACCGTTTTGATTAAACACAATTTTGACATTTGGCGGGAAAGTGGCAAAAGAGAGATGGCCTAAAGAATACTTAGAATTTTGTTTTAATTTTGCACGAACAAACAACTAAGGACTTCGAAACAAGTAACGAATAACTGTAGTATTCAATTACAAGCCCTAATGAATTGAAAGTATTTTTGGTCACGCCCACTCCTACGCATTTTCCCAGAGTGCAATACAGTACCTGTCAAACATGGCGGACTAGTTGTAAACATTAGTTCCTGCTTTATCAAAACTTTCAAAATCAACGAAGATTCTTTTGTAAGTACTTTGACAGTTGTGTATTAGTCATTGATTCAATATTTCTTTGAAAAATAAATGAGTTGTACAGCTTATTTGTCTATACGATAGGTAAATCTTCCGGAATTCACTTTGTATTTTTAAGTGTACAGGTGTGTTCCGTAGTTTACTGTACAGTAGGGTATGAAGTCAATTAAAATGTCGATACCAGTCGGTTTGAAATTTCTGGATACTTTTTTGAATTTTTATCGAGGTATTCTCCTTTTTATTTTTTTTAAATAATCTGAATTATTTGTTTTTATAATAAACTTCAGCTCTTATTCTGATAAAATATTTGGCAAAATAAAGTGAAATTCAATCTTAAACTCCGTTTCCATGGGCTCCAAATGAGGTGCTCAAAAGGGGTAAACTTTAAGTTTATTTGATAGAAGTAGTTCTCTAACACTTTGTATTAGTAACAACAAAATTGGGAAACCTGTCCTGAAACAATTTATTTTTATTTACTATGTTTTAAAGAGGAATATATTAAACCAGTAAATAAACAATTTTATTTTTTTTATCATTTAAATAAATTGTATAGATACAACATGAGTGGTACCTGAGTGTATCTATTTTTAACACATTTTGAATGTAAACGTTCAACTTAAAATAAATATATCCTAACAATGTATAATTTCTTCTGGATAACAAGGTATTGTTCTGAAAACATGTTCTAAACTAACCTTTGCCCGTATTTTATGGTGTGCTTTTTTGGTGTCCCTGCTAGTACATGTATAATTCCCAGTGGAAGTTAAAGGTGATTTTTTAAACAACAAGAAACTTTCAGAACTTAACTTCTTATACTCCTTACCTGATGAAAAGTGTCAGTACCTGACAGACGTTTCAAGCACCCGATTATAAATACCAGGCATTTTATTATTTAACTTCCAAAATGAGGCAACCTTCACAAATGTCTGAGGACTACTGCTGTTCGAAAACCACTCTACTGCTGTCCTAACCACTCTCCAACTGATACTGTTGCATGTGTTATTGTAATGTATCAAGTGATTGGCTTTTTTTTATAATTAATTTTAATTTAAAATATTGGTAGTCAAGATACATAATGTAAATTAAAACTAGTAAATGATTGATTGATATACCGGTAAAATTATGATAAAAAATATTGTATAAAAAATATTTTATAGAAAATACATTATAAATAATCCACTATGATGATCCATCAGTTATTAAACCAATATATAAATCCTTTTTTTTTACTTTTCAAAGTTCCATAAACAAAAACAATGCATTTCTTTGATCATATTTGATCTCTTTTAATTCTGAAGACTTTGAAAATTTCCTCAGTAAGAGGATTAAGTCTAAGTTTTGTTTGGAAGCACCCTGATTCCCATTGGTTTGAAAATAAACCACTGTGCAAACATTGAGAGGTGCAAAAACTGTTTGTACGATTGGTGTGAGTTTAAGAAAGAATGAAAATTGATTTGGTAGACTAATTGCTTGATTATTGGAATTTTTTAACGGCCATCATGATCAGTATAAACAGGACTGCCAATGCAATGTTTCTGTGATTGGCGGATCTGTGGTCTAGTGGTAACACACTTGACAATCAATCCAGGGGTCGCAAGTTCAATTCCCCATCGCATCACTAAAAAATACTAATCGTCTTCCGGTAGGGACTTGAAATGGGGGTCCCGTGTGACAGTGCTATATACTGGTGCACGTTAAAGAACCGGGGTAGCTCTTACCACTGGGTTACATTCTGTCTGTGCACTATGCTCCAAAAACCTAAAATGACTAACAGTCTTAACGGAGCTTACATACACACATGTTTCTGTGCAAAATGCCCACAACAAACCATTTTTTGAATTCTGAACTGATTGAAAATCAGAAGTATGAAGAAATAATCAGTCTGATTATAGCATTAACTGTATTGGGTTATTTGGGGTAGAGGTCATTACTCATTAGTGTATGAGGCCAGGGTCATTAATGTTATTAATATGTTCATTTTTAAATCATAGGTATATAAATTGGAGTAATATTTGATGTGTCATATACCACTTTAGAAGGTTATAAATAACTTTCAGTGTAATGATTGAAGTAGTAAATTTTTTATGTAAATGAATTTGCCATCAAACGGTTGCAATCATTAACAAACAAAATAAAACTCTGCCACATTGGCTGGTGCATTATAACCCAGGATGTGAGGGACAGCTTTTAATACAGTGAAACACACTTTCAATTTTTGAATTTTAAAAGAAGTAAGTTAAGTAAGTCAATATTTCATTTATTTTGCATTAAAAAAACTGTCAAATAATATATTGATAATGCTTCCATTGTGAAAAATGCTAATTCTAAATGATTAAAAGTGCAAAATAAGCATAAATGAGTAATGAAAACAAACATGAGAGAGTATTACGGTAGATATGATATATCTTAAGAAACATAACATAGTCGTCATTTTGTTTTGGCAGAATATTTATGATCAATATTAGTCTATGCTAATAGACATATAAAACTTGACGAAGTAAACTTTACCTGAAGATTGCTCCATCCAGTTATACGTTTATATTAACAAAGTGTAATAATACGATAAATTAGTTGTGTTAGCCACGATAGCAAAAATCCGCAGAGGGAAACGGAAAGTGGGTCTAACTCGTTGAGTGTACTGTATTAACAAAGTGTAATTATACCTATATATTAGTGCAGTGTACTTATACCTATATTTTAACAAAGTGAAATATTTTAGCAAAGTGAAATTTAAGAAAAATTGAAATCTAATTGGGAAATAAATTTGAAATTGTTTATTTTTTTAGTTTCATTTCGAACATGTAATTTTGTCTCCTTAATTGTTAAATTGTCTGTTTTTTGGCCTATGGTTGTAATCAGGGCTGATATATGGGGCATGAGGAATGTTTACTATAAACAGTTAAACATCACGTTATTTAATTCAAATTTCTATTTTACTAATAAAAGTACAGTCAACCATGACATCATACAGATGCAATTCAACGTGTCTTTTTTCTTTTCGTTGATGTTTTTATTTTTTAATCTAAAATCTAAATATCCTGGCTTTATATGATGTCAAAAGTTTATATGATGTCAAAAGCATTATTCAAAAGGACTGCTCCCACAAATTAAACATCCAGGATAAAGCAAGTCTTAGATTTGGGGGACTGATACATAATTATAAGCTAGATAAAAGGACTCAAGTTTCATAAAATCAAAAAGATTATGATGTAATAAAACAAACTGTCAAACTGTTTTGGCTGTTGAATTGTCTGATTTAGTGATAACTTGTACTGTGTTTTTAGGGAGTACAAGTTATTTGTTAATTGTTCTAGGGTTATGTATAATTTTTATATAAAGATATGACTGCCCTGAAGGTGATAAGATATGATTGTAAATCTGATAAAATTGATAAAATCAGCTATGCTGTTGCTCCAACAAAATTTGAACGCTTAATGACCATAATTATCTGGCAAGTTTATTACAAATACTTGAAATGAGATGGTCTGTTGTATTGTATTACTCAATATTGAGTCATTCAACAATATAATGATATATTAAGGCCAGAATTATAAATATTCTTTGCTTCCCCTTATGTGACCAAGATACGCTTAGGTTTTGATCAGGCAGAAAGATGAATTTTTATTAGTATTTTATGATTATATTTTTTCAAGAATATAAATAGATAGAAATCATATATGTATACATTGTAAATGTCATTTTTTATTTAAAATTAAATGTTAACAAATATCTCTAGACTTAATCAAACAAATAAAAAGAAAAATACTGCTAAGAATGCTAAAAAAGATGTCATTACATAATAACTGAAATCATTCCAGCGGTGTAAATTTCAGTCCAGACTGTTGTCTGCATAAATTGTTTTAAGAAGCCCTGGTAAGGTCTATTTTTTGTCAGTCATAGGAGGGAAAATATTTAATATTTTATTGAAGTCTTAATATAATTGTTATTTAAATGTTTATGATTTGAAATAGTGATCTACTAGCTGATGCTGCTATTGATGTATATTTTCTTTAAAATTGTTACAGCAAGTAACAGTGGTTTTTCTAACATTTTGATCAAGTTCCTTTACAATATCAAAATTTAAATATTCTTTTAAAACTGATCACCAACCAAATTGCACAGGGAAAAAATGGTTGTATTAAGCACATTATCGACTGTTGTGATTATTAAGCTAGTTTTATCTGCTGTTGGGGGTTTAATAATGTACCTAGATTTCTAATGAACACAGAACAGGAATTGTAAGAAGAAAAGCCGAGTATGGCAGTAGCTGCATTGATACAGTATTAGAAGTTATTAAAAAGTTGACCGAACCAATTTCCTCTTGATCCTAATCAATCCCAGTCAGTGAGCTATATATGATCGCCAAGAACAAGTAGAAGTTGGCCAACAATCTCAGCAAGCCATATTAGAACATTATCGTATAAGTAAACTAACAGTGTTGTGCAGGCAGTGGCTGGTGCATGAGTGGTGTTCTTCGGTCGTTGGATTTGCTTGTTCTTATACAAGAAACATATTGGATTCTGATATAACTTAATTATCTGCTGTAAGTATAAGGCTTTTGGTGTATTATGGTGTTACCGTTAAAAGGCTTAGGTGTTTTAAAAGGCTTAGGTGTTAAACATCGTTTCATTGTTTTCAATAGTGTTTGATGTTTTTAGATCTTGTCTATTGGACTTTTGGAAGACTTAACAGACATGAGTCTTTCTGTAATTACATTGTATAGAGATGAATGAATTTAAACATTGATCTCGAAATTTATACAATATATTATAAATTCAGGATTCTTTGTATTCCATACTGTTAACTTTAATGTATCATAGAAACATACTTGTACAGTGAAGTGACATTCATTTTCTAAACATATTTAAAGGCTATTTTCAGAATTTCATTGTACCAATTATAGTTCTTGTTACATTCAAATATTGGTTGTCCTGTCTGTGTTTGTTAAACGGAGATATTTAGGAGCGTGAGAAGGCGTGGGAATAATGACCGTCGCGTGTCTCTGGAGTTATAAAACCTATTGAACATGTTTTTTAACACCAGTGCTCATGTTCATCAAATATTCATCCATTCTAACCAGGCTAGTTTTGTTGTGGCACAAACATTAAATTTTAGGAATTTTTTATGGGATGCCATTGGAAAAGACGCCTGGTGTGACTGCAAGTCCATTTTCCGGATCTTTCTACAACTTGTCCAAGGTTTTTATTTCTCATATATATGACTTAATAAGTAAGGGGCCTTCAGACTTCTTTCTTTAAAGTGACACTCTTACTCAAAATCAATACATACACATGTATAACAAACATCAATTTTGACTGATCAACCTTTAACTACTTACTAAATAATACGAATTTTATTTACAATTAATTTATTTTTCGCAGTTTTTTTTGTATTTTTCTATTAAAAAAGATTACTAGGTATGACCTAATAGAATTCATTCTTATGCGTGATTGGATAGTCATTGTTATCACGTGATATTACCAAGTTACGTAGGTATATAAATAGGCTTAAATATTCCGCATGTAAGAGTAAACCTTCGTAGCACAGTGGGTATAATACTGGACTGCAATTTTGGCGACAGTGGTTCGAACCCTCTTTCCAGCTCGATTTTTATTTTACATTTTGGTATTGTTTTTTACAATTATGAAATCAAAGAGTAAAACATTTTATTAAATAATTATCCTGAGATTCGTTACAGAAAGAACTTTTTTTTGTTGCCCATCTGGTGTATAAGTCCCTTTAAAGTGTTGTCATCTACTGCATTGTCCCTGTTTTTAATGACTCAGTGTCTCCTTTTAAATGGCTCATATATAGTTGGGTTAGGGTTTCATCGTTTTAAAAAGCAGGTTAGTAATGGTTTAAACCATGAAACATTAATTTGTGAACAGAAGTATGCAAATCTGCCATCTGATCTTTTATCAGCAATCTTTAATCATTGGTTTGCAGAAATTTATGCAAAATATTTCTCTTTCAAGACAAAAAAGTTGTAAATATGGTAAATCTGTGAGACTTCAGCTTTAAAACACTAACATATTTTTTATCTTTTTTCCAATGGACTATATAGATAAAAACTGTATTGTTGGCGCCTTTTTCCAAGGGTCAGGTATGTTTTTTTAAGGCCTAAATATAACCATGTGGGCAGTAGAGATATTTCCATCACTCCTTAATTTTTCTCATTAAAATTCTACCACTTCGAAACTATAATTTATGAAAATCAAAAAATGTGGACAAATTTAATTTATGTTTTTAAAATTTCAATTTAAACATGGGAGAAAGAAACCAGATACTGCAGACTTTATCCACGGAGTAGAAGCAGTGGGCGTTAGTTCAACAGGTCCAATACCATTATATTTATCTTGCGACTCAAGTGTTATCCAAAATAGGATGTTTCTCTGAAAAAATGAAAAAGTACCAGGTACATTTGGTAATTATAAAATAAAAGCATTATTTTTTTAGTTTAAATATATTATCGTGTCAGTTTCTCTCAAAATACTTTGAATTTCAATAAGTAATACATATATCTACAGCAGGGCTTCTAAAACTTTGGAACCTCAATCGGGCCGGACCTGGCGACGCCCCCCCCCCCAAAAAAAAATAAAAAAATCCTCCCCCCCACTCAAAAAAGAAAGACCAGCCCTGCGTTCAGTAAAGATGTTTGCGGCGAACGTTTGCTGTTTGGTTTCCCGCTTAACTTTTATGCGCTGCGTTGCAACAGGGATACAAAACAGAACGTTTGCGAGCATTTTGTAAACGCTCGCCTTACTGAACGCACTGCTGTTCAAAAGTCCGATTTTATAGAAATGTCATACATTTTCGCGACGTCTTTTCTGTCAATATTTTTTGAGCCAGCATAGCCGATTCGGATAGTCATTAATACAAGTTTAATTCAAATGAGATTCTCATCGAGTTCTGCGGCGTTTCTGACAAGAAAGACTGCGATCGTAATTAACTGTGGCTGTCGGGAGGCGGTCAGACGACAAAAAGTGAAACAGTAATATGATTGCTTAATGCTTCTTTTGTGGGTCAACATTCAACTGATAATCTGGAATAAAAGTATATATCTAGATTTATAAATGGGCAACAAGCTTAAAGTGTGATATCGACAACATTTTTTTCATTTCTGCGAATGAATATGACGTAAGCGGCGGACTCTGCTGTCAGACTATGTAGTTAATCAAGCGTATCGCTGTTGATATCCTATATATTATGACGTTAATTAATTCGGTATTTTAATGCTTTTACGGATTAACAATGACATGCATTTATCTTTAATGCCGTTATTAACCAGCAATGGTTCTTTATAACAATTTAAATTTAACCGTTTTGTAATCAACAAACGGATATCATGTAATGATCGACGACGACATAGCATATTGCCATGTGAAAATATGGACCGATTTTAACACTTAATCAGGAAAGCTGCAAGCAGATAATTAACACACAGTTTGTTTAATTGTGTCTTCTGCTTATACCAAAACACGTGATTGGACCGATTGCAAGCGTCTGCTAATTAACAGATAGGCTATAGAGTGATCAGCGTAGTGGAAAAAGCAGCTGGTCTCATGGTAACCAAGACACTTTTATGGCCTATTGGATGTAGTTCTGAATGTGTGAATGACCCATGAATGTTTGTGTATTACAATTTCTACATCTTTAACTTACTTAGTCGTTTCGGACCGAAATTACAAAAAAAATTAGAAAATTTCGGACCAATTTTTTTAATACTTTTTGAAACTGAAACCGGTCTGGCTTGGTCAAAATCGGTCCAGACCGGCAAATTGCCGGTTTTTAGAAGCCCTGATTTACAGTGTTGGAAATGAATAAGCACAAGCTGGCAAACCCTGCACTGGTAAGATGCTGACTTCTTATAGAGCAGAGTTTGTTATTTCTTTATGCTTAAAGGTCTTTATTTTATATTCTGTGTTTTTTGAACCACCAGGATCTACAAATAGTTAAAATTTGAAAACAGCATTTTATTTTTTTCATCAGAGTACCCGGTAGACGTCGCCTTGACATATCCTGTGGTACTACAGCGTTTATGTTGGAATATTTTAAAGGGCACCAAAAAAAGTTTTTTTCAGTATCAAATCTCAGGACAGTTATTTAATGTTTATTTAAATGTTTTACACTAATTGTAAAAAAACAAACCAAAATGTAAAAAAAAATCGAGACGGAGACCAGGTTCGAACTGGTGTCGCCAAAATTGCAGTCCAGTGTTTTATCCACTGTGCTACGAAGGCTTACCCTAAATAGATGGAATATTTAAGCTATATACCTAACTTGGTAATATCACATGATGACATCGACTAGCCAATCACGCACAAGGAATGAATTCTACCAGGTAGACATACCTAGTAAACTTTTTTTAATGGAAAAATACGAAAAAACTACGAAAAATAAAATAATTGTAAACTATGTGGTACTTCAGTTAGTAAGTTTCAATGCATTGTACACATCGATACCAAATTTATGTCAGTTTTCGACAATTTTCTTTTTTTTGCTATTTCATCATACGGAGTACAGCCCCTTTAAAAGATACAGGTAAAATCAAAGAAAACAGTGACATTATTATTTGATTCACATTTGTTGTCGTTTTTTTTAATAAGGGTGGTAGATATTTACCTAAACCCTCACCTACTGTAACATCAGGGTCTATTATAATGAAATGTATGATCTTTTGTGTCTTTTGAATCACTTGCATAATACTGAAAATGTTGCTCAGGGGCCAGGGGGCAGGAGGTCCCTGGAATTAAGCTTCAAATAACATTTTCACTTTCTTTAAAGTGACACTCTTATTCAAAATCAATACATAAACATGCATAACAAACATACATTTTATGTGATAAACCTTTGAAGTTGACTTTTTATTAAATAATGCATTTATGGAAAAATTTAATAACTGATAACAAGATTGTAACCCAGTATTAAATAGCTGAAAACGCGCAAAAAAAAAATGATTTGTGAGTGTTTAAAGATTTACTGTGTTTTATCGTCTCATAAGCTAGAAACACTGTGTTTTCTGCACATTTCTTTCAAATTTAAGTGGGAGTCCTTCAGAACAACCATTGTTTTCGACATTTGTGCATCCTTTTTGGTATATAAAAACAATTGTATTACTTATGGTAAATCTTATTTGGGAGTAAGAGTGCATCTTTAACAATTTCAAAAACAAAGCCTCAAGGCAGGTTAGAAAAAACCCACAAATCATATCAGTAAAGACAAAATCAGGGGATACATGATTCAAAGACTTAACTCACATTTCTATTAAGAAATAATAATCAGGAAGTTTAAATGAGTGTTGCATAAACATAATGGAATACTGTGTCATAGTAAAATAGGCTTTTAAATCCACTCCGAGCATTTTAAATCCTTTGAATATACTTCTGAGAGCCACTGCAATTTTTGCAGGCCTTTCATGCCTCTAACATGCGGGTGGGAACTTTATTGATTAACTGTTCAAGTTTCCAGTCTAAAGGCATTGTTGACAGTTTTCAACAAGGTGCGATATGTCGTAAAATGTTGACGAAAATATTCCGGTAATTTCACAAATGCAGCACCAAGTTCACGTGGACTTCTTTACAAAAGTGGTCAAGATCACCTATGAAATGTTACAGAAATGAACTTCTGTTAAATCAGACTATGTTTGACTTTTATCCGTGGGTAAGTGCTATAATGGTGGAAATTGACGACTTATCTATCATCTTATGCATTATTTTTAGTTTTAGAATGAAAATTGGAATCCAAAAAATAAACATCTTTCCAGTCCGAATTATTTTAGCTGATCATTTGGCAACAAATTATTCTACAAAATGACACAAAATCACTTTGAGAGAACATGAGATAAAAAAATGTAGCATTTTCAATTTTAATTTATCGCAGATCAGTGATTTTTTCGAGTTTTGTTAGTAGAATGATGTATGAAAGTTCTGTAGCTGAAGGAGACGCAAAAGAACTGCAGCAATTATCCATATATAGTGTAAATTTGTGGTACAAACTTTTAAAGTATTGCACTCTTAACTCCCACATAAGATTGACCACAATTAATAATATTGTTTTAATATTCAAAAAAGGATGAATAAATGTCGCAAACAACGGTTTTTATGAAAGATACAAAGTTTAATTTGAAAGAAATGTGCATAAAACATGGAGATACTGAGTTTACGTAATTTGAAAGAAATGTGCATAAAACACGTTATTTCTTCTTATGAGACTATAGTAGATCACAGTAAATCTTTTAACATTCACCAATCTTTTAATACTTTTGCGTTTTCTGCTATTAAAAACACCGTTAGAATCTTGTTAACAGTAATATATGTTTTCCATAAATACATTATTTAGTAAGTTAAGTTAAAGGTTTATCAGTAAAAATTGATGTTTGCTATACATGTGTATGTATTGATTTTGAATAAGAGTGTCAGTTTAATAGTTCTAAAAGTATCACATGGTACACATTATCACCTCCAATGTGGGTAATATGTAATAATGCCTTAAAATGTTATTTTTTACTGCTGCTGGAATACATGTACATATTATCACCATGACCTACACAAGAGAAGGATGGTTTTCTTTGTCTTTTCAATTTTGTTTGATGGAATTGTATGTGATTATTATAGTTTCAGCACTGTCCAACGCACAGGTTTCTGTATTTGTAAGGTAATAAATCCTCAGGTGTCCACCCTTCATGCTCGACTCAAGTGCAAATAAAATCATATAAGCCAAGATAGCAAGCAAAGCATCCCTCGTTGGTTGAGAATTATACCCAGAGTTGTACCATATTTTATGACCTGCATTATATCTATAAGTACATACTTATTATATCATTCCACTGTTGCAATAAAATATCATTAGTGGCGACCATGAGACTATAAACTTTACATATAATTACATCCAGAGATCAATAGTATAATAATTGTAATACAGAATTCATGGAAAAGAAATATTGGGGACACATGGAAACTCAATTATCCCCTGCTTATATTTTCTGTTACTCCCGTTCTACCTGCTGTGGGCCGATTACAGCTATGTGGGTGACATATAGACTAGTATTAACAATTATATTTGCTTGTCTGAGGCTTATTTGCTTCTTTGCAAGGACAATTAAAGTCCAAGTTCATTGTCAGGGCTCTGCAATTTGTCATGCACAGATATTGTCAGTCCTAAAATTTTTTTTAGAGATATAGATATGGACACTCCAGTTCCTTGCATGTCTTTAAATGGACAAAATGGCATGCTTAAAAAATCGCCACAAATTCCAGCTTTAATCATGCTAGGATCCAAGTTTTCTCCGGATAATCAGAGGGTTTTCCTCGCAGCAGACTTGACCACATACACTAATAACAGTGTGCCAACGGTTATGTCATTGTAATAACTGGTTTTGCAATTGTTGTTAAATATAAGTGTACCTTGAACCTTAAGCTACAAGTCATGATCTGCTATTCTGTACATATTATATACATATGTAGCCAAGGTATTAAAAGCGGTCAGAGAATATATGTTTTCCAGTGGACACATGCAGAGCTGTGAACTATTTCATTTGCTGTTTCCACATGGAGTTTTGAAGATGAAGTTTTATCAGTGTTGCTTGACAACCATTGAACACTCCTGTTGGGATCCCACACTGGCTGCCAGACCGTAGTTAATAATGGTCTCCTCTGTTATGAAGGACATTAAGATTAGTGTAAATAACATTCTATTCTCATTTGTTTATTGGCTATAGAAGTAACTTGTTATTAGAGAATTCCTCTTTTCATCATTGCGTTCTGTTGCCATATTGTCATTATCAAGAAAATTAATGTTTTATTATCAGTCTCTTTTATTTGAGTTCTGTTGGTTCATGACTTCTTGTCATGAAAACTAGCCATATAACAAGTCACATGGTCGTCTTACAAGCCTTATGTTGGTAAATGTCAAAATGTTGGTGGTTGTTCAAAAGAAGGAATTATGGTAAAATGCAAGTGCATTTCCTGCTGTAACATGGTATTTCTGATACAATTTTTGGCATATTCTGATTTAGTAGTTGTAGTTATGGCATGTTTTGGTTCATAAAGTAGAGTTAAGGCATGTTCTGATTCAGAAGTTTGAGTAATGGCATGTTCTGGTTTTGGAGTAAGTTTTGACATGTTCTGGTCTAGTAAGTAGAGTTAAGGCATGTTCTGATTCAGAAGTTTGAGTAATGGCATGTTCTGGTTTAGAAGTTAGAGTTGTGGCATGATCTGGTTTAGTAAGTACAGTTGAGGCATGTTCTGATTCAGAAGTTTGAGTAATGGCATGTTCTGGTTTAGAAGTTAGAGTTGTGGCATGATCTGGTTTAGTAAGTACAGTTGAGGCATGTTCTGATTCAGAAGTTTGAGTAATGGCATGTTCTGGTTTAGAAATTAGAGCTTTGACTTCTTCTGGTCTAGGAGTCAGAATTATGGCGTGTTCTTGATTCATTTGATATCAAAAAGAATGTTGTAAAAGACAACAACAGTACAGCAATACAAAGCAGCAATATACACAAAACTAAGCGATGCATTTTAAATAATGTCTACATTGTACAATATTAGAAGTGATTATATAAATGGACTAACCTAAATTTTAAACCCTGGAAAACATCAAACACTAGTACGCTAGCACTGGAGGCATAAGATCCTAGTATGCTAGCACTGGAGGTCGAACCATAGTACGCTAGCACTAGAGGCATCAAACCCTGGTACACTAGCACTGGAGGCATCCAACCCACACTGGAGGCATCAAACCCCAGTACGCTAGGCATGGAATCCTAGTACGCTAGCACTGGAGGCATTGAAACCTGGTATGCTAGTACTGGAGGCATTAAACCCTAGTAAGGTAGCCCTGGAGGCATTGAACCCCAGTACGCTACCACAGGAGGTCTCAAACCCCAGTACGCTAGCACTGGAGGCATTGAGCCCCAGTACGCTAGCACAGGAGACCTCGAACCCCAGTACGCTAGCACTGGAGGCATCTCACCCCAGTAGGCTAGCACAGGAGGCATTAAACTCTAGTACGCTAGCACTGGAGGCATCAAACACCAGATACTAGCACTGGAGGCCTCTAACACTAGTACGCTAGCACTGGAGACATCAAACCCTAGTTGGCTAGCACTGGAGGCATTTAACACTAATACGCTAGCACTGGTGGCATCAAACCCTAGTATGCTAGCACTGGAGACATAAAACCCTAGTATGCTAGCACTGGAGGTATTATTTATATTAAACCCTTGTATTTTATTTTAAGTTATCAGGCCAAAATATATCATGGATATGCTCCTTTTTCAAATCAATTTTGAATTAAAAAATAAAAAGTTACTGCTGTCCCATTGGTTAAAAATGATTTCAACATTTATTGATAATTATAAGTTATGAATTTCGACATCCTTGTATCATGTTTACTTTTAATTAGCAAATGAGTCAGTTACAGGAAAAGCGAAGTGTTTGCAGTAATTGCAGACTTGAACTATTTGCTTTCTCTCAGTTGTTTAAGGAATCCTATGTACAGTTTAATATGCAGTTATCATGAATGGTGACCAAATTTTTTTTTTGGAAAAGGAGTTGAAGTGTGAAAGAACAAATATGCAGGAACAACATACTGAAGGAATGTTACATACAAGAGTTTTTGCCATTGAAAGACTGCAAAATGGGCCATTTTACATGTGATTTCATATAAAATAAAGGTGATAAACAAACTTCCATTCTTTTTCTGTTTCATGTTTAAGGTCTTTTATGTTATATATCAGTGAACAGCAAAGTTTAACACTATTTCTATGAATGGGTCGATAAATTCCCCTTTTGTATGTACACTTGACACCTTAAATGGCAAACTCATAAGGAAGCAACTTTTTGTGAATTATCGAATCTATTTTCAGCTTTAAACTGCATGAGCACCAGATTCACTGTGTGGGATGTTGAGCTGTTAAAAGATTCATTCTTCAGGGACATCATTTCTTTTGACTTCAGCAAAAATGAAATTACCTCGTAACACTTCCCTTTTCCTCTGGTGGCTTAAATACAGCTATTAAGCTTTTATAACAGATGTTTCAGAATTTGGAATTAACAGGATTCAATTGAAAGAGTTTGAAAAGTTTGTAATAAATAAATCTTAAAAATTGAGAAAACATGATGGCAGTCATTATGCCCGTGATGGTCATGATTAACAAAAATCGACATCCAAACATTTGTTCAAAATATTTCCAAGAAACCCATATATAGAAGTACTGATGTCAAACTCAATGTGTCTATACCACGTGACAAATTGCGTCATATAATTAATTGCTACGGAAGGCAACATTTTGCTTAAGATGAAGACTTAAATTAAAGATAACTTTTCTTTAACAACACCATTTTAAATACAATAAAGGGCAATCTATGCCACTTAAACAGCCCCGCCTTCATTTTATTACCCAAGTTTGATATGGTGATCAGTTTCATCAAACGCAAAAATATTGAATGATTGGTGAATGCTAAAAGATTTACTGTGACCTATAAATCGTCTCAAAAGGTAAAAATATTGTGTTTTCTGCACCTTTCTTTGAAATTAAACTCGGTATTCTTCATTATAAAGATTACCATTGTTTTCGACATTTATTCATCCTTTTTCAAACATTAAAACAAAAGTTTTAATTGTAATAAATCTTACGTGGGAATAAGAATGCATCTTTAAATTTTATTTTGATAAATGAAAAATGGTTAATTGTAATGGAATTCATCTCCTGGGGATAAAGTGGGGTTTATCATGAACAACACCTAACCCTGTTGCGCTAACACAATTTATAGAAAAACAAAAATAGTGAGCTTAGCTCAAACCTGTTAAAGGGACTTAAAAGGTTTTGAGAAAATGCGTCTATATGTGTGGCAAAGCTCATTCCCAATAGTGAATTGCATGCAGTAACTTAATAAACCAAATACTGAGTTTAATGACGCATGGTCAAGGGAGAAAAAACGGATATTTATTGTCTTGTCTGTGATGGCATCATCATTCTTGTCCTCTACAAAATCCCACATTTTCGGTCTTGGGAAATTTGAATAGTTATCATTATTTAGTATCGTTAATATTTTGGATGTGTCTGAACATTTCTGCAAATGTGTTTTGTCGAGGGCTTCCATATTTACAAGTTCAAACATTTACTACTTATTGTCAAAAGATCATAAAAGCACTTGACATTAACTGTTGGAGGTGAGGAAGAATTTAGTTCAGGTCTGATTTACTGCCTAATACATCACTACAGTCAGGAAAGACATCTCTTTTCACCTACGTATTGTCATTTAAGGCTTCAAAATTCAAAAACTAATCTGCAATCAAGATGGCAACAAAGTCATGGTTGTTATTAACGGCCCTTCCTAGATGTTAACAAATGACTGTTACTTTTCAACCACTCAAAATCCTTTGGAATAAGCAGCTTTTCAATATTTAGAATCCCAATCTCAAGTCAAGACAGGGAGGTCACTACAACAGAGTCATACCAGTTATTAGAGTATGACCTTATTAGTAACAATTCCAGCCAATGAGATGGTCACCTATAAGCCTCCACGAAGTACCACTCATGATCATCATGAAATGCTGTTTAACAACTTGACTGATATTATGATATAATTTGGTTCCTCTCGCTTACTAAAAACACACTTTATGTAAGTTAGTTTGAAAATATTGTTTAGAATTTTGATGACTTATGATAAGGCTTGCACGCTTCAGTCACTGCTTGCTCCAACTATTTAATCTTAAAGATTTTACATTTACACTTGAGGCCTCTTATATGATTTGGTATTACTAGATTGTTTGTGAGGATGACATCCAAATTTGGAATAAAATTAATTCATCACAATGAAAAATTACAATCTGTCGGGTTAGAAGTGGCCCAAAGCACATGTTCTACCTTTACTTCAGCTGGGGCCATGGTTTTATAGCCCCATGTCTTAGTTCAGACTCAAGTGAGAAAACTGCAAATCTTCCATTCAATGTAACTTTCTTTCTTGTTAATTGAGTTTTGAGGATATTTTTGTAAATAAAGGTAAGTCTGAATGTAGACTTAATAGCCTTGGAATTGAGATTGTTCCATATCATGGCTCCAGTGGTCCCTGCCTTGTTCGGATGCTCAGAAATGACAGGGACCTTAGATTGTTCCTAATCATGGACCCTGGCCCCTGCCTTGTTAGGATGCTCACAGAAATGACAGGGACCTTAGATTGTTCCTAATCATGGACCCTGGCCCCTGCCTTGATAGGGCTCACAGAAATGACAAGAGGCTTGAGATTGTTCCTAATCATGGACCCTGGCCCCTGCCTTGTTAGGATGCTCACAGAAATGACAGGGACCTTAGATTGTTCCTAATCATGGACCCTGGCCCCTGCCTTGTTAGGGCTCACAGAAATGACAAGAGGCTTGAGATTGTTCCTAATCATGGACCCTGGCCCCTGCCTTGTTAGGGTGCTCACAGAAATGACAAGAGGCTTGAGATTGTTCCTAATCATGGCCCCTGGCCCCTTCCTTGTTAGGGTGCTCACAGAAATGACAAGAGGCTTGAGATTGTTCCTAATCATGGCCCCTGGCCCCTGCCTTAGTGTTAGAATGCTCTGAAATGACAGTTTCACTTCTGAAGCACTGAGATGTCCATTGACTTATCAGCGGGAAATTAATTATTTTCCCAGAAGCTAACTGCCATTAAGATTGCCCATATGTGTAACTGAATTAAAGCGGTTGGATAAGCTCTAGGAAAGCTTAACTTAAAGCACTATCCCTATAACTATTGATTAAATCTTGGAAGTGACACAGGGAGGCTGTATATTAATGCTAGTCCCTTATTCTTGGCTGCGTGGTGTCTGGAATCTACTCTAATCAAGCAAAAAGCCTTGCCTTACTTCTATCTCCAGACAAGGTGCACAAATTAATTCTTATACTTAAGAAACTAAGCTGCTCAGCTCCATGATGACAGTTGGTGATCAGATTTCCAGGAAACTCATGGAGAGTCAATAATATGATCCATCAAGGAGCTGCAGAAATGTGATACCTTTAGAGAATCATGTGGAGACAGGCAGTTGACATTTGTTTTGTAATGATTTTCTGATAATGTCCATATAATCATTCATATTTGAGGCATCATTATAATGCTTCTTCCAGATGTTAAAGAGTTACACAAAATTTGCTATACTACTTTTATGAGGAATAATTTTGTCATTGGTTGAATGTGAGTACCCTAGTGATCGAGGCACACCTTCTGTTCCTGAACAATGTTTCTGTTTTATTGAGGTGTCGGTCTTCGCCCATGGAGTTTTTTTTGTGCATTTTGTCAGATTTGAAGGTAGGTGTTGTCAGCTTTGGTTTATTATTCATTGAGTTTTGCTCTTTATTATTCTTATGATTACACCAAAAGTGGAATTACGAACTCTGATGTTTGGCAATATTATTTATACACCTAGGAAGGTGAGCTGACAAGACCCTAGTTGACATTTACATTTTCAGGGCAAACATTGTACCAGTTTTGTTTGTTGAACATTTCACTGTCAGTTTTTTTATCACAAGGGTGTAAGGTGTTGGTTCAAAAGTTTATTCTCCATGGAAATGGAATTTCTGTTACATCTCTGTAGAGAAAACAACTGAACACTGACAGATGATCTTGACTCCATACATTTTAGTGCTTGACAATTACTTTTTATATAAATATCTGTCTACTTGATCTATTGGAAATTCCAAGTGTCATAGGTCCATGCCTGGGTATCGTAATCTGTAATTGTATCACGGGTGAAAAGCGTTTTGTCAAAGTGCAAGACATAACAGTTTGGATTCCCTAATTTCTAGTGTATGAGAATTTACATTGACAAGTCGGACTGACATGAGGTATAATAAATAGTAATATGTACCTCAATATGACATAAGAGCACTCTTGGTGGTGTAGGCTTGCGTCCAGCAGGATGTGTTATGTACATGTCGTTGGTTGGAGAAGAACTTTCAGTGTACATGCTCCACTATCATTTTAATCACAATTCTTCAATTTCTTCATGGGAAACTGGGAAATTTGGAATATTCTGAAGTGAGTGTCTGTACCCAGAACAGTAAAAGTCTCTGACTGTATCGGTAAACATCTGGGCATGCATCTCAGCCCTGATGTCTAGTTAGCAAAATTTAAAAGATAATTTCTCCACTTTTTCTCCTAGATTACAAGCTTAAGTATTATCTAAATAATAAATATTACACAAATTATATCGTCTAGCTAAATTGTCTGCAACTGCTGTACAGTGATGTTTTTACATGAGCCAATTTCGGTATTTTAACATCATTTTAAGGAGGCTTTGCCATGTGGAATTCTTGGTAATTATTCTCAAAGATTAATGAAAAAAAAAATATGTTCCAATCTCTTGATTACTTCCATATTTGGATAATATCAGCCATGATGGGTTCTGGAAGGTTACGGTAACCATGGTTCACACTTCTGTAATCAGTCTAGTGAAATCTGTGTCACTTATGTGACATTGTGGTGTTTAAATGTTGATTCCCAGTAGTGGACATATTTTCTCTTTCATCAAGCAATTGATTTTCCATGTTGCAAATGTCATAATTATAAACAATAGATTACTGTTGAGATTTGATCTGTCCAAATTTTATGTAGAAGATCTAGCCGTGGTTCGTGTCTGTTTTTAATTAGAAAAATAATAGGTGTTAGTGACTTTCATTCAAAGCCTCAGGGTCATACCTCATTATCACAAGAAAATTGACAGAACAGAAAACAAGAAACATCTAGTCAAAGGCGATTTTCGTTTCGCTGACTGTGAGGGATGGCAGACACAAAGGTATTACTTTGTGTGGCGGAGGTGTCCACGTTGTTGTCAGTGTAACCACCTTTCCTTTCCAATCAATAGCTTCTGAATGACTTGTTGTAGAGTCTGCCAACTTGTGCACATTGGCATTGTTAGGAAATGAACCTATTAATTTTGAAGTTAATTTGACATGGTCACGGTGGCCTTCCCCAGAAAAAAATATTGGTAACTTTTTCAGTGGGTGGTTGTGTTTTATTTACATTTTCAATGCCAAATGGCACATTTTGGTGCACTCTTAAGACAATAATTCTTCTATAAAGACAAGCATACAAATAAAGACCAGCATAAAAAATCATCATTATCATGTTTTTTTTTTATTATTTAAAGACATGAATGAATATAATATGAATAAATATAATAAACTTTTTCAATACATATATTTCAAACATATGAATACATAATTACAAATCAAAATCCTATCTCCATCATCTGGGCTTGTCCCCATGCCACTCCTCCACCAGCCTGGTGAATTTCACCTCAGCAGTTTATGGCCCAAGCAGGCTCACTGTCAGTAGGCTGTTCAGTGCTTTATTGGAGAATGAAGAACTGGAGTCATCACTGGCTTCAATGTCGAAAACCCTCTCTAAAATGAAGTAAATAATATTTTACATAGTAAAGGGTGGCATACTGACAATCATTGGTGTTTTTGTATAGCTAATAACTGACTTATTTTTTAAACCATTTTTAGCTCTTTAGGCAAAGGCCAGAAGAGCTTATGCGATGGTAATGTGTACGTAGTATGTGCGTCCGTGCGTTCGTGCGTCCGTGCTTCTGTAAACAATTGTTTGTGAACACGATACAGTCTTCAGTTTTGATTGTATCTCTATGAAACTTGTACAGTATCTAGATATCCATTAGAGCTTGGTTCCTTTCGAAAACCAGTCAGATCTGCCCATGCATGCCTAGGTTATGGCCCTTGATAGTATAAAAAAATGCTATTGTGTAAACAATAGGTTGTGAACACGATACAGTCTTCATTTTTGATTGTATCTCGACGAAACTTGTACAGTATTTATATATCCATTAGGGCTCGGTTCCTTTTTCGAAAACCAGCCAGATCCGCCCATGCATGCCTAGATTATGGCCCTTGATAGTATAAAAAAAAATGCTATTGTGTAAACACAAGCTTGTGAACACGATACAGTCTTCATTTTTGATTGTATCTCGATGAAACTTACAGTATTTAGATATCCATTAGAACTCGGTTCCTTTTGAAAACCAGCCAGACCTGTCCATGCATGCCTGGATTATGGGTCTTGAAAGTATAAAAAATGCTATTTTAAGCTAAGTCTATTTTTAGCCAAGTCTACATGAGCGAAGTCTATTTTTAGCCAAGTTTACATGAAAAGTCACAATTGCTTGTGAAGGTATGTTCAAATTATGCCCCTGGGGTCATTACTGCCCTCCCCCCCACACACCCCATGGAGATTGTCCTGCAAGGGACCATTGCGGCAAATGCAAACGACCTCGGCGACGTTGGCGGAGGCCCAGGGAAGAGTTCTCTTTTCTTTGTAAGGGACGGACTCCCCCCCCCCCCTTAAATTGGGCAATGTTAAAAACCTTTTTGTCTGAAACCACTATGCAAATCCTTGCTATTTTGAACAAGGCTTTATTTACTTTATTTAGTGGTCCACTACCATGGTTGTTCAAATTATGCCCCTTGGGTCTAAACTGGCACTGCCCTGGGTGTCACTATTTTCCTAGAGATTTAAGAAATATTTTCAAAATCTTCTTGTTTCAAACCACAAAGCCCATACCTTTGATATTTGTTGTGGAACATCATATGATGCAATTGAAAACATTTGAAATAATGCCCCTTGGGCAAAAGCTGGCCCCACCCCTTTTGACTTACTTATTACTTCTTAAAGCTACAGTAATGAAATTTTGACCATGTGAACAGTTTTGCAAACAAGCATTAATGTTGTCCTCGGATGTCCTTGACTTTGACCGACTTTTTATTTTTAAAGCTACAGAAATGAAATTTTGACGATGAGTACAGTTTTGAAAGCAAATATTTTTTACCCTCAGATTACCTTTACTTGGCACATATTAAAATAGTTCATGCAACTAATTTGCTTACAACACTTCCTGTCCTCAGATGTTGAAAGTGCAGCGTTTTCAGCTAACCCAAACACTAAAAGTGAACTATATATTTGTTGCCTATTACTCAAACGTACATGATCTGGATTGAAAATGACCACAAAAGCCATGCCAGTAGAGCATACCGTATTTTCTCGACTATAAGGCTATTCGCTTATCAGACGGCCCCCTAACTTTTCCCATGAAATCTGGTGCTTTTTGTTTCGACTCGCTTATAAGACGGGGTCGATTTTAAGCAAATCTAAAATGCTAAAATTCTTCTTAATGTGTAAAAATGTTCAAGCTCAACGGATAATTATCGACTTTCGCGGTAACTGTTTTTGTTTTACTGAAAGAAAATGGCGGTCAACTGTGAGCTCTCTATTTGGAGGTAGGTTAAAAATGAGTACATGGTTACGCGTTTAAGTTTGCAGGACGGGTCGTTACTTATCGGAATTGTAATAATTAATCAATAACAACGAATGTTTGTTTTAGTTGATTTTTTTATTGAAGACACCAATGAAGTTCTTCAGCAAAATAAATGGCTTCAATAACATAATTGCGAAAAGCCAAGGCATGAATAGGTGTTTGTTTAGCATTAATGCTTTAGGCAATATTGTCCCTTGATTGGCGACGAACATAAAGGATTCATATTCGCATTGTCATTTGTTTGCTTAATCAAATTGACAGTTAGGTACCTACATCATATTAAGATTCCAATTTATTGATTTGATATATCTGTCAAACTAATTATACTGACACGCGCCATGAGAAAAAATGGGGTGCAGATATAACGGTACACTGTGTGACGTCAGAGCACGCGCGGTGAAGAGATTTCGTGTTGTTGTTTACTTAATTGCCCCATACTTGTATCAGCAGACAATATACTGGATAGATGAATACCCTATGTAAATTTTTACTGATTTTGACTTGAATCTTTTTTTAATATTTTATCGACTCGCTTATAAGACGGGCCCCCACTTTGGGGGTAAAAATCGGGACCCAATTTCCCCGTCTTATAGTCGAGAAAATACGGTAGGCCCTTTTGGGCCTCTTGTTTTCTCAAGTTATCTTGCATTGGTCTCAAAACATAATAAAGTTTCAGAAAATGTACAATTTCAATCAACAAAATTGACATTATAAGCCCAAAATCCTGGAAGTTATAAATAGGCAATTCATAATCACCATCTGAATCTGTGTTTTCAACAAAACTTTGCTCGTTTTGTCAACTAAAACAAATGACAGGTCATGCTACTGTCCCAGGCAATAAAACAGAAGGTAACAACCTACTCACACATAAAAAAAATATTCCCAAATTGCCACCAGTTCAGTAATATGCATTATATGGTGATTTGTTTTCGACCTGAACTGTTTGGTTATATAGATGATAGTGACCCTTTACTGTATGTGTTACTTGTTTAAGACTGATGGCACGGCAAAATAGATGACGGTCACCCTCTACTGTATGTGTTTCTTGATTAAGACTGATGGCGTGGCAAAATAGAAGACGGTCACCCTCTACTGTATGTGTTACTTGTTTAAGACTGATGGCATGGCAAAATAGATGACGGTCACCCTCTACTGTATGTGTTACTTGTTTAAGACTGATGGCATGGCAAAATAGATGACGGTCACCCTCTACTGTATGTGTTACTTGTTTAAGACTGATGGCACGGCAAAATAGATGACGGTCACCCTCTACTGTATGTGTTACTTGTTTAAGACTGATGGCGTTGCAAAATAGATGACGGTCACCCTCTACTGTATGTGTTGCTTGATTAAGACTGATGGCGTGGCAAAATAGATGACAGTCACCCTCTACTGTAAGACTGAGGGCGTGGCAAAATAGATGACGGTCACCCTCTACTGTAAGACTGAGGGCGTGGCAAAATAGATGACGGTCACCCTCTGCTGTAAAACTGAGGGTGTGGCAAAATAGATAATGGTTACCCTCTACTGTATGTGTTACTTGTTTTAGTCTGATGGTGCGGTGCTATAGATGACGGGACGGGATGGCGGAGGCTCCCCATTGGTCCAACAAGGAGACGAGCCTTGGAGTCTGTGATAGCGACGAAGACAACGACGATCATGACAGCAGCCAAGCTGGACATCAACTTAGCATACGAAAACAAACATCATACAGGTACCATATTGTTAGCTTTTCAATGTTGTACATATGTATCATTTAATAAATCAGTGATGAGTCCTCAACAGTCTAAACATTACTAAACTCATTTTCCTGTGGTTTCTGGTTTGATAACTTTTCATTTCCCCCTGAGAGTGTCTAGAAGTATTACGGTTGTCGTCACACAACAGCCCATATGGGGAACAGTTACACACTTTCCCACATCCAGTATGACAAAAAAAACTTTCTTATGGAAAAATGAGATCTGCTACCAATTCCTCTGTATCCATTGACAGAAACCAATTCAGGGAAAGTTACAAAGGGGAGTGCTTGTCACTAACAAATGGTCTAGATTATAACCCAACACATTTTTTAATGCACCAGTTAGAATGTCACCAGAATCATGATTTGTTGGCTGTTGTGGTCTAATGTTATTCTGCCCAATAGTTGTAATGTAATTTGCTGTAACACAAGCAGTTTATTGATAACAGAGGTCACTGTCCTTCCTTCCTTAGTAATCACACTGTCCTCTCCTTAGTAATCACACTGTCCTCTCCTTAGTGATCAGGCTTTCTTAGTAATCACACTGTCCTCTCCTTAGTGATCAGGCTTCTTTAATGATCAAACTGTCTTCTCCTTAGTAATCACACTGTCCTCTCCTTAGTGATCAGGCTTTCTTAGTAATCACACTGTCCTCTCCTTAGTGATCAGGGTTTCTTAGTAATCACACTGTCCTCTGTCCTATCAATTGCTTGTTACCTTTAGATTTACAGAACAAGTTTAATTTCTTACCTACTAACTATAATTGTTTTTCAAGTTGTGGAACAAGTTGATTTCAGTATAAATGTGGCTAATGTGGGCCTTTAATGTAAGGGAGGCAACTCAATTGTCTTGTGGATTAAGCCAACAAGAATTAACTTTCCTTTAGTAATGCAACGTCTTGATTTCAATAAAGACTCCTTCAAGTGATCATTTAGTTAGTTTCAAGTGCAATATTTTATTGTCTTATAAACTTGAAATTTCCAATACTGGCATACATACACTTGTACACTACTGCAATGAAAATATGAACTGACTGATTAGAAATACAGTTTTTTTAGTGATTCCGATTACAAATTATCTAAATTTTACATGTTATGATTGTCTGCAAAGAAAGGGATGAAATCTGTTTTGCACATTATTTGGCAGTGTTTGTTTGGAAGATAATGCATGATACGCGTCAGCCCGCAAACACACCATTTAGGCAGGCAAGAAGATTAAACAAACATGATAAACAAATAGATGAAAAACTTCAATATCAGTTTGTAAGATAAAGAGTTAAACGTATTTCATGTATATTTGTTAAGAACTTCCCTGTATGTTATGGGAAACACTTACTATATTGTTGATTGATACTTGTTTTATTAACATCATTGAAACGGGGATTGTTTTATCATAAAAATCTGGGTGTTTTTAACTTTCAAACTGAATGTTTTTTAACTGTAATGCTGTAAAACCAGCATAAAACATGAATAAAAATCATGTAGAAACAGACTAAGATACTACAAAAGGTTAAAGAAGTCCTTGATCAGATAGGGTTTAGTGTTGAAACAGATAGAATAAGGCAAATTGAAGTAATTTTCGTGGAGTTGGATAAAGCATGTATTGCTGAAGATGTAAGGGAGAATTCTAATGGGGTAAGACAACAAAACTTGTATATTGAATTGGTATTATGTACAAATTTTTGGCATGTAGTGTTCTACTGCTGAAAGTAGGTGTGATTTGTGTGTGTATACTATAAGTTAATTAAACAATATTTATTTCAAAAGAGCATTTTAAGGATACACAAAGATAGAGCGTTGTCAATAATAAAAGATTTTCTGAAATTATAATACATGAAAGGTTAACAAGTGATATATACACAAAACAAAATAAATCGCAACATAATTGAGAATGAGGCTTGGCTTCTGTCACTCCTTATACCATAAGTTGTTAAGTCTCAATACTACAAATACAGTTAATAACGTCCAAATGCTTGAAAAACTATTGGCATAAGAATTGGTAAAAAAATCATTTGAAAATACAACAATGAAACACAAAACTGATTGACAAGGACTGCAGTAATAACTAACAGTAAATTTAAGTCTGTGTCTTTCTCATGGAGTTTATATAAGGTCTGGCCGTGCCTTTTGGCTCTTACCAATAGTTCCTTGTAACTTAAACCAGGGTACTACATTAAACATTGTACTCCCAGCTGATTATGTAACATTTTCTTGATCTAATATTGTAAGCCCAATGATCATGAAAAAGCTCAATGAATCATCAGGTGATCTCGCTGTGATAACGTTTTAAATGGTTGATAATGGCCCAATTTTTAGTGCAGTTTAACTGATATTGTATAGCACACTATCATGCTCATGTTCTGATAGAGGGTAGTATTTTTACCCAATACAAATACCTTTTGCGATATCATATATACATGTAAATACTGCCTGTATTGTGTGCCGAGCCCAAACCTATTTTCAAATGATTTGTTAAGCCTTGTACGATCTTGTACACAATACAAGTTCAAATGGGATTAGATTGTGTTGTTTTGTCAAATTCTTCTACACCTGTTCTGTTTTCATTTAAATAGATAATTAAAGAAAGTGCTGACATATTTTTTGGTTGCAGAAATGGCTTAATGAATCATTAGTAAGTAAAATTAACTATTTTTTTTCTCAGTGTTTTCTGTGAATTTTTGTCATATATGTATACAGTAAGTTTCATCAGAATACATGCAACTTAGTTTAGTTTTCAACAGGCAAGATAGATTTAAATGTTTCCAAAAAATAAAAAAAATCCTCATAAAAAATTGTATTAACCTAAATTAATTAACTTTTTAATTCATTGCTAATTGTCATTTAAGGTTCTATGTATATGTTAATTAGTGTTTGTTAATATGAATTTATGAAATTGAACGTGGTTAAGCTGTATAGATGCCAGGCAGCCATATTCATTTGATAAAAGCATATCTGGTTTAATGTTCAAAATTAGTATCAAAATAACAGCCATGGCAGCTGATTTTCAAAAATAAATTAATTTCATATTTGGAGAAAATCATAATTTCAAACACTAAACTATTCATGTTTTATGTATAGCCACATATGGCTTTTCTCTTATAATATAACCAAGATTTTCAACAACAATATCATGGCTGTACTTAATTCAGCTGAATTATTTTAACATGAAGATTATAAATGTTATTTAAAATTGATATTCACTTAAATAAAGCCATTCCAAATGGGACAGTATCATTTTCCTCTCAATAACTTTAGAAGCCCTTAATAATATAAAGGTAGGTAATTTCGTAACATGAGAAAGTCACAGAGACAGAATGCAGGCTCGACTTAATAAAAAAGGGCTATAATTTGCATTACATGCAAGACAATTACCAGACTTGCTTAGTTTCAAGTATTATCTTTGATTATAAGTTGATGGCAATATATTTTTATACTCACGAAACCCTAACTCTGTGATATTTATTTCGAAAAAATCAAAAATTCTATATTAATGTTACTTTTGCTTGGTCAAGATGACAATGCAAGAAATCTATTTTTAACCGTGTTTTTAAATGCATTCATCTTCAAAGGTAATCATATCCCATTGATTAATCTTTACAAAGGGTTGAGTGTATGGAAAAGAAGAACTTTGCTTTGTATATAATTCAATCTCAAAGAAAATGTTTATGTAATAGATACAGTACTCATGTTTTTGCCTCTGACGAAATTGGTGTTCTTTCTACGTAGTAAAACGGTTTCTTACGTCTGTAAGAGGACACTTTTGAAGAAAAAACGAGTAACTGTATCTGATTTATACGGCGATAAGTGTATTGCATATATTAGTGAGCAAATAGATGCATTGATAAATAAATACAGATTTATAATTAGATAAATAGAAATATTTTTCCAAAAGATAAACATAAGAGTACTATTATGGCCTTTCTAAATACAATGTATTGGCTAGTGGGATAACTCAAAATTCTTGTGCATGGTCTGCTTACAACCTTAATAAGACACTTTTTCAATAGCTCTGCTGGGGGTATAGTCATATTTAAGGTCTAACAGAAACATTTTACTGCAAAGTTATTCCCCCTTCCTCTGCATCAAACAATTTGTGGCCCTTACCATATCCTGTGATGGCTCTAGTTACCATGAAACTTGGTACTCCTATTCATTATGACAATTACCAATTATGTCCGTTAATCATCTCAAAATAACAGACGAGCATTGCCATAAGCACATAAAGTACTCTTGGTTTTATACCTTCTAAATACTTTGTGAATAAATTGATTTTTATTTTTTTTTGCAAATCTGATTATTGTTTGAAGTATTATTTTTATCACAATAAAAATAATATAAAATACATAATTGATATAGAAAATATTGGTCACATGGACGTGTGGTTTTAACAGGTGATGAATGTAGCCTCTGTTTTGCCTCAATTTGTCAGAAGCATGATGGAAGGTCATGAAATTCAGGTTTGTGTTAATTGTACACTCATGCTTCCCCGAGTTTTATAGTCGCTGTAACCATTAAAACACTGGATTTGTTTATTATCATTACATGTTATTTCTTGAGATTTGTGTATACCTTCATTAATAGGTGTAAATTGTTCCCAGGATGGAAATTGTGGAAAATGTTGATCTTTTAATGGTGAAGTTCTTGCCAAATGTAATAATGATTTAATAATGTGCAATTAAACCTAACTGAAAGTATTAATTTCAAAATTTAATTAGTGATTTGAAGGAATTTCTACCTCTAGAAAATGTGCAAAGAGTTTTGAGGGAATGTTGAAGTGATTTATTGGATTGTTTAAAATAATAACATGTTCATGATTGTGTCTGGAACATTTTCACAGAAAATGCATAAGCATGCTCAGTTTTCATGTCTGTTCGGAAATAATGTCTGAAAATAGAAATTAAGTACGTTAGACATCATGTTTGCCTTCTTCCAACTGTGCTAAGTAGTGAAAGGTTGGAAGATGTTTGTGTAATTGTGTCTTTTACAGTGATCACCTAGTCATGATTAGTTTTTTGAAGAAGTTTGCTGTTTCTAAATGGATTCCAGAATTCACTGATTTTATGGATTTAATGATGAGGTGATTAAATTAATGAGTTTTGAAACATTTGGAATATATTTTAACAAAATTAGAAATGTGCAGCTGTTAATAAGGTCAGAGCTCCAGGTCAAGTTCAAGGTCAAGGATGTGTTAACCCCTGGATGTTTTTTTCTTTTAAAGAGCATAATTACTCTCTTAATCAGTATATATATAGCAACCAAATTTAAACCATAAGCTTTGGAAAGTTGTTTTTGTTTGAAACCATAGCATCGGGTTAGGTGGCCTGCATTTTGTTTTCATTCTGTTTTATTGGTTCAAATTCGATACAACATCTACGTGGGAACCTCCCCTTATGAATCGAAAATAGTTTTTTGTTTTTTTTAAAGTAACCAATGAGAAGTTAATCATAAGCTAGACTCAACTCTGTCAAATTTTATTACCTTGTGCCCAATTTGCATTATGGTCGATTAGAAAGTATCTAATGTGTTTTAATATGCAATTAAAAGCTTCAAAATTGTTTTTTTTTCCATTATTTACAATTCTGAACCTCAGGGTCCCCTCTTGGTTTTAAAAAGTTAGGCCCCTTTGCGGGTCAAGGGCATCTCCCTTGTGGGTATTTAGAAGGGGCAGAGCCCCGAGGCTGAAGCTACTAGGGTTTATGCACTTTAGGAGCCTTAGATTGCATTTAAACGTACCTTAAGGGCTGAAACTTTGCTTTAATAGGCAGAAACGCAGGCTTGTTAAGAGGGCTATCCTTACTTCAAATTGGAAGCAAGCTGGGGTGTGAACACTTACATAAGCATGCAGTGAACTTGTTTAATCAGTTAGCAAATATATTAATAAAATAAAAATAAAATATACTGGCAGGGGAATGGTGTTCTTAGAGCAAATGGATCTACTGAAATCCACAGACAAATTGCCTACCTGTTAAATAAATGAAGTAGGAATTCTTTCTTTGGGTTAAATAGCACATTTGATTTGCACATTGTTGAAATAACATAAATTGTGTTGTATTAAATAGCATGTTATAAGCACTTTGTCTTTCAATTACAAACTCATGCTTTATTGACAAAATGTAGCCATTGATTGTATGTAATAACAAGAATCAAACTAGTAATTGCTCATTTCTTCAATTTGCATCCTAGCTGTAAAAATCATGCACACTTACTTGTTTTTGACGAAATTATCACGGATCAGAAGCATATGATCTGGTTAGTAGATGGGGACAATTGTCACACTTTTGATACTGAAAGCCATTATCATGTAAGGATGCCATTGTTAATCCGCTAAAGCCATAAATTTTCAAATTTATTACCCAGCCGTGCCCTAATTATTGGATATGACACAAAATTGGCAAGCTTGATTTCTGCAGAGACTGAATCCATTATCATGTAAGGCCCCTTAGTGGGTGGCTTACATCAATTTAAGAAAAAATTGTCACATAAAATCGCTATATTTCAAAAAAATGTTTGCGCTTTTGCAAAATGACAATGGGGATTGCCAGCTGAGGAATCCTGCTACTGGTTTTTATTATGCAATTACTATGCACATTATAATCTGCATCTGAGAAATTACTGAAATTGTTAATGAGAGAAAAGCTTTAATGGGCATTGCTTGAGGGTCATTGGGGTGTTTTATTGCTTAGAAAGTTTTGCACCCACAGGATTTAACAAACTGACCTTCTGATTTATGTTTGTCCGGTAATATGTTTATCTGTGTTTTCAGGTAAGTTGGAAAGAAGAGAAATGTGCTGAAAGTTGTTAGTGAGAATGGCTCCTGGTACACGAAGTAAGGTGTAAAATGGTCTGAGACGATGTTTTGTTGTGGAAAAAGCAGGTAGGGTAAACAGACTTTGAATGCACCAAGTGTGACTATATTATATATGAATCTTATATAAGGATATGGTTATAAGTCTGGAATGGGTTATTTTACAGAATAGTTTGATAGATATTCCTTTATGTTAATTGTAATTGTGAAAGTTGTACTTGTTGACCAGTTGACCATAAATTCACCTTAACTCAGGGGGAGTAATTCATCATTGTAAAGACATAATTGATACACAGAGTTGTTTCCCTTACATTACAGCATTCAGGCTAGACCAGTAATTCATTGACGCTGATGGCAGTGGAAACTCATGACAAATAGGCTTCCAAACAATTGATTTTTGAAATCCAATAAGGAAATGATTTTGGTATTGGTTTTAATGCATACTTAAGATAACTAAAGGGTAGATAGTGAATCGTTCCCGGTAATGTAACTCAAATGATTTATTGCATGGTGTTAATATATTTTTTGTTTGCAATGTTGACATACAATAATTGTAAAATTATGAAATCCATCCATTTGTAAGCTTATGCTTCAAAATGTCAACCCTGATCACATTATTCGAAATTGCAATTACAGATCTATTGAATTTAAAAGAACTGATTGTATGACGCCCTTTCTGGAAAATGCTGTTATTTTTCAGATGATGTGTTTTGAATGTCTCTGTGTCAAATGACAATCCTGGTTTGATTTGCAAATCAACAATTACCATTGATCCTCATGTTTATAGTGAATATTGTGATTACTCGAATTTCACTTTTATTGAATTCCTGTCTTTGATTTGCACAGTTTATGGGGGCCTCTGAAATTGTTGCCATAAGTGTTCCACCAGTGGTTTGTAATTGCAGCTGTGTGCAAATGTCAGAAGCATTATGATGTCAGACTTGGCGTGAACTACAGCTCTGTTTTAGCCATTGTTTTTCTTCATTACACTTTTGAAGTAGGATAAAACTGTGTTTTCACTTTCAAGGCTGGTGTGTCAACATATTTTGTTGCAATCTATAGGATGTTTTTTTAATGTACAATTTCCGGGAAACTGTTTGGGAACTTCTAAATTTATAATGTTTGCTTTGTAAAATTGAATACATGTTTCCATTGGAAAGATAGAACATCCATTGTATACTTCTGAATTATTGCAGAGCATGATAATTTCTGCGACTGTTACCAAATAAACTAAGCAAAGAGTCTTTGTTAATTAGTTAAACAAAGCATGATCACAAGTTAGCACTGAAGACACAGTTAATTAGTACTGCTTTTACGGCTGCTCTGGGGCGATGGTCTTCCCTTTTCAATAAGTTTTGTTTGTCAATGCGCGGATCTTGAGTGTGTAACATGCAAACTGAACATGAATGGATTCTTTTAGGGGTTATAAGCCCGCATTTTAGTTAATTACAGTGAAACCTGTATTAAGTGGCCACCTTTGGGAAAAGGTCAAAGTGGCTGCTTAAGACAGGTGGCCACTTTATCCAGGTGGGAAACACAAAGGAGGTCTTTTATACATCTTTTAAATGACAAATGGCTTGACATTGTATAATGTTTCCTTATCGTCTGTTGCAGTTATGTTTAACCTGGACATTTAAAGACATTTAAATACAAATGTAGACAAAATTTCTTCCAAAATTACAAATAGAATACAATAGATATATTTTCATTCAATATTTATGCAATTTTTCAAGATCAATGCAAAGTACATATAATTGTATTGCAAACAACACAACTTGCAATTAATGGCAAAACAAAAATATTTTACCAAAATTCAGTAAACACAATTGTCCATGGATACACACACATTTACACCAACAAGTTCATTTTTTTAAAAAATCCTTTATTTTTATTTGCTTCTCATCGGTGTCTAATTTAAAGTGCATGATTGTATCCTGTGTCAACATTTTGCGGTTTTCTAATAATTGTACACTCAACACTTTCTTTCGGAGTTGAATACTTGCAACAACCATTATCTAGATTAAGAAATAAATCACTTAAAATTTAGATATATTCAAATTGCAACATGTTTTGTTGCTTCAAGGAACAATGCACACTTTAAATCCATAATAACTGGCGTTGTTGTTAGTTGATCATTAACCTCATAATTCATAATGTTTATTCAATTATCTATTAATTATTTGTCTTAATTCGGATGGAAACATTCGCCACGTGTTATTAACATAATTCCTCAATGAGTTAAAATAGGGCAATTGTGTAACATAATACACATTTTGATTGGATGTCAGAAATTTCCAAGGCCAATGTATTTTTCCATAGACTTCCATTATTTATAGCCATGTATTATTAAACTCATAATCTGATTGATTATCACACTTGGCATGCTTTATGCATGTATTTTATATAGTTAAAAGGAAGTGGATGAAATTGGAGTGGCCGGGTAAAACAGGTGACCACTTAATACAGGTGGCAATCCCACCAGATTTAAATGCATGTTCCATGTTGCCAGTCAATGTTTCTTTGTTGTGTGAAGTTTATTGACAGGCCATAGATATTACACTTGATTCAAATTCACTTGGTTGTTTTGGGCTCAAGAACAATCTTTTTTCAATATCTTATCATAATATACAGTAACCACAATTGAGTCTCTAAAGTTCTGTAAATGAAAATTGAACTAACTGTCTCTAACCCCTAAATATTTAAAAAAAGGTGCTTGTTTAGTTTGTATTGTTATAGATATGAACAGATTGATGACTTTTGAACAATTAAGGGTCTGTATTTGCATATATATGGATCTGGTACTGTCCCGGAACGGTGTTTATTCGTATTTTCGGTGTCGATGTATAACATTAACATGTAAAAAATGAAGTGGTTCGTGTAGAAACACATGTATATGGTCCGTTATGCAATAAGAACGAGCATGAACATTTATTCAACGGTGAAACAGTCATGTAAGAAAAATTAAAACAATAATATGTCACCACACGCCCCTATTCAAAAAATAAATGGGTTGAAAATCTAGCAATTAATTTATATTGGCCTAAATTTTCCCAATAATTGAAATCTCTTTTTCCTCATTAAGTATTTATTTAAGAAATATGAGCATACACAATTATTCAAAGCATTAATCTGCCATGATTGAAAATTATTTTGAAAGGCATAAATCCCTGGTCCCTAGGGGCAGGGCCATTACAGTATTTTATAGTGCTAATGTTGTTTCTACATAATACCTGTATGAATTATTCAGCACATCTAATGTATTTACAAACTTGATGGAATTTGCTCTCAAGCATTATGGACACCAAGGGAATATTGTTGTCAAAAGGGTATAATTTGTAGCCTGCAAAAACTATGCAATTGAACAGGGGACCAAGTAAAGAACTATGTTTTGTCAGATTTGTTGTTTAGCATAAAAGCTAATTTAGACTCAGAGGAGGTCAGTTCTCAAAGATACAAACCTATGATAAATATGTTTACAATATTTTATCAGAAGGAATTAATGTGTTTTAGAATAAGATTTAAAGAACAAAAGCAGTGCAGTTTTTTGTTGTGTGGTGGCACTCAGCTATGCCTTCTGGTACATTAGGTTCAATCCCTGAAGCAGCTATTCCTTCTGGTACATTAGGGTCAGTCCCTGAAGCAGCTACGCGTTCTGGTACGTAAGGGTCAGTCCCTGAAGCAGCTACCCCTTCAAGTACATTAGGGTCAGTCCCTGAAGCAGCTATTCCTTCTGGTACATTAGGGTCAGTCCCTGAAGCAGCTATTCCTTCTGGTACATTAGGGTCAGTCCCTGAAGCAGCTATTCCTTCTGGTACATTAGGGTCAGTCCCTGAAGCAGCTATTCCTTCTGGTACATTAGGTTCAGTCCCTGAAGCAGCTATTCCTTCTGGTAAGCAGCTACGCCCTGGTACATAAGGGTCAGTGTGTACCAAAGGTTTGTTTAGTGCTACTTTCTTTGTGATTGTTTCATTATAGTTGTTAAGAACAACTTTCTATATCATGGTTTCTGTTATAGTTTTTTTCTCTGCATGGATTTTTGTGGTATTTTGCCTGGGCCCGTATTTCATCATCACTAAGGACATCATGCGGCCTGCACTAGCTATAAATCATAATTAAACACTGTGCAAGTTAAATAAATTAATGTATCTGTTTCTTCCAGACAAGAATGAATGACTCTATCTTGCTGGTTTCAATAATCACAGCACAGAGTGCAATGATCATTCACTGGAAATCCGGCAAGTTTTTTAATTAAAGCATTTGTTAACAGTATGAAAAATGAAATAAAAGATGTCTATGGAATAAATTCAGTGTAAAGTTTACATGGAATTTTACTTGTTTTTAGTCCCTGCATTATTGTATAATTGTGTTTTAGTTAAGGGCCGTGGCTGCAAGGATTCTCAGTACAGAATAGCAGTGTCCTCTAATGAACTGGTGTTTAGGCCACAAATAAGTCTTTATGAAGTATTAAAACATATAGATATGTTAACCTTGTAGTTGACATACTTACAGAGATTGTAATACACAAATAACAGAAATGGTATAACACATTGCTACTGATACTTCAGCATGCTACTTACATTCCGCAATGCTATTGACACTCTGCCATGCTATTGACACTCAGCCATGCTATTGACACTCAGCCATGCTATTGACACTCAGCCATGCTATTGACACTCAGCCATGCTATTGTAACGTGCGAAGCCAACAAGGCCAACAGATCCCTTCAGAGAAAAGCATGTTGACCCTGATGGGGTCCACTGGTCTTTAATATACAGTAAATTCTCAATCCACGCGGAGACCTGGATATGCCAATTTGCATATTACAAACCTAGTACATCAACGTATTCTGAATGCACATGCGCCTACAGCGGAACGTTACATTACTTTGGTTAGTGACACAGCCATGATATTGACACTCAACCATGATATTGACACTCGACCATGATATTGACACTCAACCATGATATTGACACTCAACCATGACATTGACACTCTGCCATGATTTTGATACTCAGTCATGATTTTGATGCTCAGTCATGATATTGACACTCAGTCATGATATTGACACTCTGCCATGATATTGACACTCTGCCATGATATTGACACTCAGTCATGATATTGACACTCTGCCATGATATTGACACTCTGCCATGATATTGACACTCTGCCATGATATTGACACTCAGTCATGATATTGACACTCAGTCATGATATTGACACTCAGTAATGATATTGACACTCAGTCATGATATTGACACTCAGTCATGATATTGACACACTGCCATGATATTGACACTCAGTCATGATATTGACACTCTGCCATGATATTGACACTCAGTAATGATATTGACATTCAGTCATGATATTGACACTCAGTCATGATATTGACACTCAGTAATGATATTGACACTCAGTCATGATATTGACACTCTGCCATGATATTGACACTCTGCCATGATATTGACACTCAGTAATGATATTGACACTCAGTCATGATATTGACACTCTGCCATGATATTGACACTCTGCCATGATATTGACACTCAGTCATGATATTGACACTCAGTCATGATATTGACACTCAGTCATGATATTGACACTCAGTCATGATATTGACACTCTGCCATGATATTGACACTCAGTCATGATATTGACACTCAGTAATGATATTGACACTCTGCCATGATATTGACACTCTGCCATGATATTGACACTCTGCCATGATATTGACACTCAGTAATGATATTGACACTCAGTCATGATATTGACACTCTGCTATGATATTGACACTCTGCCATGATATTGACACTCTGCCATGATATTGACACTCAATCATGTTATTGACACTCAGTCATGGTATTGACAGTAATGATATTGACACTCAGTCATGATATTGACACTCAGTCATGATATTGACACTCAGTCATGATATTGACACTCTGCCATGATATTGACACTCTGCCATGATATTGACACTCTGCCATGATATTGACACTCAGTCATGATATTGACACTCAGTCATGATATTGACACTCAGTCATGATATTGACACTCAGTCATGATATTGACACTCTGCCATGATATTGACACTCAGTCATGATATTGACACTCTGCCATGATATTGACACTCTGCCATGATATTGACACTCAGTAATGATATTGACACTCAGTCATGATATTGACACTCTGCCATGATATTGACACTCTGCCATGATATTGACACTCTGCCATGATATTGACACTCTGCCATGATATTGACACTCAGTAATGATATTGACACTCAATCATGTTATTGACACTCAGTCATGATATTGACACTCAGTCATGATATTGACACTCAGTCATGATATTGACACTCAGTCATGATATTGACACTCAGTAATGATATTGACACTCAGTCATGATATTGACACTCAGTCATGATATTGTCACCCTGTCATGATATTGACACTCCGTCATGATATTGACACTCAACCATGATATCAACACAGCCATGATATTGACACTCTGCAATGATATTGACACTCGGGCATGATATTGACACTCTGCAATGATATTGACACTCAGCCATGATATTGATACTCGACCATGACATTGACACTCTGCCATGATATTGACACACGGCCATGACATTGACACTCTGGCATGATATTGACAGTCATGATCAACACTCAGCCATGATATTGACAGTCATGATATCAACACTCAGCCATGATATTGATACTCTGCTATGATATTGACACTTTGCCATGATATTGACACTCAGTCATGATATCGACAATCTGCCAAGACATTGACACTCTGGCATGATATTGACACTCGATCTGCAATGATATTGACACTCAGTCATGATATCGACACTCAGCCATGATATTGATACTCTGCCATGACATTGATACTATAAATTTTCTAAATTATACTATATTGATCCTCTGCCTTTTATTGATACTACGAATTCAAGAAATCAGATTGATTCTACCCCATTATATTGTTTTTCTGCCATGATATTGCTACACAGCAATCACAAAGATTTTGAATCTTTGTCATGCTACTGCAATGCTATTGATAGTCTGCCATGCTACTGATACTATGCCATGGTATTGATACTATGCCATCATATTGATACTACGCCATTATATTGAAACTCAGGCATGCAATTGAGCTCAGCCATCATTTTGATACTATGTCATGATATTTATTCTCTGCCATCGCCATTATATTGATACTCTGCCATATTATACCGTGCTATTGATATTATGCCAACATATTGATAATACGCCATCATACTGTTACTATGCCATCATATTGATACTAATTGCCATCATATTGATCAATACTCCGGCGTCCTATTGAAACTCCGCCATCCTATTGATACTCTGCCATCCTATTGATACTCTGCTATCACATTGATACTCCGCCATCATATTGATACTATGCCATCATATTGTTACAACGCCATCATATTGATACTATGCCATCATATTGATACTCTGCCATCATATTGATACTATGTCATGCAGTTTGTAGTATTTTACATCATCATAGTTCATGGCTTATCATGCATGTTTATTCCTCCTTAACCCATTTGTTCTTAATTGTTCTCAATTGTTCCATTTGAGGATAGGCAGCAAAATGAATGGCTCAATAAAGAAGCAGCCTCTGTCTGGGAGATTCTGTATCAATGATCCTTTTTGCACCAATGGTTGTGAAGCTCATAACAATTATTGTGCACTTTTAGAAACTGTGTTGGGCTGTATGCTGATCCTGATATTTCCACCATCCTCATTTCAGTGTCCTGATACTGTTGTATCATTTTATGTAATTGTCTTTTGAAGAACACTTTTTCAAGTCTCAATGTTATTTATGTGTCAATAGAGACTTAGGGGTCCTCTAAAGGTTGATTGGTAGTAATTTGGGAAATTGGATTGGATATTGTTTGATTAAGATAGAGAATATTCAGTTAGTGTTTTCTTTCGTTCTGTTGCAGTTCTGCGGGTTGATTAAGATAGAGATTATTCAGTTAGTGTTTTCTTTTGTTCTGTTGCAGTTCTGTGGGCAACTCAAATATATAATGGATGATAATTTCCCAAATTACCACTGGGGGAGATGATTTCTTAGTCGGGGAATCCCGGTAATACAGTTTGGTTTAACCGAATTGGGAATATCTTCTAATACAATTTCTACGAATTGTTGGATTAAAGAACTATACCAGGACTGTCAATAGAACTTATTACGGACAATCTAAAGGACTTATAGTACGCACAATTTTTTGTTGCAAGTTCCCTGAAGTTCTCTCAGATGAGCAATTATAATGTTCATGATGAGTCTCATTGAGTTTAAAGTAAGGATAATATTTCCTGCATATTGGGAAGGTGGACAGTGCGTTTCTGATTGGAAAAAATGCATTGTTTCGACTTAAACTTGGAGTTCACATTTTTCCAGAAATTGAACAACTATCTGACAAAGGTAGTAAGAGACAGTGATACAATATGTTCCTTGCAGGGAACATCATATACCTGCACACAGAAATACAGTAAAACGTTTGTTCAAACAGGCGGTCGTTCGGGAACCGGTGGTCCCTCGAGGTCGAAGCTTGGTCCCGAACATGTTTCCATCTATTTTCATATAAAATATAATGAAGCTGCTTCGAAACCGAAAAAAGTCGAGAAGTCAAGCATAAAAGCCAGTCTCAAATACACATATCATGCCCAAAAGCTTTTGGCTCCCTCGAGGTCTAATTTCACACTTTTCCCGAGGGTGTCTTCCAAAACTAACAAACAATTGGTGTTAAAATTTTCGCAAGTTGTAAAAATTGCAATGACCGTTGAATTAATTTTTATAAGATGTGAAAAAACATTTATCACTGTTTACGCATGACCGCTATTAGTAAAGGGAAATTTACCAGATTCAAGCAAATTTTTTTTTTTTGATTATTGAACGATGAGGTCGCCGATGGCGGAGTTATGAATGTCGGCCGATATAATCAATTATCGGTGATCGTCGCCCCATCACTAGTCAATATCATGACTGAGGGGCCCAATTACCTGCAGTAGACATTTTTTGAATCAAAAGTTTTTCTGAAAGACAAATTGGTAATTTTCTTTTTAAAATTGAAAAAAAGATGTGTTTTGGCATTTTGTCCGGAAAAAACCCCAACGCAAATATTTTCTTGAATGTCACTTAATGAATTAATAAGGGTTTGTGTGTTATCCTGCAGGATCCTGCAGCCTGAAGTATCATGTGTGGGCTTGAGAATCCATGAGGCGCACAAGCCATACATAGTAGAAGATTGAAAAAGGTTTTTCTCAGAACACAATTTGTTTTTGAGAATTTAGCTCTGCTCTTTCTTCCTCTACAATTTTGTCTCTGAAATAATTTCATGGAGTATGAAAGTCTCCAGCATTATGAAGTGTTTCCTGTACAGCGTGGACGCAGAGCCACTCTCCAGCAATATTAAGTGTTCCCCCCCACTGTACTGCATTTGAGTGGTTCTCTTAATCCAATTTGTTTGATATTGTAATCTAATAAGTGGTCATACTTCAGTCAACCAGTCTCAAACAAATAACTTCTGCAGAGCCATTAAATGAACACAGCAGTCCTTTACTATTAAGACTTGTTGACAATCACAGAATGTTTCAATATATGTAATATCCAGCTGGCTGTGCAGCAATATCCTGCTGGCTATGTTGCAATATCCAGTTGGCCATGTTGCAATATCCAGCTTGCTGTGTTGCAATATCCAGTTGGCCATGTTGCAATATCCAGCTGGCTGTGTTGCAATATCCAGCTGGCCATGCTGCAATATCCAGCTGGCTGTGTTGTAATATCCAGCTGGCCGTAGTTCAATACCCAGTAAGCTGTGCTGCAATCATCCAGCTGCTGTGCTGCAATATCCAGCTGGCCAGTTTGCAATATTCAGCTGGCTGTACTTGTTGCAATATCCGGCTGGCCTTGTTGCAATTTTCGTCCTTGCAAAAAGTGAACAATTTTGGAATTATTTTGTCTGTATTTCTGACATCTTACCATTCAGATACAGTTGCAGAGATGACCATTTCTGTTGTTGAAAATTATCAATTGTTCTCATTCATCGGGAGAGTGAGTGGACGTAATTCACCTTTCTAAAAAGTATACCGAAGGCTATAATAGTGTTCAGAGGTCTGTGACAATTATGTAGGGTAATGATGTAGTCAACTCAATATTTCTGTTTTGTTTGTTACACTAATTCAATGATGTTGGAAATGTCATTAATCATTTATCCATATATGTATTCATAATGGTCAATACCGTTGTGAGACAAATTATCTGTTCAGCTTTTTGCCCGTCATATGACTCCACCAGGATAACAAGTGATCATGTACTCAATTGAACTCTTTTAATCCATTTCAAGGTAAAGGAAAACGTAAAAAAAAGTGAGCGTTTGGCATCCAAGACCCCATTTGAGGGCCTAGTGCTGGGGGGCCCCTGTATCCCCAGGCCACAATTTCTCGAAACTTTCTTAGTCCCTTATAACAGGATATAAAGCTTAAAGCTCACTATTTTTGTCTTTCAATAATTTGGGTAATATTTACATACATCTATCATAATTATGATAACCACAATAAAACATTTTTCATTAATAAAAACCAAATTTAAGTATGTATTTTGGTTAGTTGAAATAAGCTACTTAAGCCTACTTTTTTTAAAGCTTAAGAAATTTCGAGAAACTCTCAGGATTCAGTCCGTTATATCATCGTTGAGTTAATGAGCCCTGCCCTGCCCATGTTCCTGCTAAGTGCGCTCTGTACAATGATTAAGCAGCAGAAGTGGTAAAAATCTTTTTTATTTATGGCTGGGAAAGTTGTTGTTATTTAAGACCCCCACTGATGGATTGAAAAACATACCATTTATTCCTATACCACTTGTTTCAGCACGTCAATCATTCTGCAAAGGTACTATACTGTATTGCCTTTTTATCGTTAAGCTAAGTAATTCTAAGTAAGTGAGGTAGAATTATTAATGAGGTTTTCCAATACATGGAAAATAAGTATGTGTTTCATGATTCTGTGAGTGAAAGCTCTGATTGGATGCTTTCACAAAAAGAAATATAGATTAATTCCTTCACAGAAAAGCTAAGTAAACCAAATGTGAAGCAGTTTCAAAAGAAGTAATCACCCAAAACTCTCATTGCATGGTTGTTTATGTGTTCTAATAACATTTGTTTAGTATTTATAGTGTAGTGGTGGAAAAGAAACAAATTGAAAAAAAAACCACAATAACAATCAATCTAGAAAATGTCATGATCATGTCGGATTTAAATTCAGTATAATTATATCATGGAACTTCATTCATAGGTCATATAACACTGACACTCAGTCTTCAGAAAAATGGGAATAACAATGAAAACAAAAAGTCATGATGTTAGAAAAAGGTAAAAATGAAATGACAACAACACATATGAGACTATCTGAATGGGAAACTGTTTACTGCGGTGAAGAGTCCTTTCCTGGTATTGACAGTCACAACAGGCACCAAGGTTTCCAATAAAACACGGAGGATGGCTCTCTCACAGAGGACGAGATGGCCACCTAGATCCTGCTGAGCGAGGCGTAACACTCCATGAATGATACCCGATGTGGCAAGTCAGAACTTGGGGCCACTCTTTCATCAGGGACTAACAGTGTTATCTTGATTGGTTAACTTAATTTCTGGGAATAAATTTGGTAAATCACCGTGAAATTGAAGATGAGTGTTTGCTACGGCCATGTGTTGTAAAAGAAAAGTTGTGCGTGAAAAATCAAGTGCAATTTTTATAAAATGAATTCGAAATTTTATGTCCAGAAGTTCTGAAATACTGTGATTTTATTGTGTCGCGAAGTATATTGTGGACAAAATTGTATGCATATTTGCAGGTAACTTAATCTTAAAAAGAGAATCATACTTTTCTTGGAATTTTATTATTTTTAAAACAAATGTTAACAATAGCAATTGCTTAAAACAAATAATTTCTAGCATTGAATTTTTATTAATTATATAATTGAAAATAATAAATGAAAATAATAATGGTAAACAGTTACAAACAGTAGTGTGGTTATATTAAACCTTATAACTGAATGGTAAATAATTATTGAAGAATATCTATTTGGAAAAAAAACCAAGTGGCTGACAATAGCAATAATATAATTTATAAAAGATGATCTGAAGGAAAATTAATAATAGAAATATTAGAAACTTATATACAATTGAGGCAAGAAACATTACAACAAGAATTAAGCATTATTGTTAAATGTATATATCAGTATATAACAACCTTAATTTCAGTAAAAAATAGTGGAAAGTGTAAAAATGTATCTGCCATCAAAAATACCCTGAAATGCCTATCATAACATGTTTCTTTTTTGTAAACAATTTCTAGCATTCTCCATCATAACTCATTTGTTTACATGTGATAATAAGTACCTGATGTTGCTTATAAGATGCCCAAGACTGGCAAAATATTGCCTAACTACTTTAGCCATATTTTATGGTCAGAAGTTTCATTTTGTTTTTTTATACAGCACATTTATTCCGAACAAAAGTGTCTCAATATCCATTGTTTTTATTGGTTTTATTTTAAAATTTAAAATAAAAATGTTCCGATTTTTTTTTTGCATCAGTTTTGGTAAAAAGAATCCTAAGTGACTTACCTGTGAGAAAATGTGAACAATTTCCCATATCAAACATTTTTGCGCTCCTGGAAGAATAATAAGCAAAATGACAAATAAATATGAATTGTCTCGGCAGGCAATAGTGAGATGAAAGTGAGCGCAGGTTATGAAAATTGGAATAAGTGCTGTTATTCATGAAATGTCAATTACGATTGTCATAAAACTTACAGGTATTTGTGGTTATAAAAAACTAGTTTTATTCTGAAGGCAATGAACTCCATAATGATTGCTTTCTTTCCGACTGCTAAAGGTTGTATCATGACCCTCTGAAATCAGATAGAAATCTCTTGTTGCACTGTTTATGAGGACATATTCCCGCTTTTTGGAACTTTTGTCTGAGATTTTCTTGACATGCATGTTGATGTGTCAGAGTCAGTGTTATGGTTGGTTTGTTTCTCTGCATGGCTGGCTCAGATTAAGTTTGTGAAACATGCTTATGTAGGTTAAGAAAAATTCAGTTCAATATTATGTAAGTTTTACAAATTAAAAAAGACATTTGGCAAAATTATATAAACTAGACAAATTTTGAAACATATATTATAAAAATTATCTAAACAGTAATATCCATTTAAAAAGTATGATACACTTATTGATAAGATGTGCCATTTTTCATAGTATTCCCAATTAAACAAAACTGTACAGTGGTATGAATGAAGTTACCCATGGTGCCGGCACAGACAAGGTGGCTTTCATGTTTATTAATTTTTGACTAATGACAGCCTATTATGCTATGATAATCTACAACAGTCATGGTGGCTTTCATGTACATGTAGACTTAAAAAAAGCCAATTCAATTCAATGAGAATATAAGAAAGGCCTGTGCATCTTTGGGTCACTGTGTATGTAAACCATAAGAAAACAAAACCATCTTTTGTAGGCCTCCTCTCTTGTTTACAAATGCTCCTGTGATAATGAGATGGACTAAGGATAGGGAATGATACACACCCTGTGCCACACATGATGACATTTATCATCCACTATTTAGTAGGTAGCCATAATCTGTTGGTCAGCCTATCTTTCATATGATAATTAGACACCAAGCCCATAAATTCCAGGCAGTTGATAAGATAATTGGTCATTAACTCATCAGACTGACCAGTGGGCAGTTTGTTCAGGTGTGTTGTGTCCACCTTATCTCCCTGGTGAGCAGGTGCAAACACCTTTTGTTTGACCACTGAGGACTGGGATACAGGAGACTAATTAACATGGTCTACAGATGGAAACTTGAAACCTTTGATAGATTCATACAATCAGATGGTAGAAAAACACTAAATAAATTAATTGTTACATGTTATATACTGCATAAAAGATGGCAAAGGTTTTCAATGGAATACAAATTAATATCATAATACGCAGTCGAGCAGCAGTCCAGTATATTGTCTGCTCAATAATTTAAAAACTCTTTGTCCAATCATCACCAAATGTATATTGGTATAATATCTCGGAGAAGTTCGAAAGCCAGCCTTATTGCCTTAGTCACTCGAGAGTTACATCCCTTGAATTATAGAAATTACCTACAATTGGTCTTGTCCGGTCAATAACTTTAGAAGTCTTTATCCAATCGCCACCAAATTTGGTCAGAATGTAAAATGGCTTGATATCTTGGACAAGATCGATTACCATATCATTGTAGTCACTCCAGAGTTACGGCCCCTTAATTATAGAAAAAACCTCATATTGGTCTTGTCCGATCAATTACTTTTAAAGCTTTAATTTGTCCAGAATTTGTCTTGTCTGATCATTTACTTTAGAGGCCTTTGTCCAATCATCACCAAATTTGGTCAGAATGTGTATGGGAGTAATATCTTGGACAAGTTCATTAACCAGGCATATGGCTTAAACTACTCCGGAGAAATTACCCTATTATTGTTAAAATTACCTAAAATCTGTATAGTCCAACTGATTACTTTAGTAGCATTTTTCCAATCTTCACAAAATTTGGTCAGAATGTGTATAGGCAGAATATCTTGGTCACGTTTGGTAACCTGTGGCCTTAGTCACTCTAAAGTTATGACCCTTGAATTGGCAAAGACTGTCTTTACAGTGTCCACTGTCTTAAAACTTGGTTTAACGTACAACCATTTATCACCAAACTTCTGAATTTAGGACAGGCATATTTAGTGATAGTAGGTACTCTTGTTATTATTATGCTTAGGTTCTCCAAAGAAATGGGTACCAGCTCCTCTTCAAATCTAATAAATGAATATAGTGTTACAATACATAATGCAATAAAACATGTTAATTATTAATGGACCCGACCCTCAAGCACAGATTATGCAGTATCTTACAGTAATGATATTATCTGACATATGGGGGTTATTTCCAGAAAATCGAAGATCTATCTATATCTGTTTATATAATTAGGCCTAGGTGTACTAAGAATAGATTTCTACTGTCTTACCTATTTCCCCTGGTTCTAACACATTTTCCACATCTCTATGATTGCATATTTATATTATAGAGAAAAGTGTTTTGTTTGTATATTTTTCTTGTGTATCATCAGGTTCAGCCATGTACTGGGTCTCATCAAATTGAAGTTTTTCCAGAGTCAGAACCAGATGCTTGGAAGATGTGCATGCATTAAACATCAGAGAACTATGTCTTCTAGTGTGCCCCTTTGATGGGAATGTTTGGTGTTCTTTGGTGCTCTCCTCCTCATGTTTGCTCTGTATATATTGCATGATGATAGTCAAATGCATCTACATGTAGTTTTGATTTTAAACTCTGTCCCTCTACAGTTCCATTGACCTTGCAATAGAAAGTTGTGTTTGTTAATCAGTAGGTATAAGATATGCATGGTATAATTATGTCAACTCACATCCATGTGGCTCTGGTTTGATACCCAAAAGGAACATCTCTATTGGCCACTCAAATTAGACACCATTATGCACCAGTCAATAGTTACCACGCCCTCCTATGGTCCGGGGGTTTTGTCTTCGCGCCCAAAATAGCGGGGAATTGGCCTTACCTAGGATCCCTGGGATTGCAAGGGCATTTGGCAGGGATTTTACCAGCAGTTCGTCCCCACAGGGCGGGAATTTTACCCAGGCTTGCCAGGACCAAAAGTAAAAATCCCCGCTAATCCTCGGACCTGGGGGGCCGTTGTTACAATTGACTTGTTCCCTACTATTTACTTCTGAGAAAACGCAGTCATAAAAATTAGGCTTTTGAATGAATAAGCATGAATTTCTGAAATGGTGAATTTAATGGCATCAAGAATTTTAACATGCCTTACGATACAATCTGGAATTTGAATATGTCCTGAAAGCATTTTTCCACTTCCAGACTGATTCTTATGCTAGTTTTGACCACTGAAATTAGACTAAGAAATGTGATTTTATTGGCAATAAGCTTTCATCATGATCAAGCTTAAAGATATGAGTAGTATTAACTAAACTTGATATAATGTGATGGGGATAAGGTGAGCAACCTACCTGGCATTTGTGGGAATCAAAACAAGCATTGTTCCTCAGCTGGTGAATAACTTTGACAGATGATTGCCGATGACTTGAGATTGTGTGCCTGTAAAAAGCTCTTGTGAAATTTGAAATCCAGGAGGCCTCAGGCTGCTGCTATTTTACTCAGAAATCTTCCAACTGTTAATTTGCAAGGCCATTTGGTGCATTTTAAGAGAAAGGCAGGCTAATTAGCTTGGAATAAGAAAAATTTAAACAGTTTCAAGTGTTATGATGATGTTCAACATGCTTTGTGCTAGAAAGAAAACTGTGTGAGTGTGTTTAGAAAGGCTTAGTTCTCTAGCATCATGGTTCTTCCTCATAATGCTTGTGGGTGGTTGAAAGCTGGCAGTCAGCTGTCAGTGGTAGGATCTGAGAGGAATTAGAAATTGATCCTGACTGACCATGTAATAATCATGTGCCAGCTTATTAACTAATGACTGTATTAAGCTCCTCTGGAGAACATGATTGCACAGTGTCACTGCACATGATCATCTGATTGTTGTGTTGGTCATATTTTACTCATGTTTTAAAAAGTTCACACTTTCGCTGAGTGTAATAATCACATGCTATTTCTGTTTTATCACAGAATTGACACTAGAAATCTCTTTACCTGATAATCAATTCACGAATTTTACGTGGGCCAAAAAAATAATGACTCAGTGGCCTTAAAATCTGCTAAAGTCATCTCTGTTTGCCTTGATTTAATTTCCACAACCCCCAGTACTTTCATCAAGTATTGTTTTGCAGAATTATATAGCCGGTAGTTGCCATTTTATCAGAAATCATTTCTGAAATCAGCATTTTGATTAGCTGATCTGGGCCTGGCATGATGATTATCACAAGCATGGAGAATATTCCCCCATGTTTGTTTCCGGGAAATTATTAGATTACTGTTTTTTTTTGTTTGATTTGTCATTGTAATCATGGATTATTCAGTGTGAGGTACAGAATTAGAGAAAGTATGTAAATAATGTCAGTTTCATATATATTCAATTAATATTGATTTCATTTCCAAGCTTTATAGAGTTTAAGGAATGTCCTATATATCTGATAATAGTTTATTTTTGTTGAGATGATGGTTTATGGCAGCTTCTTTAATGAACACAATAAAATGGTATGCGCGTTGGTAATTCTTGCATCATTGGTATGATGAATTGTGATGCCTAGGGAGAGATGCATGAGAAGAACTAATCCTAACTGGCCTACACACCAAATTATTGCCCAAGGTGCATAGCAATTTCATGACCAGTTTATCACCCATTAGGTGAGCAAATAATGGTTGTTTCCAAACCCTGACACCTGCAAAAGACTTGGAGAAGATACAGGTCCTGGGTGTAATGATGCTGTGGTAAATACTTCATCAGCATTGACACTTTGTCCAGTGGCACAATCAGAACTGACAGGATAATTTTCCAAGGAGAAGATGGTCATTGGTTTGTGATCAGGGAGCCAGAGGGATGGCTGCTGGACAGTGATTGATGACCAGCCTGATCTTGGCCAGGCTCTGTATTGACCTTCATGGTGGCCATAAACACTGCCAGTATAGAGGTCACCACTGGGCTGCCAGTATGAATGACAGTTATCTGTGCCCCTGGGAGTGGGAGAAGGAATTCTAGTAGTAGCTTACATTGGGGAAAAAGCATATTTGATGTAACATTGAATACCAAGTGGTTTCAATGATTTCAAGGATTTTTTGAAAGGGGGAAACGGCTAAATACATAGAAATAATCATCAGCCAATTAATATGTATAAGGCTAAAATTTATTAGGAAAAACCCCCACAGATTATCTTTAGTCTAGTTTGCACATTTAAATGATTAGATTGGTTATTATAAATTTTTAAATAAATATTGACCAATCAATAAACATTTTGGCTAATATTAACCAAACCCAAGAATTAAACAATTTTATCTAATTGGATGCTGATTGGTAAATATTTTTAATTGTATACATCATATTTATCACAACTGTTAGCTTACTCTGACAAAACCAAAGAATTAACCAGTTTTATACAGTTGCTAAGGAAGATCAGACAGAAGGGAGATTAGACATGGATGGCTGTAGGAGGGTGATTGATGGTCACTGTGATGTCCTCATTAATGGTCGCTAGAATGTCTGTACATAGGTCTAATCACCTATGACACTAGACTAGCCTTGTTGAGAAATTCCACCACAATTCTGAGAGGATTGAATAACATCTGAACAAAGGAATAACAAGCAGAATGTTGCAAGCCCATTGTCTGCCAGTCATCAATAATAGTCCATAGAATACTGGGTTATACTGGGTCTTTATATGCTGGTCACTGTTGTCTGAAAGTTGAAAGGTTCTATGGTGATTCTTGTTCATCCACAGTCATGCAAAATTTCCTACATGATTCAATGAAGTGTCTTATAACTTGGAACACATGTTTAGCAGGATAAGATGGTGTGTCCCTGAACAGTTTAGCATCTCTTCATAGGTCTCAATGTCGCAAGTTTGTGACTGGTGAAGTAAAAAGCCTAAGACTGGTAAAATTAAAAATCCAATTTAGGATTTGTTTGTCTTAGGAACATGTTTCATGCAATTCTATCTTCTTTAGTGACTGCAAACTTGACTTCTTTTGTGACCACAATCCTGACTTCTTTGGTGATCCTGATTTCTCTGGTGACTCTAATCCTGTTTGTTGGTGACAACAACCCTGACTTCTTTGGTGGGTGACAGAAATCCTGACTTCTGGGGCAAAATCCTTACTACCCAAGTAACCGCAGTCTAGGCCTCTGTGGCGACCTGTGGCAATCTTGCCTTCTTCGGTTACCACAATCCTGACTTCTCTGTTGACCACAATCCTGACTTCTCTGTTGACCACAATCTGGACTTCTCTGTTGACCACAATCCTGACTTCTCTGTTGACAACAATCCTGACTTCTCTTTTGACCACAATCCTGACTTCTCTGGTGACCACATTCCTGACTTCCCTGGTGACCACAAACCTGACTTCTCCAGTGACCACAATCCTGACTTCCCTGGCGACCACAATCCTAATTTCTCTGGTGACCGCAATCCTGACCTTTCTGGTGACCACAATCCTAACAGCAATCCTAACTTCTCTGGAGACCACAATCCTAACTTCTCTAATTACACCAATCCTGACTTCTCTAGTTACCAAAATCTGGACTTCCATGGTGACTGTAATCTGGACTTCTCTGGTGACCACAATCCTGACTTCTCTGGTGACCAAAATCTGGACTTCCATGGTGACTAATCTGGACTTCCCTGGTGACCACAATCCTAAATTTTTTGGCGACCACAATCCTAACTTCTCTGGTGACCACAATCCGTACTTCTCTGGTGACCACACTCCTGACTTTTCTGATGACTGCAATCCTGACTTCTCTGGCGACCACAATCCTGACTTCTCTGATGACTGCAATCCTGACTTCTCTGGCGACCACAGTCATGACTTCACTGGCGACCACAATCCTGACTTCTCTGATGACTGCAATCCTGACTTCTCTGGCGACCACAGTCATGACTTCACTGGCGACCACAATCCTGACTTCTCTGGTGACCAAAATCTGGAATCCATGGTGACTAATCTGGACTTCCTTGGTTACCACAATCCTAACTTCTTTGGCGACCACAATCCTAACTTCTCTGGTGACCACAATCCGTACTTCTCTGGTGACCACAATCCTGACTTTTCTGATGACTGCAATCCTGACTTCTCTGGCGACCACAATCCTGACTTCTCTGATGACTGCAATCCTGACTTCTCTGGCGACCACAGTCATGACTTCACTGGCGACCACAATCCTGACTTCTTTGGCGACCACAATCCTAACTTCTCTGGTGACCACAATCCGTACTTCTCTGGTGACCACACTCCTGACTTTTTTTGATGACTGCAATCCTGACTTCTCTGGCGACCACAGTCATGACTTCACTGGCGACCACAATCCTGACTTCTCTGGTGACCAAAATCTTGACTTCCATGGTGACTAATCTGGACTTCCCTGGTTACCACAATCCTAACTTCTTTGGCGACCACAATCCTAACTTCTCTGGTGACCACAATCCGTACTTCTCTGGTGACCACAATCCGTACTTCTCTGGTGACCACAATCCTGACTTTTTTGATGACTGCAATCCTGACTTCTCTGGCGACAACAATCCTGACTTCTCTGGCGACCACAATCCTGACTTCTCTGATGACTGCAATCCTGACTTCTCTGGCGACCACAGTCATGACTTCACTGGCGACCACAATCCTGACTTCTCTGATGACTGCAATCCTGACTTCTCTGGCGACCACAGTCATGACTTCTCTGGCGACCACAATCCTGACTTCTCTGATGACTGCAATCCTTACTCTGGGTAACACAATTCTGACTTTTCTGATGACTGCAATCCTGACTTCTCTGGTTACCACAATCCTGACTTCCGATGACTGCAATCCTGACTTCTCTGGTGACCACAATCCTGACTTCCGATGACTGCACTCCTTAGTTCTCTGGTAACCACAATTCTGACTTTTCTGATGACTGCAATCCTGACTTCTCTGGTTACCACAATCCTGACTTCCGATGACTGCAATTCTGACTTCTCTGGTGACCACTGTCATGACTTCACTGGCACCCACAATTCTGGCTTCACTGGTGACCACAATCCTGACTTCACTGGTGACCACAATCCTGACTTTTCTGATGACCACAATCCTTACTCCTGACATTAATCATGACCTCTATGGTGACATTTTAAAGGATTGTGCACTTAAAATGTGTGTTCAAGTACATGTTGATTTTGCCACAACTAGAACTTCCTTTCATAATGATTGGGAGGTAACAAGATAATGATTTATAATGGTTTTGAGTGATGAAATCCTGCCGTCATATTTCCCGTGAATGTTTCATGCATAATATTATTATATATACTCTCATAAGGCATTTGATAGACAAGGTTTGTGTCTACATAATAATCCTTGGGACCCTTCCATCATAGGAGATTTGACAGAGCGTTAGTTTTCTGAGATTTATTTCACATATAACAAACTAATGATACCCTGCAGTGGTCAGGCTTCAAATGGTAGGCATTAAGTCTATTAATTTACATCTTGGATAGTCTACTATTACAAGAAAATTGTTTTGATCCACAGACAGTGGTCTGTCCTGAGCTATTGGGTTTGGATCAACTGTGGAAAAATGAACGATTTTTGATACCTTGATTATACGTCTTTCCTTTCCCTGTGACGGACATGGCAACAATCTATTGGTTGGTCAGGGAATTAGCAGGAGAGGTCTGGGAGGGGTAAATGTTCTACTAATTTCCCATGATCATGGTGTGTGTTTCACTCTTGTAATAGAACAGAACAATAGTCCTTCGATAATTGTGCCTGGCTAGACAATTTGCACTTGAACAATGGAAAGTATCTTGTATTATGTAGAATTTGACTGCAGGATGATGTTAAATGGTTGCCTATCATCAATGGCTTGTGCCAAGGTAAGGAAGAATAAATAAATCCATATTTAAAAAGACTGACCTAAATCTTGAAATACAACTGTTTAATGAGTGTACTGTTACACTTTTAGCAGCTGAAAATTAATTTTGTACCATGGAATTCTATATCCAAAGCCTCTGAAGTCATCAATATCCAGCTCAATTCATCAATATCAAACACTGATTGAATGACAAAATGACAAAAAATTGAACATGAATCCCAAAATATAGCTACGATAATTCAATATCAATTCAACTAAAATTATTTCTTTAAACCATGCCATAAAAACAAATATCCGCATTACTTTGTGTGATGAATATCGTGCAATTGTTTTATTATTGCATAAACCCTCCGTTTGGTATCCAGAACATCTGGATCAAATTCTGTTGAACTTAGAGCACTGGCAAAACTTGATGTACTTCTAGCTTCTATTTTGAGGTTCATTCTGTTTGACCAGCAAGTGACACTTAATAAAGATGTATATTATTCCATGGAAAAAGTGAGATTAATGATGCTTCAGAATGCCAGCAGTGAGAGTCTGCAAGTTTTACTGTTGCAACAATTATGGGCGGAAAGGCGGTGTGATTTTCTCTAGATTTGGGCGACGGTAATGCATTCTGTCGTGGGTTGACAATTGTAGGGAATCTGTAGGACAGTCAGTTATATGAATTGTGAGAACGTGGTCAAGGTTGACTTCATTATGGCGGTCTGTCTTCCACTAGACTCCATTCGTAGGGCTTCATACATATTTAGTCTTTGCGAAAATGCCACACTGGCATAATGCTGTCTGCTGGTAAATTCTCTTTGAGGCCTGAAGAAATGACATTGAGATTACTTTAGGCCAAAAAAGAACTATTGTGGCTGGCCCTCTGGTTTTTCCTCAGGAATATGTTGGAGTCCTAATGGCTCTGACTTCACACAGACTGCAAATGCAAATAATGTTAAAAGACAATGGTGTTTGCTTTTCAAGCAAAACATATATTTGAGAAGAAGAGTTCTTCTTACTTGGTTAACGCGGTTTTGCCATCCAAGGACACCATAAGTTGGTATTGTTTTAGTTTCCTCTGCCTGGCTGTATTCCAATTCCTGTATTTGTTTTTTTGTTGTTCCATTGGCCATAGTAAACATCATAAAACATGTGGTATTATGGCTTTCCATTCCGAGTGTTCTGAACTGATGTGAGTTCTTGTCCTTTAATTTAAAGGGGCTGTACTCCGTATGACAAAATAGCGAAAAAAAGAAAATTGTTGGAAACTGACATAAACTTGGCATCGATGTGTACAATGCATTGAAACTTACTAACTGAAGTACCACATGGTTTACAATATATTTAAGTTTAGCAGTTATTTTGTATTTTTCCATTAAAAAAGATTACTGGGTATGTCTACCAGGTAGAATTCATTCCTTATGCGTGATTTGCTAGTCGGTGTTATCACATGATATTACCGAGGTAGGTTTATAGCTTAATTATGTCACCGGATTAGAGAAAGCCGTTGTAGCTCAGTGGATATGACGCTGGACTGCAATTTTGGCGACATGGGTTCGAACCCGGTCTCCGACACAATTTTTTTTTACATTTTGGTACTTTTTTTTTACAATTATGATATCAAAGCGTACTACATTCTATTAGATAATTGTACTGAGATTCGTTACAGAAAAAACTTTTTTGGTGCCAATCTGGTGTACGGTCCCTTTAAACAACAAATATTGAAATCAAAATGCTTGGTGTGATTTTAGAAGTTACGGTTGCTGTCATTATAACGAAGCTTTGGTTTTGTTGTTTGAGTGGTCGATTCTTTTCAATACTTCAAACCTTCTGTCATAAGTCTTTACAGATCAAGATGTTCTCATCTTATGTATAGTTTGGCCAGTATTTCACGTGGTTTGAATCCCTCAGGTATCTATAAAAACTACTATTAGTTGTTTAAAAGGAAATTAAATAAAGGAAACTATATTCCAATGGTGTCTGCAAAAAGGATACAGAAAATCATATTTTAATGTAGAAATAACATCTGTTAACTAAATTATTTCAGAAGTTGCAATTCTTTTTCACATTACAGATATAAATGTTTGATTTGCAGTCATAAAAAAATGATAGTTTTATTTATTTCTTTATAAAGAAAAGGGTTAAAATTAAATAAAGAAAGACTTCGAAAGTTCATTATGTATATAATTTGCTTTATGAGAATGTTTGTATGCCATCTCGGTCATTATTGTTCATCAAATAGAGTTCATTCACTATCTTCGTATATTTTTTAAGCCAAACCCTGTCCATCAATGTATATTTCTGTAGGCTAAAATTGACCACTGAACGATTTATGTAAGCTGACGTGGGTTGGACGAGCAAGCAGATCAGAACAGACCTAACAGTTTTTAGCTGGTTTGAGATATACGTAGGCTGACAGTATGCGCATGGAATACGGGTACTCCATAAACATCATTTACCATCCCTGCAGTTCTGAAACAAGGTCCATTACTCTGGTTTCAATAGATATTAAGTTAAACCATAGCTTTTGCTTTGTTTAAAAGATACTTGATGTACCGGTAATTTAGTATGCTTCTGATAAATAAGTTGAATAATAAGAATATTTAGGATACATCTCTAAGTATAAATTTTCAAGAAAGAATTTTCTTTAATAGAATTGTAAGTATTTCAAATAACTGTCAAACATGATATTTTTCGTTCAGTAACACTCATGTTCCTAACATTTGAGGTATTCAAACAGACTTGTCATTTGATGACAGTTTAACTAATGTACTGTAATATTGCTAAGTATTTAAAGTACTTATTTATAAGAGCTAATTATGTAAAGTAATATTGTGATGTATATATAGTGCCATAAATTGTGATGTTTTTAATCAAGTTTTTATCAATGGTAGATGAGTTTAACATTTTTACTCTTTAGATAATTGTGAGTTATAATAACATATGACGCACTTCTCTGTGATATGATTATTGTGGAAGAAGAGTGTGTTGGCTGAAGCAATAAAATCTGCCATTAAACTCCTATTATAATTTTATCAGCTATTAAAAAGAAATAAAGAGCTGGCAGTATTACCATGACAAAACTAGAATTAAAAGTCACAGTTCTGTCTTATAAGTTTGTTTCAATTGCCAATATTTTCTGATGAACGCAACATCTTTGGAAATGTTCGGATCATCGCAAAGCAATATACATGAAAATTGTTTGTATTATGTCAGTAGGCTCCGAAATACTTAAATCAAAATGTTAAAAAGTTAGAAAATTTATTATGTTTTAAATGTATTGTTTTCATTAGTGATTCAATTTAACATTTTAAGTGATTTGAAGTAATTGATTATTTACGTAATTTGATAAACTGGTTCCGTATAAGGTCGGGCCGTTCTATTTTCAGAATGGGTGAGAATGAATTACTGTAAGGTTTACTTAAATGAAATGAAGCATTTTTTAACAATCACTGATTGAATCGTGGACTGTTGGTGTAATTATATCAAGTAATGAATTGCATGATTGACGTTAGACGTTATTATCGGGGTATTAACTCAGTGGGGCTGACTAAAGTGTGTTGAGTCTGAAGGACTCCATGCATACTTTAATCCCACAGTTCATTCCTTAATTAATTTAGTGTTCCTGTGATAGGATTATAAAAAATAACAAGATGCAATGAAAATAGATGACAAAATGTCAGCTTCGAATAGTTTCAGAAAATTTAATATTTGATGAAAGTGTTTTTTTCCCAAAGAAATTATGAACAATGTCTAGACTTAGATTATTGAATTTAACAGTTCTGCTTAAAGCATTCTCTCAAAATGCTTATAAATATTAAAAATACTGAAATGAAGATAAAATATGGATGATTCACATGTTAAAAAAAAATAAAAAATGGCTAAATATTTATAAAAATTCCAAGAAAAGTATGTTCATTAACACTGAATTCTTTAACAGACATGTAAAGGCAACATATACTCTCATGTGTTAATTTTGGAAAGTGCCGGAATTAAGGATAGAAAGACATAGATTCTGTTTTGACCAGGAATGATAAATATACTCTACCCAATGAATTCCATTCAGCAAAAGTGTAAAGGGAAAATGAACAAGATATTTAAGAAGTCTCGATCGGTGTCGCCATCATTCGAGATTCCAAAAATATGCCTTCCTCGTCAGGCGGAATGCATAGATGATGGCTATGATATCGAGCTCAACAAGGGCTTAAAGGTTCCCCAGGAGTCGCGAGGACGGTCAACCAGCTTCGATTCTAGCTCCCTGCAGCGACAAAATACCCTCACAAAGAAGACACTCGAGGTTCCGGGGAAAAATAGCCGGCGATGTCACTCCCTTGACTCCACTTGCACATACCAAATGAGCCCATCAACGTCTGATGAAAGCATTTCAGATAGCAGGGTAAGTGGGGGTACCTCAAACTTCAGTTTGAAAGTTCCCAAATTCCAAGGAAGGAGATCGTCTTTGGACATTCCAAAGTTATGCATTCACTGCGTGCATATGGAAGCCAAAGCACAGGAGAACAGAGAACGGGAAGAAGCATTGCTTGTTTACAACCAAGACAGAAATAATGCAGAAGACAGCGACAATATTTCCTTCACATCCAGTACAAGCTACACATCTTCGTTAGCAGATTCCCTGTCTGATCCTTCTGGATTTTACTATTTAAGTGACTCTGAAGATGAGGGCAATGAATCAGACTGTGAGGATAACTTAGACTCTCCAAACTTCAGGAACAATACCAACAGTGAATCTTTTGACAGTTACCATGGGACCACTACAAGTCAAAGCAGCCAGAGCCCAAGCCCCGATAAAAAACTCATCCTTGATTTTCTCAATGGGCATGATCTGCCTCATATCGATAGTAAAGATGAGGAAGATTTTGATGACGATGCCATTGATGATGAACTTGACCAAGATGATGATGATGAGGAGGAGGAGGATTTTATAAATGCAGTTACATTGACCGTACCTAACATTAAACAACAGAGATCATCATCAATGGATGCTTGCTTTGTTTCCTCAAAAGAGCCTGGCAAATCAAGCCATAAACAAGTACAGAGACAAAAGTCCTTTGACAATGGTGACAATTTGCCTGTTCCCATGCAGATTCGGTCTAGCTCAGTTGATGTAAATTTACCAACAGAACAAGACTCACGATATAAGGCCATTCCACACTCTCACTCCCGGTATGTATAGGTTTGCCAATTGCTGTTGTAGAACTGTTCACGATGACTGTGCTGTTGTAGAACTGTTAACGTTGACTGTCCTGTTGTAAAACTGTTCACAATGACTGTGCTGTTGTAGACTGTTCACGATGACTGTGCTGTTGTAGAACTGATCATGATGACTATACTGTTGTACAACTGTGAACGTTGACTGTCCTGTTGTAAAACTGTTCACAATGACTGTGCTGTTGTACAACATTACTGTTCACGATGACTGTGCTGGTGTAGAACTGTTCACAACAGCTGTGCTGTTGTAGAACTGTTTTTGACGACTGTGCAGTTGTAGAACTGTTCACCGTAAATGTGCTGTTGTAGAACTGTTCATGACAACTGTGCTGTTGTAGAACTGTTCACGGTGACTGTACTGTTGTAGAACTGTTCATGATGTATGAACTGTTGTAGAACTGTTCACGTTGACTGTCCTGTTGTAAAACTGTTTACGATGACTGTGCTGTTGTACAACTGTTCACGGTGACTGTACTGTTGTAGAACTGTTCATGACGTATGTGCTGTTGTAGAACTGTTCACGTTGACTGTCCTGATGTAAAACTGTAGAACTGTTTTAATACAGCTGTGCTGTTGTAGAACTGTTTTCGACGACTGTGCAGTTGTAGAACTGTTCACCATAAATGTGCTGTTGTAGAACTGTTCATGACGACTGTGCTGTTGTAGAACAGTTCTCTGTGACTGTCCTGTTGTAAAACTGTTCATGATGACTGTGTTGTTGTAGAACTGGTCGTAGAACTGGTCACAATGACTGTGCTTTTGTAGAACTGTTCATGATCACTGTGCTTTGTAGAACTGCTCATAACGACTGTTGTGGTAAACAGTCAGGGTGGTGCCTTCTTCCATTCAGTTTAAGCTTGTGTGTTTTTGAAGAAAAGAAGTCAAGGTATTGTCAATGCGTCGGCATTGTTGTCGTATCACTCAGCTGCACTGTCAATGCAATTTGGCAAAAACTTAAACCTTAAAACTCAAAATATGTTTTGAAATATACAAATGAAACTTGGTACACATGTTGCCAGAGACATTATAACCACAGGTGTAGTAAGAACTATAACACTGGCTTTAGTCAAGCGCTTTGTTTGACTGTGAGAAACAGATGAGTGAATTACCTTGAGAGCTTCTGTTTTATCATGAATTTAAAACACAAAACACATTACAAAGGCATTCAAATTTTAACTCATGAACAGTTCTTGACAAATCTAACAACACATTCATGGTGTCAAATATAAAAGTATTATTAAGGTCATGTGAATGTTGAGTATTAAGGCAATGTAGAAATGAGTAGAAATGTGTGGTTCATGCTCACTATGAAACCAAGGATTTGAAATTGAGTACACACTTTCAGTAACATAGTAGGGCTAATTTGGGATTATGCAGATCGATGCCTTGGGGTATATTAACCCCTTCACCACCTACCTCCTTTCGGTTTATATTTCAAAATCATGGGTTTTTGGTATGACAAAAACTTCAACCTGTCAAAATTTCATTATTCAACTGCGTATTTGCGTACAGTCAGCTACAAAAAGCTTAACACAGTCCTGACTTTCATGCATTTAGGAAAGATTCACACCCTGGCATCGGCTATGTTGCTGTCACCACTTGTTTTATTGATGATGGCTTTCTTTATTTAATATTTGTATACTCCATAAAAGGGAGAAATTCATATTGCTAGAAGTGCTTATGTTGGTCATGTAGATCATCTGAGTAACATGTTCGTGGTTGTCTTAGAACGAGAGGCAGGTGGATATGGAATACTTCAATACCTCCAGGACAGAACGTGTGAAGACTGGTTGATAATTATAGTGCTGGAAAAAAGGGTTTTTGTTTAATAATACAAGAAGTTTGGATTGATTTGTGATTACAAAAACTGTAAATAGGAAATTGCTTTTGTTGCTTCGAAATTAGATGTTTCATCAACAATTTTTAATAAATATTAGAACCACCACCAACCCTCTGTCAAGTCTTGATCTCAGACAGTTAATGAAGAAAATGTACCAATATATGAAATCAAGTGTTCTTCCTTCACTCCTGTTAATTCTCAGAAATGCATCTAAAGCATGACTTCCATTATAAATTCTGATTAAACAAACCTAAGGACTGATGAGACTCAATGTTTTGTAGCGATAAAACACCTTTTTACACACGGATTTTGTTTCATCCAATAATAGTGGAATGATTTTTTTATGCTGTGGAATTGTCTATACTTCCATGAAGATTGTTATTGAAAGTGATTTTTAGATAACACTGATCAATGTGAATAAATGTTAAGTGGGCTTTGCTGAGATTCTGTCAATATTTATTATGTTTTGTTCTAGAAAAGTACATAGTTTCAATATACGCATTTGAAGTGTGCAGCGAAAAATGAATCATAGAACATCATGTAACAAACTTACTGACTAATGGCCGTATATTTATAAAATATTTATTATTTTGCTCATCGTGGATTTCCTTGGTCACTTTGCTCACTTAAGCTCAACGTCCAGCTCCGCTAGTAAAGGTTGTAAGTTCATAAGAATTGATGTTTGTTGGCGAACGCTAGTGGACGTTATGTTCATTTAAAATTTTCATCATGCAAAAATAAACCTTGTTGTAAGTTCAGCTCCGTTTGTAAATGTTCCTGAAAGCTGGATTAAGTTGATTAAGTTGTACCAATTTTTCCTAAGTTGGTCTCCATTGGCAAACGTCAACTGAGATGCTGGCGGTGGTGGACTTAGCAATTGAATATTGTTGGAAGAGGGGCTTGCGTGAGACTTAGTTAATATCAGTTGTTCAAAGTAGCCCCTTGCGTTACCAACGTCTTCATTGTGTCTGGTACCCATTGGCTTAGTTCAACACCGCCAGCAATATAGTTGATTTTTGCCAAGGTAAACTCTTATAATACAACCACGTCAAAGTTGGTAAATGTTGGTCCAAATGTTGTAGTGACAACCCAGCTTATCAATCCACATTCAATGTCATTGATGAACTCAGGTAATCATTAACAGCATTGTGTTTCGAAAGAAGGTTTGAGGGCTATAGCCTGTTTTTGACAATAAAGTTTAAACAAACAACTTTATGACCCCAAATTGTGAAACAAAAAAACTTAAAATAGTAAGTTTCTTTAATAATCAAATAATTTCTACTAAAATTCAATAAGGACGGGTGATGTTGATGGTAATGTCTTAAACTTACTCCCAGTGGAAAACGAAAAATGTCGGTAATTCAGTTTGTTGTGTATTTTATGTCCACATATGTGGCTGCCTGGTATTATGTACTATTTCAGATCATTTCTCTGAACGTCTATTCATGTAGTCTTTGAGCGCTCTCAATCAATGGCTGTAAAACTTTTTGTGTAGAAATCATATGTTTTGGAGAAAATATTGGACATTGAGAGATGCTCATGAATGTTTTAAGTAAGAGACTATCCTACGATTCACCTAAAATGTGTCATTAAAGATGCAATGCCTTCCTTTTGTTGAAATCATGAGTACAATGTATTCATTCTCATACCACTAACCTTGCCCTGTATCAATGTTGAGCTAGCCCTAACATACTGGCTGGGCTGGCATAAACCCTGCCACATATCAATGTTGAGCTAGCCCTAACATACTGGGCTGGCATAAGCCCCACCACTTATCAATGTTGAGCTAGCCCTAGCATACTGGGCTGGCATAAGCCCCACCACATATCAATGTTGAGCTAGCCCTTATACATACTGGGCTGGCATAAACCCCACCACATATCAATGTTGAGCTAGCCCTAACATACTGGGCTGGCATTTACCCAACCACATATCAATGTTGAGTTAGCCCATACATACTGGGCTGGTATAAACCTCACCAGATATCAATGTTAAGCTAGCCCTTATACATACTGGGCTGGCATAAGCCCCACCACATATAAATGTTGATCTAGCCATAACATACTGGGCTGGAGTTAACCCCACCACATATCAATGTTGAGCTAGCCCATACATACTGGGCTGGCATAAGCCCCACCACATATCAATGTTGAGCTAGCCCATACATACTGGGCTGGCATAAGCCCCACCACATATCAATGTTGAGCTAGCCCTAGCATACTGGGCTGGCATAAACCCCACCACATATCAATGTTGAGCTAGCCCTAGCATACTGGGCTGGCATAAACCCCACCACATATCAATGTTGAGCTAGCCCTAACATACTGGGCTGGCATAAACCCCACCACATATCAATGTTGAGCTAGCCCTAGCATACTGGGCTGGCATAAACCCCACCACATATCAATGTTGAGCTAGCCCTAACATACTGGGCTGGCATAAGCCCCACCACATATCAATGTTGAGCTAGCCCTTATACATACTGGGCTGGCATAAACCCCACCACATATCAATGTTGAGCTAGCCCTTATACATACTGGGCTGGCATAAACCCCACCACATATCAATGTTGAGCTAGCCCTAACATACTGTGCAGACATTTACCCCACAACATATAAATGTTAAGTTAGCCCATACATACTTGGCTGGTATAAACCTCACCACATATCAATGTTGAGCTAGCCCTAACATAAAGGGCTGGCATTAACCCTGCTCTAGACATATCATACTGAGACCAATAATAGGGGAACTGGAATCTTTCATATGAAATTTGTTGGAAGATGAAATTATAAGATCCATTTTCAAGTTCCAATATCAGCATATCTGCTGTCTAGTGTAGCATCAAAAATGTAGTTTTACTGCAAATATCTTAGAATACTGTGTCAGTGGTTTCATAAATTGTGGAATAATTGGTGGCCAGGAAGACAAACAGACAATCTTTGCTTTATTGAACTGCTGGTCTCCTGACAGGCTTTGATTTACATCCAATATAGTCAGCTGTCCCCATAATGATCAGTCCATCACTGCTATCCTGTCCTAACAGATGCAAGTGTACATGCTATTTCCACTTTTGGGTAAAGTTGCGTGCTTGAAAGAAGATTAAGATTGATGTACTCTGTCTCCTGTTTTTCTCCACAGTTTTGCTCGGATGACTTAAAAAGCTCTGTGGACACTCTGCTGAAAGGCTGATGGAAAAAAAATGACAATGCAATACAAGACTTTCGTGACACATATTCATCACCCCTACATCCCCTCAGCCAGAATTAACATATATATATATATATATATATATATATATATATATATATATATAATATTTTTGGCATAACATTTATTGTTATCTTTTCTTTCCAGGAAAGCAATATCCAAGAATGCCTTGAACCACTCCACATATCTTCACCCTAACTACGGGGACTTTTCCCAAACTCATCATAGACAGATCTCCTCGTCTGTTGATTGGTCGGTGAGTATCCATTAAGCCACCAGTTTTGTGATTGCTTTAAAACATTTTTAATGTTCTTTGATTGGTTGGTACATGTATGCACCCATAGCTTAAGACTTCTGATTGGTTAATTTTGTGACTTTTCTTGTTTAGTATTTTTGAGAATTGATAGCTACATGTACAGCATTGTATTTGGTTAATTTTGTTGCTATCTTTGTTGTTAAGTAGCCATCATTAAAAAAACACAGCTATAAGCTGGAGGAAATGACAGCATTCGATTTTGTTGATTACAGTGTACAGGATTTCTCCCATTGATAATAGCCACTCACCTCTTTTATTATATAACTCTCAATGGCGCTGTTGGTCAGGTTTAATGTCTTAATGATAAGACCAGTAGAGGTCACCTTGGAACCAGACTCATATTGTCAGCCTTGTATTATTTAATGGCAAACATGTCTGTAATTATGTCTAACATTTACCTCGGCCATTGATGGATAGTGCTCTTAAATCTGCCGAAATGCATCATATATCTGACTGTTGCCAAGAGAAACCAGAGGGTGGTGGCGACTGACGGTGTGCACAAGGGAAAGTGGTCTTACCAATTCATTAGCTGTAATTAACAAATTAGGTTCATCCATGACAGCTATGATTCAGTTACTAATTGAATGATAAGACAGAACTTTAAATTATGAGCTGGCAGAGATTGTGATAGAACTTAAAACCATGGTTTACTGATGTAAATGGCCATGAGGTCATCTTAGTTGGTATCAGCATTCAGTTCCAATGATTGGTGATTTTTTATTTTCAACTAGTTTTTCCAATACAGTTTCCAAAATCTGTATTTTAAAAAATTGAAAAATTCACCTCGTTTGTCAAGTTACTGTCTTTGTCATTGGTCAAGTTACTGTCATTGTTGTTGTTCAAGTTACTGTCATTGTTGTTAGTCAAGCTACTGTCATTGTTGTTGGTCAAGTTACTGTCATTGTCATTGGTCAAGTCATTGTCATTGGTCAAGTCATTGTCGTTGGTCAAGTTACTGTCATTGTTGTTGGTCAAGTTACTGTCATTGCCATTGGTCAAGTTACTGTCATTGTTGTTGGTCAAGTTACTGTCATTGTTGTTGGTCAAGTTACTGTCATTGTTGTTGCTAAAGTTACTGTCATTGTTGTTGGTCAAGTTACTGTCATTGTCGTTGGTCAAGTTACTGTCATTGTTGTTGGTCAAGTTACTGTCATTGTTGTTCAGGTCAAGTTACTGTCATTGTTGTTGGTCAAGTTACTGTCATTGTCGTTGGTCAAGTTACTGTCATTGTCATTGGTCAAGTTTCAGTCATTGTTGTTGGTCAAGTTTCAGTCATTGTTGTTCAGGTCGAGTTACTGTCATTGTTGTTGGTCAAGTTATGGTCATTCTCATTGGTCAATTGACTGTCATTGTCGCTGTCAAGTTACTGTCATTGTCATGGTCAATTAAGTTACTGTCATTGTTGTTATGGCCTGTAGAGTCATGCAATTTTGCTTCCATGTTGGCAGTAGAATTTAAGAAATGTTTAACATATTCACATGAAATTTGGTTACATAAGGTTTCACTGAAGGTGTGCTCTCACTAAACAATTGTTATGTTTTATGCATCGTTACCGTGGATGTGCATTGGCATCTGATTCATTGGCAACAGAGATCAAGTTTATATTCAAGTAAGATATGGAGTATGTGCAGTAATGCTGTCATTTGTAGATATTAATTTATTCCCAATCTTTAATTGTCTTACATTTTAACAATGTTGACACTGTGTTGATATCTGATAGCAGGCTTACAAAACTGACGTAGCGCTGATAGCAGGCTCACAAAACCCTTAACTCTGTAGATCAGACTGAGCTCTTTTAAGGTGATTATATGAGGGGTGAACAGACTGTAATGGTGGTGATACCAGTCTGATTGTGGTCATAAACCTGTGATCTGCCTCATGTCCGGATGTCATTAGCTTCACCTGATGCTGAAGCATTTGTCATGGATCTATCTATATACATTTATACTCCGCAATCACTTTGGTCTATGGTTAACATTTCCAGTAAATGGATAAATCAATCCAAAAGTCTTTTTTCCATTTGTGTTTGATTAGGATTTAAGTTTTAAAAGGTGTTCATTTGTTTGAACTACAATCAGAAACTGATCAAATGTAGTGGTTATAGAAGCGCACTGACGTCAAACAGCTGTATGTCTGTGCTGACCTATTTATCTGAAGGGAGAGACTTGTTGTCACAGCACTTGGTCTTCTACCGAACATCACCTATGTTACAGACACTTCATGACAACAAGGGCAGCTTGGATTGTCATTACCATCTTCCAGCTGTGATCTTGCAGATGAATAGGGTTGTATTGAGGTCTAATATCTTGATATATTGTAAACAAAAGTGAATCATGGAATGCAAAGTTGGTATGATACTGTGTTAACCATGTCAAAGTTGTTTACCATATTATGCTTTGTTTACCATGTTACACAAGCTACTAACAAGAGACACATGCTTAAAAGAGAGACACAAGCTACAAACAAGAGACACAAGCTACTAACAAGAGACACAAGCTAAAAACAAGAGACACAAGCTACTAACAAGAGACACAAGCTACTAACAAGAGACACACGCTACTAACAAGAGACACAAGCTACAAACAAGAGACACAAGCTACACACAAGAGACACAAGCTACTAACAAGAAACACAAGCTACAAACAAGAGACACAAGCTACAAACAAGAGACACATGCTTAAAATAGAGACACAAGCTACAAACAAGGGACACAATTTACAAACAAGAGACACAAGGTACTAACAACAGACACAAGCTAAAAACAAGAGACACAAGCTACATACAAGAGACACAAGCTACACACAATATGCACAAGCTACTAACAAGAGACACAAGCTACAAACAAGAGACACAAGCTACTAACAATATGCACACGCTACTAACAAGAGACACAAGCTACTAACAAGAGACACAAGCTACATGCAAGAGACACAAGCTACTAACAAGAGACACAAGCTACAAACAAGAGACACAAGCTACAAACAAGAGACACAAGCTACAAACAAGAGACACAAGCTACAGTCGAACCCCGATGGCTCGAACTCCCAGGGACCTGCGAAAATACCTCGAGCCTCGAAAAATTCAAGCCAAGCGGTTTACCTTCAGTTTAATAGATCTGTCCTTTACATCTAGCTCGAGCCAACGAGAAATTCGAGCTAAACAAGTTCGAGCCAATGAGGTTCGACTTTACAAACAAGAGACACAAGCTACTAACAAGAGACACAAGCTACAAACAAGAGACACAAGCTACTTACAAGAGACACAAGCTACTAACAAGAAACACAAGCTACAAACAAGAGACACAAGCTACAAACAAGAGACACAAGCTAAAAACAAGAGACACAAGCTACAAACAAGAGACACAAGCTACTTACAACTACAAACAAGAGACACAGACTACAAACAAGAGACACAAGCTACTAACAGACTGTTATGTTCTGTTCTTTAATATTGTTAAACACATGAAAAGATAGTGTGAATGGAATGGAATATGAAAAGATAGTGTGAATGGAATGGAATTGTATGGTGGAAGTGATTTGAAATTAAACACCTCCAAATAAAGGCAGCGTACCAGTTGATAAGCAAGAATGAATGTAACTGTATGAGGTTGTATGTTTCAGGAGCATGCGGCAAACAGTGAGCACACATGGATGGACACAAACGCATCCGGGGACTTCTGTTACGCCATGGAGCAGGACTGCATTGTAAGTTTATCTTGTATCATCCTGCTATGCATTGAAATTTCATCTCATATCATCTTGCAATGAATCAGGACTGCATTGTTAGTTGATCTCACATCATCCCCTCATTGTGCAGGACAGCATTGTAAGCCTCATCAGAGCTTTTTCTATAGCTCCCAGAGGTCTCACTATCGCACCCATTCCCAAAACCAAATATGCAATATTTTTTCCAATTGGACAAAAAGTCCCAATCTGAATTACATTAGTAATATTGTCTACCAGTTCCAGGGCTTGAAAATGAAATGGAACCAAAGTACGGCATTCAAGTGTTCTCAGATTTTTTCGTTATATTCAAGATTTGAGAATTAGTGAAGTGATAACGTTTTGTCACAAAGTAGTGAATTTCATGACGCAAATTTTCTCAGTTTGTCTAGGGTCTTTTTCCCAAAATGGACAGAAAAAACCCTGGTTGTCTCGCATTGTTACATGTAATAGCTGTTGCAAGTCTAGCCATTTGAGACTTAAAATGGTCTAGTGGTGTTCCTTTTAAGAGGTTGTTGGTTGAGCCCTGCCAGGGTTAAAGTGGTCTAGTGTCATTAACAAGGTGTCTGTCTCTCACCTATGGGGTTGGCGCTTTAGATAGTAATTTAATGGTGAAGGTGACCGCCTCTCACCCAAAAAGAAAAATTGTGAGCTTTGTCCTACTGTGTGCGTACACTTGTTTTCTCACTAAAAGACACCAATACGGGTTTCTACTCAAAAATGATTCATATGAGTTTTAGGAATGTAGCTAAAATGCAAGCTATAGCATAGAAGATTTGCAATCTACATAATTGTTAACCTCATCATGGTCATGATCATCATGACCATGATACTTGATTTGGTCATGCAATCATTCTCATCCCATGGCAAGAAGCTTCAATGTAAAAGACATTCCTGTAAATGGGAAGGATTACATCTGGAGAATATTAAGTGTTTATCAGTCTTGTTTTAGATAAATTATGTAAAAGGGCAGTGTAATTTCTACCAGACTAAGCATTGGTTTGAGGCCTAGTCTAACATCATGTTAAAAATTGTTCACAGAATTTCTAGAATAGTATTCTCCCGTATGTTATTCACAGAACATTTAAAGGTGTCTATAATGTAAACTTATATAAATCTTGGATGCCTGGTATCCTTGTATGAATCTTAAATCCTGTGTCAATGACACTGTGTCCAGTGGCTTGATGGCATGACACTGTGCAGTGGCTTGATGACATGACACTGTGTCCAGTGGCTTGATGACATGACACTGTGTCCAGTGGCTTGATAGCATGACACTGTGTCCAGTGGCTTGATGGCATGACACTGTGTCCAGTGGATTGATGGCATGACACTGTGCAGTGGCTTGATGACATGACACTGTGTCCAGTGGCTTGACGGCATGACACTGTGTCCAGTGGCTTGATGGCATGACACTGTGTCCAGTGGCTTGACGGCATGACACTGTGTCCAGTGGCTTGATGGCATGACACTGTGTCCAGTGGATTGATGGCATGACACTGTGCAGTGGCTTGATGACATGACACTGTGTCCAGTGGCTTGATGGCATGACACTGTGTCCAGTGGATTGATGGCATGACACTGTGTAGTGGCTTGATGGCATGACACTGTGTCCAGTGGCTTGACGGCATGACACTGTGTCCAGTGGCTTGATGGCATGACACTGTGTCCAGTGGCTTGACGGCATGACACTGTGTCCAGTGGCTTGATGGCATGACACTGTGTCCAGTGGCTTGATGGCATGACACTGTGTCCAGTGGCTTGACGGCATGACACTGTTTCCAGTGGCTTGATGGCATGACACTGTGTCAAGTGGCTTGTTGGCATGACACCGTGTCCAGTTCCTTGATGACATGACACTGTCCAGTGGCTTGATGGCATGATACCGTGTCCAGTGGCTTGATGGCATGACACTGTGTCCAGTGGCTTGATGGCATGACACTGTGTCCAGTGGCTTGATGGCATGACACTGTGTCCAGTGGCTTGACGACATGACACTGTGTCCCCTGGCTTGATGGCATGACTTTGTGCAGTGGCTTGATGGCATGACACTGTGTCCCCTGGCTTGATGGCATGACACTGTGTCCCCTGGCTTGATGGCATGATACTGTGTTGAGTGGCTTGATGACATGACACTGTGTCCAGTGAATTGATGGCATGACACTCTGTCCAATGGCTTGATGATATAGAAGCTTATTTGTTCATCGCACTCCTACACACAGTGGTCACAGGGAGAGCAATATTTGATTAGCATATAGTTAGCTGATTTTTCTACCTACTGTAGCCTGTGCGTAGGATTGATCAGACACTATAGGTTGAACAGTTAGACCATTTGTCCTGGAGGAAATTGAGTTACGGATAATATTACATGAAGGAAAGGGACTTGGTTATTTCAATTTAATTAGTATGAGATCAATTTGATACTTACATAATGACTTTGCTCTCAAAAGGCTCCTTTTTTCATCTCTTCAGAAATTATTTTGAAGCTGACCCAAAGGACTTGAATTTAATACAAGATGATGAGACATCAGATAGAAATTGCTCAATTATTTTCCATCAATTTCCTCCTCTGTAAATTGCTAATCCTGCCATTTATACTAAAATGTGATAAATAAAATAAGCCCTATACTAGTTTCGCAATACAATTAAGAACGGCCACAGATATAAAAATACTTCATAACAAAAGATATTTCTAAGATTTTTTTTACCGTAAATGACTGGTTATAAGACGATAGGGGGTATTAGACGCAGGGAAAAAAATCTGTGAAAAATCCGAGAAAAAACTTTCAATCTATGTTTTTGGTTAAAAGACGCATAGAAAAAATGTCAAAATCGTCCGGCATTTTCAGCCACCATGTTTGTTGACAGTGACAAAAAATTTTTTTTTCGTGAAAATGGCGATGGTTATCTTTAAAACCATACAACCATACTGTCGAGAATGAAAAGTTATGTTATGCAAAAAATATTTTGACAGTGCCCAACTTTGCTTTTTTATATGTAAGTTTGATTATTGTTTAATTCAATTTATTATTCAAAATAATATTGAATAGCGTATTTCACAAGAGTTCGGACACCATAAATTATTTATTTTTTTCGCTCTCCGAATACATAGAAAATTATCATTTTTACATCTTATTTACATGTTTGTTTAACCTGCCTTTTTTCTTCATGTTTGCTTTTTACCACTCATTAATTTATCCGTAGTAATCAATGGTCATTAACTTATTTATTACGCCTATAAGTGTAAATCCTTCATGAAGTTAATTAAAACACCATTTTATACATGCACTGAACTGAATAAACACATTCTATCGGCTTCAGATCAAAGAGTCACACTGTGTGACGTCACATAACTTACAGTTATACCCACGAGGATCTCGTGGAGAGCATGGACATTGCTATGCAGGATTAATGTATAACTGTACGATTATTGCTTCATATAGTCTATAAGTGTGGTACAAGTTTGAAAGCTTATTGGCAGATCGTTTTACAAACATGCCATGTCGATGTTTTCTTAATCCCTTGATTGCCCTTGTTGTTTGTTTAATCCTCAAATAAATATATCACACTTCCTTTTCAACAGGCAATAAATCGTTTAGGATGGGTAGTAACTAATTAAATTGTCACAGTGGTGTATATGGTTAGGTAATCTAGCCAGGCATTGTAAAGATAAAAATCAATAATCTTCGTCTGTGAAACTTGGTAACTATGAAAGTTATGATTGATGTCCTTTGGGTGTCCGAAAATGAGGTACGCAAAATAAATTATTTTGGGAAATAATTATGGGTGTCCAAATATTTAGAGTGTCCGAACTCTTAGGTGAATTATGGTAACTTTAATCGAAAAATATTTTTGTTGAAATTATAAACGTCTTACGATATACCATATCCCGATCTTCAACTGCCGTTTTAACCCGTATATACTCGATCAATATGACGCGAGTAACATCCCTTTCTACATAAATCTAAACAAACTCTCAGCTTGAACTTGACCTCAGAAAAAAAGTTCAAAAAATTGTTACTGGGTATTATACGCAGGCATTTTTTTGCATCAAAATCTGAGGGAAAAAAGTGTGTCTAATACCCAGTCATTTACGGTATTTGAATTTCTTGATAGTCATTTTTTTCCTTGAGATCATTATTATTCAAAATCAAGTGTTAGTATGAAAGGTTTGGTATAATGGTATATATATAGTGCCAATGTTATTTCTGTCACAAAGTCAACTCTGCAATCTTATTAATAATGTCCTGATCCATGTGGAAGTTTAATTAACATCTGAGAATTTCTTTGAACTGTTGATATTATTAAATGAATTACACTCTACCTGAAGACTGGTGATTTTCAATTTATAGAAGACTGGCCCGAGGAAGAAATGTATGGCATGCAAGATCGTTGCCCATGTTGGCTGTATTCAAGTCCTCGAAGTGGTGCGTATATTATATTCTGAGAGGCTGCTGAACTCAGGTTTTGTTGATTTTATTTCGTTCTTGAATATATAAGCATTAGTTTGAAGAAGTCAGTTGTGTATATAGTATATGGAATTGAAGTAACTAATTATTTGGAAGTGTCATCACTAGCAGGTCCTGTGTCCGCCTCTAGTCATATACACTTTGGCCGACTGCTTTAAAGTCCTGTCTTAAAGAAATTATATGTGTTTCATCACACAATAGTCTGCCGGAAGTATATAAAATCTGGAAAAAATAACAGGATTCTTTCTAAATATTAAGGCTCTCAACTTGCGACCACAAATCCTGTATTGCAATACAATTTATTATAGCAGCTATTAGATTTTTGCTGTTTTATAATTGAAGGACACCTGACTTTTCATACCAGTTCCCTTTTCTGTATAATTATTAGCCTTTAAAAATTTATAAATAATTTTTTGATGAAATTTACTGAAAAAACATGCTTTTAAAGATGAGAATTATCTTCTAATAATTCAACATACTTTAGGAAACTCCATTAAAGGTAAAATGCACCATGCCTGGAAGAAAGTCCCCTTAACCCTGGATTAAGGCCATTAACATGATTGTGTGTCTAAAGCATGCATGTATATCAAAACACCTCCTCAAATATACATAGATTTCTTACCTTATTTTACTGTAGAAAGCACGCTGGTATTCTCCACAAAATATTATTAACATTATTGCCTGTGTACTGTTGATCATATGAAAGTGTTTGGAAAAAAAATTCAAGTCCATTTCTGGCTGGTTACAGAATAATTAAATAAGTCTTTACCTGATTTTTCTTACATTTTTACCTTATATTGTATTTATCCTTGCATTATTAATTATTTATCATAGAATCTGGTAGTTAGTTCTCTGTTTATGACAATACATACTAATACTATGAGGCCCATCCATAACTGTTTGTACTTATATAATGCACCCCATTCATGGTCAATAAAATTTAAAATGAGAGTGACTCCATACAATTGTCAATTGTTTTTTTTCAGCCATTGACTGTGCAGTCGTTTTAGTCAATTACATTTTTTTTACTTGGACAAACATTCTGTCGTAAAAGTATGCTAATAATATTGACAATTAGTCAATAAATATTTTTGCGCTCTGATTTCATCCATATATTTATAAAATCTGCATTATTGCCCACTTTAATACAATTAATATTATTGTACTATTTTGACATTAATTTTGTAAATTTTATTAAGCATTGATGGGCCTCTTCACTTTCTATCTATGATTTCACTATTATATTGATCAAGTCTTCAATATTGCCCACTCACTTTCAATATAATTGGCAACATCTAGTTTTGGCGATATTATTGTCAAATTTATGTATTGTGGATGGGCCTCTTATGTCACTATGTCATTTTAATCATCAAAAGTTGGCGATAAATATTTGCGTTCTCTGATTTCTTCAATGAATTGATCAAGTCTTTAATATTTCACTCCCATTCAATATTATTGACAATGTCCTATTTTGACATTATTATTGTCAATTCTTCATGAAAGAGAAAAATGTATAAACATATTTCTTGCCATTTCTGAATGGTATCATTAATTATGTCCGTTTCTTCAGGGTTTTTTATTGTCCAAGTTTTCACATAAAATAACAAAAAATATATTATTTGTTTTGTCTATTTTGTAATGTGAAAAAGAATTTATTTTGTTTATAAATATAATGCCTTAACAGTAACATTGAGGTTGGAAATTGCAATAGCTAGATAAATTACAAACACAAACTATCCAACGTGAAATAATCGGATTAGGATTTGTTAATACTATTTATATAAAAATATATATATAAAAAGGCTTCCCCAGAAATGAATGACATTAATAAAGATAAGAATATTGTTATGTTCATGATAAAAAATTATGTTCACAATAATCCTATTTGCAGAAAAACCTGCGCTGCAAACCAACTTTCCGGGAGGCTGGCGTTAGGAATTACAGGGAGGTAGGTGAACCTTAACGGTTGTCTACGTAATAGAAGATTAAGCATGACACCGTGCTTCTTGCTTTACTCTCGTTTTCATTATACAGATGAAATATATCATTAAACTATGGTTTGCAATAGATTGTCTGCCTCTTAAAAGTAGTTCTTGTTTTTGTAGAAGTGTTACAGAAAATTCCAGCCTTTTATAAGATTGTTATTTGTAAGTTTGGTGAATATTAAAGTTAATTGGTGTTATATTATAACATATTGGTTACAGTGTGTGTTTACCACGTGATAAATTGCATCATAAATGCTACATCAGAAGGGCAATATTTTGATTTGAAATAGACTTTAGACAAAGATAACTTCACTATTTCTTCAACATTTTAAATGAAACATAGCGCAGTCTACACGGCTTACTCACTCTGTCTGAGAGCCCTGCCTTGGGTCTTTTACCAGATTTTGATTGAGAGTTTAGTTTCTTAAAACCATTCGACCAACCTTGTCATAATACGGCCATCTGACAAAACACTGTCAAAACATTATTTTGGAAACAATTTTGTCGAAGTATTTGATGAAACTACAGTTAATCACCTTATCAAACTCCGGTATTAAAAATGTGCGAGGCTTTTTAAGTTTTTTAGGCTGCCCTTTGATTCATTTAAATGGAGTTGTAAAAGTAAAGTTATCTTTGATTTAAGTCTTCATTTTAAGCAAAATGTTGCTTTCCGACATAGCTTATAATTGACCTAATTTATCACGTGGTATACACAAACTGGGTTAACTTTGACTTAATGGTTTTAAAAAAATTAACTTATTTCTTTATTAAGAATAAGTAAACAGTTAATACCTGAATATGTTTATAATCTGAGAGAGATAATTGCATGATAATCAGTGACATCAATGGCTATTTTAGCATGATGGACGCAGTGTATGTGATTTTGTTTTTTATGTTTTCCATTTTCTATAGCCTGAGCCTCCATGTTCACCCACTTACGTTTATAATGTAAGCCTGTCACTCACAAAAACACACTTAAACAGGCCAATGCTTCTAGCCAAACTTTCCTTTCTTGTATTTTTGCAGCAGTTTAAATTGGAATTGAATGAAAACATCATGGTTTTCAGCTTGTCTGTTTTTCATGATAAGTGTGTCAGGGTCTTGTTATTGCCTCAGTGTCTCAGCAGCGAGTTGTCATTATTTAGCCCAAACTTGGCCCTTGCTGCATGACTTCAAAATATTTACATGAAACTTGGTAGTGGCATTTATCTTGTGACAATGCACAATATGTCAAGACATTTTCGTTGCAAAGCCAATAATTGAAGACTTGAATTAGTGCTGGATTAGCTTAAGGAAAAATTGTTACAAAACAATTAAAAGCTACAAATATAGTCTTTGACCAGTCACTAACTCTGTGTTTAAGGGACTCATAAGAATGTAGGCCTGTTTTCCTGTACAGTTTGTCAACTCACAATTGCACATATTTTTGTGTGATTTTTTGTTGAAGTGTATTTTTTTTTTTAAATAGTTTGTCTCTTTAATGTTCTCTGTCATTTTATAGACTTAGCTTCCAACTGATTTTAATAGGTGTTACTTTTAATGGTCTTGATTGTTTTAATCACTGTGTTATATTTGTGTTTTTGTGTTAACTTTCCTGGACACAATTTCTTCACAACTGTATATTTACACCTCAAATTCCACTCCTTAAATGACAGCCTTTCGGCAATTCGTTAATGTAAATATTGCACTATTGTTTGAAACGTGTCAGCAGGCCACAAAAAACTTTAATCAACTTGTTGAAAAGTGTTAGTTTAAGATTTGTTAAATGTATTGTTGACATTCATTTAGCATTTCAATTTTATGTTAAAAAGTGATTGTATTTCGGGACTACTTTTGGCCCATAGTGAAAACATGTGTAAACTGGTCAAACAGTTCTTTTTACAGGATGCGTAAGAAAGAATTACTGTAAGGTTATAAACAATTCTGGAAAGAAATAATGAACTTTTTGGTGTAAATATGAGTTATTAATTGTGTGATTGATGTCATTATTGAGGATATGAACACAGTTGGGCTTGTTAAAGTATGCTTGGAGTCATTCAAACACCACACACTTAAACCAGCCCAACTGTGTTCATACCCTGATAATGACATCAATCAGGCAATTTATTTTTGGTGTAAATATAAGTTATTAATTGCGTGATCGATGTCATTATTGAGGATATGAACACAGTTGGGCTTGTTAAAGTATGCTTGGAGTCATTCAGACACCACACACTTAAACCAACCCAACTGTGTTCATACCCTGATAATGACATCAATCACGCAATTTATTCCATAAGTACGCATACATGTTTATACAAAATGAATCCTTCTTGTTTTATGTGTACAACTTGTCTGATTTTACACGTTACAGAAATAAGCCCTTCTATACCACTCTGGTTCAAAATATATGAACATTTCTTAATACTAGCTCTAATATTTGTAGAGTTATCCACCTTGATTCAATGAAAAAATATACCATTAATGTGCTGTTGTTTGACTCTGCAATTAATGTGCTGTTGTTTGACTCTGCCATTTATGTGCTGTTGTTTGACTCCATCAGTTCTCATGCAGTTATCTGCTATTCCCCTGTATCATATGTTTGATAAGCAATAAGTCCCTGTTTTGATTTCCACCATCAGTTCCCCATTGGACTCCAGTCCCAATGAAATGTAAATCATTCACTTCAGAAATGTCTGCTTTCAGCAAAACCCTCTTTAAATAAATAACAAAACAAACTGGATTTATGGACAATGCTGAACTTTCCTAATGACAGCCCTTGTCTCTGGATGGAAACTAATTGGCACAGCTCTGGGTCAGTCTTGCAAATGTACTCATGAGGATTTTAAGACTAAAGATATGCCAAGGTTGCCTTAATTGAGACTTGAAAATAAATAATTGATAGGTGTTTTTTTTAAAAGCAGATTCAAGAACTGTTTGACAAGTAAATGCATATTCATTTAATTAATTATTTGCAATGCTATTTTAGAAACAGAACTCGGTTAATTGAGTTTCCCATTTCCCTTTGAGATTAATCTATTTAGGTATGTTCCATGTCTTAATACAAATAATGTGGTAAATCATCAACAATATCTTGGCATCCAAACTGGAACAATCATCAACAATATCCTGGCATCCAAACTGGAACAATCATCAACAATATCCTGGCATCCAAACTGGAACAATCATCAACGTTATCTTGATCATCAAAATTGGAACAATCTTCAACAATAAACATTGAGAAAAAGCAACCATGGATTTTCTAAGCAACAATATCTTGGCATCAAAACTGGAACAATCATCATCAATATCTTGGCATCAAAACTGGAACAATCATCAACAATATCCTGGCATCCAAACTGGAACAATCATCAACAATATCTTGTAGTATGTAGTTGTTGTAGCTATTGAAATTAAACAATGTCAGCAACACTATGATATTTTCCTAGAAATCATAATTACAATACCATTACGATAATAGAGGTTGTCCATATATAGCTCGGCAGTTTTTGATTACGCTCCCCAGGTAATTGAATGGAAAATGATATTTATCAAATTAGGGAAAATAACTGACAATCTCTTGGCCAGTCACTAGAGGAATTAATAAAAACGGCACTTCCCGTTATTGTCAGTGAAACATTGTGACTGAATTGGATCGTGCGCAGTATGCCAGTCATGGTGTGTCTGCTATTAACTCAGAAAAATTGTGTGTTATTTTATTTACTCGACCAAGATTTCTCAATATTGAAAATTGTGCTTTCTGTTTCATTATATCCTGACATTGCCTTGCACTAAAGGCTGCCCAACTTGCCTTCTACATAAATGCTTTTGTCACATATCTCCTTTTAAAGCTGTTTTTTCCCAGAATATTTTTAATTAAATTGTTGCAGAAATTCAATCGTGAAGCATAATTGACAGCCTACTGATTAAAACTTCAAATAACTGTTGAAGTCTGAATTTTGCCAGACTCTGGAAATTAGTTTTTGAGTTCTTTTATCCAATTAACTGGAAATGTTTCTAATGAAATAACCAACGTAATTTTCCTAACTCATTTTTGCTTGACGACAGTGACTGTTTTCCTTTTTTAACATTTTTTTTTCTATTTATGATTCATTTCTTAATATAGCAATAATTTTTGTAATATTATATGATGGATAATGTTATTGCTATCTAAATAAGGATAAGAATCATTATAAATTATGAATTAAAAAGAGATAATTTAGAAAACAATTTCTTTTAAGCAATTGTTTTTTTGAGAAAATAAATATTTTATATCCTAATTATAAATATAAAAAAACCCAAACCTGGCCTTGTAGTTTAAAGATTTGTATGTATTTGCAGCAACAGTTGATGCGGCATCATTGGGTACACAGAAGACGGCAAGATGGCAAGTGCAAGCAATGTGGCAAGGTATGTTTTCATAAAAGTGGCTAGGTATATTTGTATTATTGTGGCAAGATGGCAAGTGCAAGCAATGTGGCAAGGTATGTTTTCATAAAAGTGGCAAGGTATATTTTCATTATTGTGGCAAGATGGCAAGTGCAAGCAATGTGGCAAAGTATGTTTTCATAAAAGTGGCAAGGTATATTTGCATCATTGTGGCAAGATGGCAAGTGCAAGCAATGTGGCAAGGTATGTTTTCATTAAAGTGGCAAGGTATATTTGCATTATTGTGGCAAGATGGCAAGTGCAAGCAATATGGCAAAGTATGTTTTCATAAAAGTGGCAAGGTATATTTGTATTATTGTGCCAAGATGGCAAACACAAGCAATGTGGCAAGGTATGTTTTCATAAAAGTGGCAATGAATATTTGCATAATTGTGGCAAGATGGCAAACACAAGCAATGGCGCAAGGTATGTTTTCATAAAAGTGGCAATGAATATTTGCATAATTGTGGCAAGATGGCAAACACAAGCAATGGGGCAAGGTATGTTTTCATAAAAGTGGCAATGAATATGAATATTTGCATAATTGTGGCAAGATGGCAAACACAAGCAATGTGGCAAGGTATGTTTTCATAAAAGTGGCAATGAATATTTGCATAATTGTGGCAAGATGGCAAACACAAGCAATGGGGCAAGGTATGTTTTCATAAAAGTGGCAATATATATTATAGTGATGGGTGTGTCATATAGTGATGGGTGTGTCATATAGTGATGGGGTTGTCATATAGTGATGGGTGTGTCATATAGTGATGGGTGTGTCATACAGTGATGGGTGTCATATAGTGATGGGGTTGTCATAAATGGGTGTGTCATATAGTGATGGGTGTGTCATATAGTGATGAGTGTGTCATATAGTGATGGGGTTGTCATACAGTGATGGGTGTCATATAGTGATGGGGTTGTCATATAGTGATGGGTGTGTCATATAGTGATGGGGTTGTCATATAGCGATGGGTGTGACATATAGTGATGGGGTTATTATATAGTGATGGGTGTGTCATATAGCGATGGGTGTGTCATATAGTGATAATGTTGTTATATAGTGATGGGTGTGTCATATAGAGATGGGGTTGTCATATAGTGATGGGGTTGTCATATAGTGATGGGGTTGTCATATAGAGATGGGGTTGTCATATAGAGATGGGGTTGTCATATAGTGATGGGTGTGTCATATAGTGATGGGTGTCATATAGTGATGGGTGTGTCATATAGCGATGGGTGTGTCATTTATGTTAAGCCAGATGAATGGAACAAAAACAACATTTTTTATTGATTGTGGATGAAGAATAAATATTATTCTAAATGTTTACAGTACATGTCATAACATAAGAAATACATCAACATGAATTGATAAGTACTGGGGTTTGATCCTGGAGGGTATATTTTATACTTGAGTGAAATTTTGCAGATTTAGACTTAATGAGCAGCAAGCAGAGTAAAACCAAAATCTGCAAAATTCCATAAGAGTCGAATATGACATTCTGGATCAAAACACAGTTCTCTTGTTAATTCACTTAAAGACACATGTTTTCATGATAAATGTTATTTTTAATGACACACTTTTTGGTTTAATGACATCATTTTAACATCGCAGTCTGGAGTTGAATACGACCTGCCGTATTTTGCATATGTTTTTTGTCTGGATCTATGATTGGTAATTAAATGTGACAGCTTGTAAGAATCTTCACTGAACATATGATATTAACCTTCCCTGCTATCTTTGTCTATTTCAGTCATTCCAGCAGCGATTTACGTTCCAGAGCAAGGTTAGTACACATGTACCAGCTGGCTGTTGGTAAATTCTAGTACACATGTACCAACTGGCTATTGGTAAATTCTAGTATGTATGTACCAGCTGGCTGTGGTTCAACCTTTAGTACACTTATGATCTGGCCGAGGTTCAACAGAAGGACACATGTACCAGCTGGCTGTCTTTTATATTTAGTACACATGTACCAGCTGGCTGTATTTTTTGTACACATGTACCAGCTCGGTTTGGTCAAACTTGAGTACACATCTGGACCACACATCACACTGCGAACAGATATATGCATACATTTTGACCATACAGCACATTTGACATGTGTGTTTACACACTAAACTCTATGTTATAAAGTGCTTCAGAATAATATACAACAATTATCATATATAAACATTGGCCTGAGGTTGTCCTTTATTAACCAGGTTTTCACATAGTGAAACCTGGTTATTAGAATGGCGAACATCGTTGTTCGGGCAGGCGGGCGGGCGGCCAGGCGGCGTCAAACTCACCTATGAAACTGAATAACTTTAGTAAGGGTTGACATATCTTGACCAAACTTGGTCTATAGAAAGAGTTTATGGGTACCTTTCATGGGATTGCCTTTGGGGTCCCTAGGGTCAAGGTCAAGGTCACTGTTACTAAAAATAAAAAAAACGGTTGAAACTGAATAACTTAAGTTAGGGATGACATATCTTGACTAAACATGGTCAATAGGAAGAGTTTATGGATACCTTTCATGGGTTTGTATTTGGGGTCCCTAGGTTCAAGGTCATGGCCACTGTTACTAAAAATAGAAAAACAATTGAAACTGAATAACTTTAGTTAGGGTTGACATATCTTGACCAAACTTGGTCTATAGTAAGAGTTTATAGATACTTTCATGGGATTGCATTTTGGGGTCCCTAGATTCAAGGTCAAGGTCGCTGTTACTAAAAATAGAAAAACAGTTGAAACTGAATAATTTTAGACAGGGTCTACATATCTTGACCAAACCAGGTATAAAGGAAGAGTTTATGGATACCTTTTATGGATACCTTTCATGGGATTGCGTTCGGGGTCCCTAGATTCAAGGTCAAGGTCACTGTTACTAAAAATAGAAAAATGGTTGAAACTGAATAACTTAAGCTAGGGTTGACATATCCTGACACAACTTAGTATAAAGGAAGAGTTTATGGATACCTTTCAATGGATTGCATTTGGGGTCCCTAGGGTCAAGGTCACTGTTACTAAAAATAGAAAAACAGACACAGGCTGAAGTTCTTCTGTCAATCATTAAAAGCCTGGTTTCGTCGCATTGCGGCGTTTCTTGTATAGATAAAACTTGACATACATATTGTATAACCCGCAAGGGGTTATAACGTTGTTGTTTATTTCAATATTGTGCTCTGATTGGATTAGCACCACGTCATTTGACAAATGATATATGACGTGTTATATGATGTTACAAAAATCATGTATTCGTTGATACAAAAGTTGGTTACAATTCTTGAAGGATAAAAACTCAATTGCAGGAGGTACTGATATATTTTTTTAATTATGTTTCTTGATCACACAATTGCTTGCAAAAAACCTTCAACTACAGCAAATATGGCACTTCAGTGGTATTTAAAACTGTTTATGTACAGGTTACATCAGCTGACACTGTACACTGACTTTCCATGCGTAATGAACTGGAACATATATATCTTCAATTGATTGTTTAGCTGGCTACAGCATGTAAAGGTTAAGTGCTGCACTGATTTGTGGTATAAAACATGTCCTGAATGTGATTAAACTGAAGCATTCGCCTTTCATGTTGTGTAAAACACATGTAATAGGCCTGTAAAACACAGGCTTTCATGACACTCAAACACATAATACTTGTTTTTCAATCCTTTTAAAGAAAGGTCAGAGTGTTCACATATATTAACCTTCTTGTTGAAGTGTGGGGTTTTCCTGAGATGTTTTTTATTACTATCATGTTCAACACAACAGTTTTGTTTTTCATTTGATTAGATATATAGAGGATCATTGTTTGTTTCCTCGTGAACTCCATAAGTCAACTTTTCACTTACAGCTACACCTCTCTTGACATGAAGCTTTTGGTGCTCACACTGTAAAATGTATTGCGATCTTTACTGAAACTAATATGTTTTTCTGTTAAATATTATATGATTGAAAGGAATATAAAGTGACAGTTAATTGTGGTTTTTCAGAAAATTGTGCAAAATTATATGTGAACATAACATAATTTCAAAATTCAAGTTCAGAAATTATCTCCAAGGCCGTCACAGGCAAATTTCCCGAGTTTTTTTGTTTTTTTTGATACATTTATATGTCCGTTGAAAAGAATGAATATTTTTTATAAAATGCCAATAGTTTGTGTTGAAAAGTACATAAGAAATAGTAATAAAGCCTATGAAGTTCACTAAGCAATATTATGTTGTAGTAATTTAATAATAAGATATTGTGTGTATTTCATCAAAAATGAAAGACTGTCAGATAACATATAAACTTAAACTTTTTTCTATTTTCTTCTTTTTTGTTTAATATGTCACTTATTTACTATAAAACCTTGCCAAATTCAAAGTACACTCGGGGACAAATCAATTGTTTTGCTCTTATCACATGAAAGATCCAAGGGGACAAATCAATTGTTTTGCTCTTATCACATGAAAGATCCAAGGGGACAAATCAATTGTTTTGCTCTTATCACATGAAAGATCCAAGGGGACAAATCAATTGTTTTGCTCTTATCACATGAAAGATCCAAGGGGACAAATCAATTGTTTTGCTCTTATGACATGAAAGATCCAAGGGGACAAATTAATTGTTTTGCTCTTATGACATGAAAGATCCAAGGGGACAAATCAATTGTTTTGCTCTTATCACATGAAAGATCCAAGGGGACAAATTAATTGTTTTGCTCTTATCACATGAAAGATCCAAGGGGACAAATTAATTGTTTTGCTCTTATCACATGAAAGATCCAAGGGGACAAATCAATTGTTTTGCTCTTATCACATGAAAGATCCAAGGGGACAAATTAATTGTTTTGCTCTTATCACATGAAAGATCCAAGGGGACAAATTAATACCCCATTTTTGGACATGTCACAAATACGCTCCCCACAGAGGGTCAATTTACCCTAGGGGTAAGTCTGGTCTTTTAGTCATATAAACGCCATATAAATATCAATAATACTTTTCCAGCATATTTACTTATGTGCCTAAATAAAGGAAAAAAATGTTCACTTAAATTTCTAGCCAAGGATTATTGCTATTTTTATAAGGTGTAAGAAAGTTACATACATCTTCCCCGGGAAAGTTAATTCAAGCCCATCATCCATAAATGTTAGGTTGTATACACCATCCCCTGGGACCATCACTAAAACCCTTCATTCATCATCTGGCCTTGGACTGACAACTTGGAGCCACTCTCATGGTTCTATGACAATTTTACCTTAATTGAAAAAAGAATACAATGTCAATGGCTCAAAAACTAAGATGACATTATGATCATGGGTGTTTTTTCTACCTCCGCAATGACAGTGAGGAATAATTCTCCAAGATTTTCTTCATATAAACTTGCACACAATTAATCAGATGTAATAGCATAAGTATCTGTCATGTGCTTGCGGCCTTCATCAGAAAACCTACCCCATGGGCCAGTGCAAGAGACGGCAACAAGACATGATTTGTCCTGGTTTTTAACCTTTCTTAATTAGAAGTTTTAGTGTTTGATTCATAAATACAGAACCAACATGAAGAGACAGCCATTTGGAAAAAGATAATGATTTTAATTAAAAAGTCAGCTAGTTTGTGTGTAATTGAAGAAGATAATATCAATGAGCTGCTTGTAATCCAGGGTCTGTTGTGTGCTGCAACAAAATACAAATGTCTCCTCACTGAGTGTGTGGGTTAATTTATGAACTTAAGCTTTACAGAGCTTATGCTTGTATAACTTATGATTACCTTTTGATAGAGATAATACCTGCCTTCTAGATTTTAGCCCCTGTGATGGAAAGAAAATGAGCTGTGGACACTTCTGTGGTGCAGCTCCGTGGTGCAGCTCTGTGGTGCAGCTTTTTGGTACAGCTCCATGGTGCATCTCTGTGGTGCAGCTCTGTCATGCTGCTTAGTGTTAGTGTGTGTTAAATTTAACAAAAGGCACAGCTGCACCACCGAAATGTCCACAGCACATTTTTTTTGCACCACTGATGGTATTGGTGCGCGGTGTTATTCATGAGTCAGGGGAGACAACTCCTCTTCCAATGAATTTCATGCTACAATAAAATATTTTTCAATGACCCTTTGCTGTCAGTATCCGCCATGGCCAAGTGGTCTTATTTTTTTTACTGGAAAGGCAGACCCAGTTCAATTCCGGCTTTAAATACAATATTTTTCTACGGGAAAGCATCTGGTACCTTGCAGAACCAATGATACTGCCTCATTAATTTTTCTAAGTAGTGATCCAGGGTATCAGACGATGCATCAAGATTCAAATGTCATCACTCATCAAGATTCGAATGTCATTACTCATCAAGATTCGAATGTCATTACTCATCAAGATTCGAATGTCATCACTCATCAAGATTCGAATGTCATCACTCATCAAGATTTGAATGTCATCACTCATCAAGATTTGAATGTCATCACTCATCAAGATTCGAATGTCATTACTCATCAAGATTCGAATTTCATCACTCATCAAGATTCGAATGTCATCACTCATCAAGATTCGAATGTCATCACTCATCAAGATTCGAATGTCATCTCTCATCAAGATTCGAATGTCATCACTCATCAAGATTCGAATGTAATCACTCATCAAGATTCGAATGTCATCACTCATCAAGATTCAAATGTCATCACTCATCAAGATTCGAATGTCATCACTCATCAAGATTTGAATGTCATCACTCATCAAGATTTGAATGTCATCACTCATCAAGATTCGAATGTCATCACTCATCAAGATTCAAATGTCATCACGGTACAAGGATGTATGAGTACTGCAAACTTTAAAATGCTCTTTAGAACATATGTTTTGTGTTACATATCTTGCTAACTAAAAGACTTATTTTATCTTTGTCTTAGGAGATAATAGCAATAAGCTGTTCATGGTGTAAGGCGGCATACCACAACAAGATTTCCTGCTTCATGATGCAGCAGATTGAGGAGCAGTGTCCGCTGGGCGTACATGCTGGAATCATTGTCCCCCCCTCCTGGATTATCAAGTTGCCGAGAAAGGTATGCAACAATAACTAAACATATAACAATATGATGCATGGGCACTGTTGTTTCCCCCTTCTGGTGGATTTCATTTGGTAGGGATGGATTTGATATGTTAAAGGTTGATTTAATGTGGTTTGGGTTAAATTGATATGGTTGGGTTAAATTGATAATTATGGATTGGGTTAATTTGATTTGTTAGGGGTTAATTTGATTTGTTACGGTAGGATTTGATACGGTTTGGGTTAAATTGATATGGTTTGGGTTAAATTGATATGGTTTGGGATAAATTGATATGGTTTTGGTTAATTTCATTTGTTAGGGGTTGATTTGATATGCTTGAATTTCTTGATCAAAGACCATGCCATGTTAGAACACTAGAATACTATTTCCAATGTTCTACTTTATGGTGTTCCTAATTAGGGGTTTAAGGCTTGGGTGCTTTATTTTTGTTCACTGCTTGTGCAGCCATTTTTTGTCAGAAACAATATACATATGGTAAAGACATAATTTTATCATATATAATTGTTTTAGGAAAGTGTTTCCCTTGATAACGACAATGCACAAATGATAATTATAAAGGTGAGACTGGTATTTCCCTTGGTAATAAAGTAACCCATTGCAGAATGATGAGAGATAGATAGGTTTCCTTTTTATTAGAAAACTTTTTCTCAAACATATTTCTTTCCAATAATAAAAAACCTGGATCACTATTGTTGCTATTTCTAAAACAAGAGTAGTTATTTTAATCTGATATCTCTGATTGATAACATTGATTTTAAAAATGTCAGATTTACAGATCTCATAAAAAGTAAAAAGATACCACTATTGATTTCTTCACAACTAATCTTGTATGTGATGGATCATTTTTAGTTCATTTGCTTTTTGAATGAAACTATGTGTGGCATTGTTTTAGTCCTGCTGTCCATGTCTTCTGTGGAATCATTTTAACTCTTAGCTCTTGATCATAACTGATGGAAAAACATTTCGTATATATTCCAATGAAACTTGGTGACATGGTCAATAACTACGGTCAACTGAAATGAGGTGCACTCTCTTTATGTAAATCTAAATGTGTTTTGTTGTTGTTGTTGTTGTTGTTGTAAGCATTCTTCCGAACAGGCTTTGTCAGTCAGTTGTTACATTTCAATATTTCAACAACTGTGTAGATGACCCTTGATTCAGATTTCGGAGTGTATGATGAGAAATATAGTTGGCTCCTTGACCAACTGAATAAAACAGATGTTGCCTTTCACTTGTTTTTGTTTGTTTAGAATTTAAAATATATATCTCTATTTGCAGGGCTCTTTCAAATCTTCTATAAGAAAGAAGAGTCGAACAAAGTCTTCAGTGAAGAGAAAGAAAGGCAGCTGTAAGGACATAGATATTCACCGCCCCTTCATCATCAAGCCTATTCCCTCTCCCCTGCTCAAACCATTACTAGTGTTCATTAATCCCAAGTCGGGCGGGAACCAGGGGGGAAAACTCTTCCACAAATTTTGCTGGTTGTTGAATCCGAGACAGGTGTTTGACCTCAGCAATGGCGGACCAAAAATGGGGTGAGTTCTAATTGTGATTGGGTAATAAATGGGATATTTGTTGGGTTTCATATTTTTAGTTAGTTTATACTTATTTAATTTTACAACAATTGTGAAACAAGCTATTGCAACTTATATTAATCACTCTCAGTGGCACGATGTTGTGCGAGTTGTGAGTGTGGTCCTGTGTTGTGGGGGAAACTGGAGGACCCAGAGAAAACCCACTTGTCCGGTTTGGTGACCACTAACCAAACTCACATGCGCCCAGGCCGGGAATCGAACCCTGGTAGCCTTGGTGAGAAGCAATTGATATTTTTTAAATTAACATTTTGCATTGTTCATCAACACTTAACTTACTGACAAAGCGATGTTCATGGAAAAATGGGGGAAAAAATGGCAACATCCCATTCACTATGTCTGCATTTCTTTATTTCAGTGTGAAATTCAGACCGAAAAAAATGACAATAAAAATTAAACAATATTTTTATAGTGTTTTAAGATTTATAATATATGAAGTATAGTGATATGTTATGTGTAACGTTATCATGTTATGTCCAAAATGTCGTCCACAAAAAGCAGAGCCATATAAGAGTTCCTCCAGGAAGGTAAAGCCAAGATTCATAGAAGTACATTTTCTGCTAGAAGTTTTTTAATCTTAACGTAGTCTTGTGAGTAAGTTCACATTGTATTTCCGGATGCTCATTTGTTGTTGGATGCGTACATGACAGATCACAGATCAACGTCAACCAGTTTAAACTGAGAGCTCCTCTCCAAATCTGGGGGAAAATGCTATATTTAGAAGCTTTAAGTAGTATTTTAGCGTATTCTGAATAGACCATAGTTCTTGAGATTTTCTTAAAATGGAAACTAATTTGTGATTGCTCCTATTTTAAGATGTATTTTTCTATGTCGATCTTGAGAAATATTTCGCTCTGTTAAATCTTATTTAGAAAGTCTTATGCACAAATAAACACAGCAATTGGAGATTAAGTTTAAAAGAAATGTCTGGATATTTCATCTCTGACAGATTTTTGTTGACATAAATAATGAGAGAATTATCTTGTTTTAAGCTGAGAATTCTCTTGGAAAATGTGTTCAACTTTATAGTACAATTTTCTAGGCTAGATTATTTCTGATTAGTGTAATAATATAGAAATATGAGATGCTATGGGATGTGATAGCTTGTAATGTTAACCTGAGAATGTTAATGTTAACTGAGGCGTTATGGGATTGCATTTGGGGCCCTAACGGTCAAGGTCAAGTCATTAAAAATAGATAACCAGTTGGTACTGAGTTAAGGTTGACATATTGTGACCAACCTTGGTATATAGGAAGAATTTTTGGTGGACTTCCATGGGATTGCATTTGGGTCAAGTTTACTGTTACTTAAAAAAGGGAAAAAGTTCTCACAAGAAGGCTATAGTTCTTCTGTCAAACATTAAAAACCTAATTTCATTGCATTGTGTGGCATTTCTTGTTTATTCTTGTAAATTTGACTTTTTGTATATTGCTTTTGACAGGCACATATTACATTGTTATTGTATTCATATCTAAGACAAAGGGCGTTAGTCAAATGTGCTGTTCTATGACAGCTCTTTGTTTTATGAATATTCCATCTAGTAAATGCAATCAAGCTTGGAATGTGAATATAAATTGAGGTTTATTTATTGATAATGAATATATTTTTATGTACTGTAGAAGTGTATGATACAATTATTTGATTGTATTATTTATTTATATTATGACCCAATGTAACATGAAAACATTAGAAACAAGGTAAGTTTTTGCCAGCAGTAAATACCTAAAAGGTTAAGCAAAATATGCGCATTTTGTAAAGTCTTCCTCTCTGGAACCAAATCTACCTCTCCTGACCCAAATCTACCTCTCTGGAGACCCAATTCTACCTCACTGGAGAAATAAATCTACCTCTCTGGACCCTAAGATTAGTAACCTCTCTGGAGAAACCAATCTACCTGGACCCTAAGATTAGTAACCTCTCTGGAGAAACCAATCTACCTCACTGGACCCAAATCTACCTCTAGAGAATTACAGGCCTGTTTCAAACCTTCCTTTTATTTCTAAGGTTCTTGAAAAAGTAGTTGACGCACGTCTGGAACAGTATCTTGCACTGAACAACCTACACGAGGAACAACAGTCTGCCTATAGAAAGCTCCACTCCACTGAGACCGCTTTAATCAAAGTCCAGAATGACATTCTCCAATCCCTTGACCAAAACAAAGTCACAGTACTTGTTCTACTCGACCTGTCTGCAGCCTTTGACACCATTGATCACAACACTCTTTTAAATCGCTTGGAGGATCATTTCAGAATTTCAGGAAAACCGCTCGCATGGATGTCCTCATATCTAAGTGATCGCTACCAGACTGTGTGTATTGAACTGTCAAGACCAGTACTGATGAATTACAGCGTACCCCAAGGTTCAGTTTTAGGACCCCAAAACTATATCATGTACACCAAGCCAGTTGGTGACATTTGTAGAAATCATAGACTTAAGCATCATGTTTATTCTGATGATTTACAACTGTATTTATCTTTTGAACCAACAGATACGGGTTCCCAGGTCGAGGCATTGCGTCGTGTTGAGGCCTGTCTCAATGATATTGTGTCATGGATGCATGACAACATGTTAAAACTGAATGCAGACAAGACAGAAGTAATACTTTTTACATCAAAACGCAATGCTAATCTTGTTTCGGATATCTCTGTTAATGTTGGAGTCTCTGAGATAAAGCCAACCACATGCGTCAGAAATCTTGGAGCAATGCTGGATTCAAAGATGGACATGGAACAATATGTGAACTCAGTCTGTCGATCTTGCTATGGTCACTTACGGCAGATAGGTCACATCAGACCATACCTGACTAATGACGCCACGAAATCTCTTGTGAACTCTCTAGTCACATCAAGACTCGACTACTGTAATGTGCTGCTCAATGGCATACCTAAGACCGTGATGAACAAAATGCAAAATGTTCAAAACACAGCAGCCCGCATTATAACGAGGACTTCCCGTTACAATTACATCACTCCCGTGCTCAAAGAACTTCATTGGCTACCTGTACACTACAGAGTTCAGTACAAAACACTCTCTATTACATACAAAGCCTTGCATGGCCAATCACCGGAATATATCAAAAGCATGTTAGAGGTATACAGACCCCTATGCGACAAAAGATCAAGCAATCACTCTATAACACTACGAGTACCAAGAAGTCGGACTGCTATGTATGGTGACAGAAGTTACGTGACTGCTGCCTCAAAGCTGTGGAATTCTCTTCCAAGAGGAATTATCCCAATAAGGGACTGTGACACGTATGCTTCTTTTAAAAGAGCCCTGAAGACACACTTCTTCATTGAAATTTATGGGAACTAATTGTCATTATACACAGTTATCCATAACCTGTCATTTTTTTAGGTTTGTTTATTTTTAATTTTTATTTTATTTTTTAAGAACAGTTTATGATGTGTGTACACTTAATTTTACTCGGCCCGTGTCTTTTAAGTACTGTTTTAGTATCGCTTCGTATCTTTTATACTTTTTAATACCTTCTGATGATTTTAAAGATTGGTTGTATGTAGCCATAGTGTTTATTTTTATCATGTGTATATACCTTATTCTTACTATACATGTATATGTTTTTGTATATATACTTATATTTGTTTGTTAAGCACTTTTGAATGTATGTTTTTATGATAAAAGTGCTATATAAATGGAGTATAATAATAATAATAATAGAGAAACAAATCTACCTATCTGACACAGCCAGAGATTCTACCTATCTGGCACAGCCAGAGATTCACATGTCTGTTTTAAATAAAAACAACAATTCAAACTTCTGTAAAAAATGTAAGCTAATGAAAGAAAAGAAGAAAAAAATATTTGTGCTTTTGGATGGATACAAAACTTACTTTCTGCTGTGGACCAACACAGCCGACAATGTTCATCTGTTGCCAGTAAAGGGATTAACATCTGTAGCAAATTGTATAACAGAGGTTAATTGTTTGGTTTTATCCAAGTTATCCAAAATGTTTATTGATTGGTCAATATTTTTTATCCAATAATATCTACTAACCAATCAAATCGTTTTAATAAGTCAACAATCCAAAAGATAATGAGTGGACAATTGACCAAAGTTGTATACAATTGGCTGCTGCAGTTAGTGGTTTGCCAGTACTAAATATTGGAGTCATAACTGGCTCATATCCTTGTATCACAATATGTGGCATGTAATCGTTTCATTTCTACTTCTTTAAAGAGTTATTTCTCCTGAATTACAGGCTGGACCTCTACAAAAAAGTGCCTAACCTGCGAGTACTGGTGTGTGGTGGTGACGGGACGGCGGGCTGGATCCTGAGTGCCCTTGATATTCTCAACCTCCCCTCCCCACCCCCTGTCGCTATCCTCCCCCTGGGCACCGGCAATGACCTGGCACGGACCCTCAACTGGGGCGGGGTATGTACATGGTTATCAGTATATTTGTCCAGAAATATTTAACTCATTTTCTGAAGCAAGGTATACAGTTCCCATACGTCTTCATTTTGTTGTCTAGAATTTGTCCTGCAGTTCCATGAAGGCATTCTGCTAACATGATCTGATCATGTCTCTAGCCACAAGATAAATGACTTTGATAATAAATCTTTTTTTTAGCTTGATCTAGATAAACTATATGTCTTGGGAAGCTGTTGTAAAGGGGACAATTAAAGACAATCATTATGCATGCAGACAATGGAAGTGTCACCTGGCGGGGTTCTCGTCCCCAAACTATTGCTTATTAACACGTAACTCCATATACATTCTCCATATTTTATTCATATATAATACACTCGCTAAGTTGTGAGAGGTCTCTTAACCTTCTCTATCTACCCCTCACAAGAACTGATTAAACTTACAAATACGACATACAATTTCTCATTAGGCCACGCCCATATAATTATAAACCAACCATACAAAAACACTTCATTCATACCAGCCCCTAATGTAACCTACTATTGTCTTTACCTTCAGACCAGAACTCATAAGAATCTTATTCACACCTTCATGTTATATGCTTTGATCGAAGTAATGGCAACTGCATGCTTACCAAGTTTCCTTCAATTAATTATGGAAGATACAGTATGTCCAGCAATTAAGAACAAGACTAGCAGATGTCTGTAACTAATATTTCAAAGGCTATGAATTAGTACTAGACCATAACAAAATATAGTAACTATGATTTCCTCATGTGGACTTGTAGAGAAATCCTCATTCAATCAATTTGAGAAAAATATAAATAATCAATTTTTATATTTAAAATAATGAACTGTTTTATAACTCTGTGACACAAGTTCCATGATAAATGATGTTACTGGTGCCACACTTTCGAGAGTCACGTTGCTGTTCATGCTTCACATAGATGTTTCATTTTCTTGTGTTTAAATGTGGAATAATGTAGCTCCCATGAGGGTCACAAAGCAGGGTTATATTAGGGTGTGATGCCCTTTAATGGTACCTTAAACTAAATGTGAGACAAGTCCTGTACAAGGGAGTGCTTTCATATCTTATATTCTCAGACAGTTACAGTTGTAGTTTTAAAAGATATTGAGTTTATTTCACATACATACTTTTATATTATGCTGCTGTATTAACAAGAAAGTTGCAAGTATGCAAAATCCTATCGTTTTTAGCTTGACTATTCGAAGAATATGGAGAGCTATACTACTCACCCAAGTGTTGGCGTCAGCGTCACACCTTGGTTAAGATTTTGCATGCAAGCACACATAGGTTAATATCTCAGCAAGTATTTGAGTTATTGCATTGAGAATTTATACAGTGGTACTCAACCATCCAACCTACTTAATTAACCAATTTAGAAAACTCTAATTTGCATTTAATGCAAAATATAGGCCTTTATTATTCGACTTAGAAATTCTGGTTAAGGTTTTGCGTGCAAGCACACATAGGTTAATATCTCAGCAACTACTTGAGGTATTGCATTGATACTTGATACAATGGTACTGAACCATCCAACCTACTTAATTAACCAAGTTAGATAACTCCTGTTTGCATTTAATGCAAATAATAGGCCTTTATTATTCGACTAAGATATTCTGCTGAAGGTTTTGCGTGCAAGCACACATAGGTTAATATCTCAGCAACTTCTTTAGGTATTGCATTTAGACTTTGTGCAATGGTACTCAACCATCCATCCTACTTAATTAACCAAGTTAGATAACTCTAGTTTGCATTATATTCAAATAATGGCCCCTTTTTTAGACATAGAAATTCTGGTTACGGTTTTGCTTGTTACCACTTTTAAGTCAATACCTCAGCGAATATATCATGTATTGCTTTGAAACTTTACACACATGCTCCCAACCATTTAACCTTCTTCTTTAATCAAGTAAGATAACTCTATCTTTCATATTATATAATTTTTGCCCCTTTATTATGCGACTTAGATATTCTGGTTAAGGTCTTGCATGTAAGCACACATAGGATAATATCTCAGCAATTACTTGATGTATTGCATTGAGACTTTATACAATGGTATTCAACCACCCAACGTAATTGAATACCCAAGTTAGATAACTGTATTTTGCAAATAATTGCCCTTTATTATTAGACTCAAAAATTCTGGTTAAAATGTTCCATGTAAATACATTTATGTTAATATCTCAGCACATCATGTATTGCATTGAAATCTAATCTAACAGTGATCCATGCATGTTTCGCCAAAGCTTTGCAATCCTTACACTGAAAAGCGGCGGAATAGTCGAGCGCGCTGTCTCTGTGACAGCTCTTGTTGAAATTTGTTTCAAGCTGAAAATTAAGTTTTTGAGGACCTCAAAGAAATGTCATTATTGTTAAGTTGACAAAAGAGGAGCAATGGTTACCTTAAACAGTAAGTCAAGTTTCAAAAAGTGATGTTCAAGTGCTGGTTCTGTGGAATGGTAGAGAGCAGGATATTCCAAACTCTCATTTTCTGTAGAAAAGACGAGGACCATGGAAGAACTTTACAGCAATTTTTGGTGGAAGCATTTGTCTTCTGAAATTGTATTTCCCAATTCTCATTTGTGTGATGAATGTAATAGTCTTCAAATGAACTTCTTAAAATCTTAAAAGGGCAGAATATATCAAAATGACATGAGACTTGCATAAAACACATTAGCCTGGCTGACATGGTAACCTTTCTAGCCCAGGAAAAGACAGATAAAAACTGACAGGAGATTTAAGGGACATGCTAACAGATCATCGCAGTTTACTGGCAAATACATCCTGGTGCTGTGGTGGCAGAAAACCGTTAGCTAATCAGACAAAACAGGAAGACAATGGATGTTTGTATACTTATGGGATGAGAAGTAATAATCTGTTGCAGCTGCGTTCACTGACCAAAATACATTAACAAAATCTAAAACCTGTTTAAAACATTTCCATGAAACTTGGTACCAGCGCTAGTGACAATTGTATAGCATGTATGCTTATGGGATAAGAAGTAATAATCTGTTGCAGCAGCATTCACTGACCGAAATACGTTTACATATTGGTCGACCTATGTGAAAGCAAGGGTTGCTCCAGGATCAGACACTGGGGCCCACATGTGCGTCCCATCCCCTATACCCACAACCAAAAATAAGACACAAAACATCGTTTGAGGAATTGGTACCTTCCCCCGAAAAATGTGTGAAATTTAGACTCAAAGGGTGCATGCTGATGTATCCCCCCCCCCCCCCCCCCCCGATAGAATTATCTCATTTATATGACACATGGTTTTGCTGAGTTGCATAGTATAATTGTATTATTACTACATAAACATAAAGCAGTAGCTTAATCTGACAGTGTCTAGATTCATTGCACATTTAATAGTTGATAACTGCCATCCAGGGTGAATGTGTGAGTGTTTGCATGTAAGGCTATGATTGTGACTGTCCATGGCGCGCACCAGTTGTGTGAATCCACAGACATTGACTCGTAAATGGATGTCTTTGATCCAGATTGCAGCAGTCTTTTTACATAAAGATTACAGGAAAGATCTCAAAATAGCATAGAGATTAAGTTATAAAATCTGCAGATATCAGAATAAATCTCACTTTCTGCTGAAACATGACAAAGATTAAAACAGAGCTTTATAGCTCATTAGACTGTGTATTTGGAAGAAAATGTCTTAAAAGGTTTTGTAATAGACTTTGTTGCTCGATGTTGGTGGCGGTTTCATTGTCTTTATGGTGCAAAAACTATTATGTGGCCAAATCCTAAAACCTGTTTAAAATATTTCATGAAACTTGGTGACAATGTGCATTTGTATATAGCATGCAAGGCACATATCATGGCTGTGTTCCTACGTATGTCTCTTCATTAACTGATAAAAACCGCTGAGCACTGTCATCTGCTTGTCACAGGTGGCTATCCTTTCACTCATAGATTTCAATTATAGACTTTCTTTCTGTTTATTTCTTAACAAACGATGAGTTTCCTTATCCAAGTCATGATCTATGACTACATTAGGTTTGGCCCACTCTGTTTCCACTCAGTATAATTCGTAGCAGGAAAAGCGGTAGGCAATCTTTTCTGACTTCACAAGCTGTCCAGTTGGGTCAATTTCAGGGTGATTCAGGTCAATATGGCATCTACTTGCGGTGACCCTTTTTAATTGGTAGTCACATCTTGTACTTTCCGTACAGTGCGGGGGAAGATATTCTGGCACACTCATTAGAGTCTGAAGGTGGCTAAATGACGTCAAACCTGAGGCTAATTTTCTCACAAGCATTTCTAAAATAGGGGCTTCCATGTGTCTTTAGAGCCTTTCTTTTGTTAAAAATTTGATAAATGTGGTGCAAGATGAACAAAATATTGAGGCTTCTTACAGTTCAAGGAATTGAATTACTCTCGGAAGGAAAAACTACAAGCAGAGCTCATTTCTGAATTACTCTACATTCTTCAGAATGAACTTTAAATATAAAAACTCAAGGAACTATTAAGGCCTCCATGTTGTTGGTTTTAGCAGATCAAGGTATTATCAAGGCAGGTATTATCAAGGCCTCATTGTTGTTTGTATTAGCAGATCAAGGTATTATCAAGACAGGTATTATCAAGGCCTCATTGTTGTTTGTATTAGCAGATCAAGGTTTTATCAAGGCAGGTATTATCAAGGCCTCATTGTTGTTTGTATTAGCAGATCAAGGTTTTATCAAGGCCGCAGTGTTGTTGGTATTAGCAGATCAAGGTTTTATCAAGGCCTCATTGTTGTTGGTATTAGCAGATCAAGGTTTTATCAAGGCCTCATTGTTGTTGATATTAGCAGATCAAGGCAGGTATTATCAAGGCCTCAATGTTGTTGGTATTATCAGATCAAGGTTTTATCAAGGTCGCAGTGTTGTTTGTATTAGCAGATCAAGGTTTTATCAAGGCCTCAGTGTTGTTGGTATTAGCAGATCAAGGTTTTATCAAGGTCGCAGTGTTGTTTGTATTAGCAGATCAAGGTATTATCAAGGCCTTAGTGTTGTTTGTATTAGCAGATCAAGGTTTTATCAAGGTCGCAGTGTTGTTGGTATTAGCAGATCAAGGTTTTATCAAGGTCTCAGTGTTGTTGGTATTAGCAGATCAAGGTATTATCAAGGCCTCAGTGTTGTTTGTATTGGCAGATCAAGGTTTTATCAAGGTCTCAGTGTTGTTGGTATTAGCAGATCAAGGTATTATCAAGGCCTCAGTGTTGTTTGTATTAGCAGATCAAGGTTTTATCAAGGTCGCAGTGTTGTTGGTATTAGCAGATCAAGGTTTTATCAAGGTCACAGTGTTGTTTGTATTAGCAGATCAAGGTTTTATCAAGGCCTCAGTGTTGTTGATATTGGCAGATCAAGGCCCCAGTATTGTTGGTATTAGCAGATCAAGGTTTTATCAAGGCCTCAGTGTTGTTGTTATAAGCAGATCAAGGTTTTATCAAGGTCTCGGTGTTGTTGTTATAAGCAGATCAAGGTTTTATCAAAGCCTCGGTGTTGTTGGTATGAGCAGGTCAAGGTTTTATCAAAGCCTCGGTGTTGTTGGTATTAGCAGATCAAGGTATTATAAAGACCAAGGTGTTGTTGGTATTTAAGCAGGTCAAGGTATTATAAAGGCCTTGTTTTTAGGCGTAAACAGACACACTTTAGCAAGATCATATGTAATGTTGAAGATGGCCTATGATCATAGCAGTTTTTCCATTGCCTATGATCATGGCAGGTTGTCAGTGACCTATGATCAAGGCAGGTTTTCCATGGCCTATGATCACGGCAGGTTTTCCGTGGCCTATGATCATGGCAGGTTTTCCATGGCCTATGCTCATGGCAGGTTTTCTGTGGCCTATGATCATGGCAGGTTTTCCATGGCCTATGATCACGGCAGGTTTTCCATGGCCTATGATCTTGGCAGGTTGTGTAAGGCTTTTGACCATCATGGCATATTTTCCATGTGTTTTCAAGGAGACAACAGACATTTTAACAAGATTTTATGTAATGTTGAAGATGACCTATCATCATGGCAGGTTTCCCATGGCCTTTGGTAATGACAGGTCTTTCATGTGTTTTCAGGGGTACACAGATGAACCAATCAGCAAGATCTTATGCAATGTTGAAGATGGTCAGGTGGTGCAGTTAGACCGGTGAGTATTTATTTGTTCATAATTCAAGGATATCAAATACAGTACACTCAACGAGTTAGACCCACTTTCCGTTTCCCTCCACGGATTTTCGCTATTGCGGCCAACACAATGAATTTATCGACTGTCCGCGTTCCTCGGAGTTTGAATTTAAGGACCTCGGAGGGTGTTCAGTTGACCGAAGAATTACGAACGTGGCGTTCCTCAGAAGGGTTAACTCTGCGAAACTCTGCAGACACTTGATAAGAATCTACGCTCAAGTTATTTTATTTTATTAAAAATTTCAACCGATTATGACGGCTCCAGTAAATTGCTATTATTCTTTTTCCTCTGCCCGTTTTGCATGAAGTTAACTTACCACAAGAATGCAGTCGTATTTCACTATTTGCACATGCATCTTATAAACGTGTTTTTATTCTAATGACTGAATACATTGATAAACACATTTTACCTGAAAAGGGTAGGTTACTTATTACATATTTTCAGAAAATCAGGAGGTCAAATACAGGTTTAAAGTTCAGAGCGCATGGTTAAAGGCCTTATTGTCTCGTTTTCTGTAGAAAATTCCCTAAAATGTCATAGCTATTTTTAACCACCAATAATAGATATTGTATTCTATATTGTATTGATCACGTGCGTGATGTCAGAGGTCATGGTTCAGAATCGTGTAAAATGTCGGCTGTTTTATGATGTAATACAATTAGTGGCAGTACATCAATGATTCAATGTTTACTATTACAAGTCAAGACAATATTCAATTGGCGTGTACGGACACAAATATACATATTAAACGCTGGTAAGAATCTTGTACGATTAACAATGTACATTAGAATCAAAACAATCTTCTGAACAAGAATGATTTCTTGCTTATCTGATTAGACACGGAGTTCCGCCGCGGGGTCATAATATTGGACGATTTTCAACGCTATCATTCATATTAAACTCGGCGGTAAACCAGCCACTTGGAGGAACTCGGTGGGATTTTAGCGAGGGCAACAGTTGTATCCTCGGAGGAAGTCCGCGATCATCGACTTTATCATTCGGAGTGAGCGAGGAAAGTGGGTCCAACTCGTTGAGAGTACTGAACATTATTGGGGTTTATAGATATCTAGACTTACAAGATTTAGATAAGGTGGGGAATCACCTTGTTTAATATTGCGGATGTTATCTTTTTCATCTATTTTTCATTAAATCCCCTGTTTTCCATTTTCTGAAGGCTATTTCTTGTACTCAAACATAGTTTGATCCCTGAAAATTATACTTTGCATCTGTGAAAGTTTCAGATGCTATTGTCACCTTAATTGCACTAATCTAAATTTCAAATTCCTTCGTTAAACTTGTGTATATTTGAAAGAAAAATATATTGAATAAAATGATGCGTATAATTATATAATATTTATAATTAGTAGTTAAAAACAGCTAGTGATTGTCATTTTGAGGAATTTTCCACAAAAAAACAAGGCAAGAAGGCCTTCAACCATGGGCTGCGAACTTTGAACGCATGTTTGCGACTAGTCACTTTCAATCATGATTTACCGAAAATCTTCAAATCATAACATACAAGCCATTCATTCCCTCAAAAGAGTAATAAAAAACAAGTCATGTAAATTTAGGCTTTGAGTGAGATCAGAGAAACAAGGGATCCAAAAACAGCCCAATGGCTTATTGGTCAGTGTGTTCTCAAGAGAATTTGTATCATAAGACTTTGATCTGTATCTGCATTGAAATGCCAAAGATCGAAAAAGTTTGATAGAACTGCTCATAAAATGTACTAAAATGCTGGTTATATAAAAGCTTTAGTTACAGAGCTATGTAATGATCCAATTTTCACATGCACTGTAAATGAAGCCTGCCTTAGCCTTTCTATTCTTTATGGCATGCTCATTAAGCTGTAATGGAAAATATAACAAACTGCAAGAGTAATTAAAATCTAAATTGGTTTTAGGAACACAATATAAGAGCATATCCACTCACCCTTTGTAAATTTGCCTGTAAACCTCTCATTTTCCTCTCTTCATTAGGGCAAAAAAATGTGTAATATATGCTTTGTGCTTTAAGATTAACCAAGTATCAGTAAACTGATATATTTAGGACTTAAAGGAAACCACGGTATTTGTTAACTACTCATGTTGATACTCATACAGAGAACCTTATGAAGCTTATATTATACAATGATATAAAGTGATATTGACCTTGAAGTTAATAGGTCAATGTCGCTGTTAAAGGTCAGCAAAAACTGTACAATATACCTCAACACAATTCTTAGTATGATTATTCTATTGTATACCCTCGGTGCACTTTGTTACAAAAAAGTTACGATACCTTTGATTGTTCACATGTCTACACTTAACTCTGACAAGGCTACGTGCTTTTTGTAGACCTGGCTTTCAGCCAATCAGATTCATACAAATGCAATGAGTATATGATATAAATGTTTGTCTCACTGGTGGGGAAGCCGGTAAACCCGAAGGATTTAGGTACACTGCACAGCGCCAAATCTAGACGGGGTGATTTGTAATGGTAATGCTGTTAGGTGATGTAAATCTTGTCTTTGTGCTGGGAAACTTTAGTTAAAAAATGATTTATTTTCTGCAAGGCAAAGCTCGGTTTGAATAGATTTCAATTTTGTATACTTAAGTCACATTATGAATTGGACATTTTTTTCAATCATTATGATTTAAACACGGAAATGTTATACTTGTTAGTTAGGTCATGTAGATGAGTCAGATTAAAACTGACTCTCAACAACACAATAAGTACCCTTAACAGTGTAAAGTACATGTAGAACATGTTGTTTGGTCATATCCATGTAAATATTATTCTAATCTAGTCAAGTCTGCTTGTGTTTAGCGAGACATAGTTGTCAAAATGTCAGTTCCTTGTGTATATCTAAGTCCTTGCATGCGTGGTGCATATATCCGGACTGAATTTGTCTAGGCTGTATCTTGACCATACATAATAGGATTTTCAAAAACTTGCCATAAAGGTCCGGCCTGTATCTTGACCATACATAATAGGATTTTAAAAAACTTGCCTTGAAGGTTTACCATGATAAGGTGGCGTGTTGCGCACAAGACCAAAGTCTTTACCTCTAAGTTCAAAGTTATGCTTAGAGGTCAAAGTTGGACATCAAAGGTCAAGCCCAAGTTAAGAGGTCAAAGGTTGAAATGATCATTGTACGGGCTGTATCTTGACCATGTATTATAGGATTTTCAAAAACCTTAGCATGAAGGTTCGCCATGATGAGGTGGCAGGTAGTGAACAAAACCTAGGTCCAAACCTCAAAGGTCAGGGTCACCCTTAGAGGTCAAAGGTTGAAATGATCCTTGTCTGGGCTGTATCTTGTCCATGCAGTATAGGATTTTCAAATAACTTGCTATGAAGGTTCACCATGATGAGGCATGCAGACAACCCAGGTCTTTACCTTTAAGATTAAGGTGACTCTTAGAGGTTAAATGTCAAAATGAGTACTGTTGATAGTTCTGGCCTGGACTGAACCTGATCAGGGCTGTATCATTTTCACACAAAAAATGCTGAGGCATAACATCAACTCTGTTATTCTGTATTGCACTTACAAGGAACAGCATTATGTTTGTATCAAAGGCTCTTTCAATTCGCTCAACATGTTGCCATTTGGTATCATATTTTTTAAGTCTGTTTTAGACAGCAAAAATATGATTAAGTTTCAAATTGTCTTTTTGCCCTGCAGGTGGAATGTGTCGGTAGAGCCTCACCTCGGGGCTGGAGAGCCAGAGCCTGGGGAGGAGGAAGTGAAGGACCGCCTACCCCTGGATGTCCTCAACAATTACTTCAGTCTTGGGGCAGATGCTCATGTCGCTCTTGAGTTCCATGAATCTCGAGGTAAGTGAAAATGGGATTCCTGAGCTTATAATTATTTTTTATGATGATTGCCAAATATTTTTTTATCAGTTAATATTTTTTTATGATTTTTGGCACATTTAATTAGAAAATGTGGCCGTGAGTTGTGAGGAAATCTAGAATACCCTCTTGCAACCCGTTAGTGGACTGGCTTGGTGGTTTCCCCATCAACTTGCTTATTTCAAGAATTGAACCCTGGACTCTGCTGAGAAGATGGCCCAGATTTCTTGACTGACTTCTTGAGCCTGACTTAAATAGTTTATTTTGTTTAGTAAAATTTCTTACTTAAATTGATCTTGAATTTTTAAACTGTTTTTCGTGATTATCAGACAGATAACCTAAATAAAGAATATAAATACTTCCAAATTGGTAAATAGTTTACAATTTATAGAAGAACAAAAATATTGAGCTTAGCTTTATCGTTATAACAGACTTAAGTAGTAAAAATTGGCCCTAAGTGTTCTAAGCATGCAACAGAAATGCCTTCTGAGGTTTGCTGTTTGGGAGGAAAAGCATGTAGTCATTGTCATAGCTTAGATGTTGTTAGCGCAGGCCTCATTAAGTCTTAACTTCTGGTTGTTATAACTCAGAAATTTTGTTAAGGTTTTCTCATGAAACTTGGTACACATATTTTAAATTCTAAGATGCCTCTAGTATATTAATTAAGTTTCATCACTGTTCAATAATTATTGATTTTGTTAAGAAATCCTGTAAATGCTTTCAGTTTATGTTGAATGTGCCAAAGACATTGAAAGACAAATTTACTTAAATAATTGTACAAACTAAATGTCCGATATCCTTTTTTTCAGAAGCAAACCCTGAAAAGTTCAATAGCAGATTCCGAAACAAAATGTTTTATGCAGGAGTAAGTATATGAAACATTTTATTGTAAGAATTTTATGAAAATTGAAAATAGTATTGCAACTATCAATGTTTTGTGGGGATGTGGGTGGGTGAGAGAGAGCCTGTTTAAATAATGCCTGTGTGGTATAATCTGCCGTCTAATTGCCCCCGTTGGCAGTGTGTGCTTCCCCGCCCCCTCTCTCAACATGACATTGATAAGTGTATTGAATCAAACAAAATTGATGCAAGATTTAGAGGGTTAAAATTTCTTCTATAAACAGTCTGCAGGCATTAAAACAGGCAGTAATAATATTTCTTTGTATGGTATGGGGGATTAAAATATTAAATCATGTCAATGTAATTACAAAGAAAACCATTGAAGGAAATTGAAAAACAAAAATATCCATTGGTATGAATTGAAAATGGAAACAGAATATAGAATGATGCATTATATTGGCGCTTATGTCTGTGTTTTTGTCTGTAATTTCAGGCGGGAGGACGTGATTTGTTGAAACGAAGTTGGCGAGGCTTCTCAGAACAAATAAAGCTTATCGTAAGTTGGTTTTAACAGCCAAAGATTTTCACATTGTAAATTGTTTTTACAGCCATTTTTTATCATAAGTTTTCACTGCCATTCCTTTTCAGAAGTTGGTTTTCACAGCCATTCCTTACAGTTCATTGGTTTTCACAATCATACCTTACAGTTTGTTGGTTTTCACAGCCATTCTTTAAAGTTAGTTGGTTTTCACAGCCATACATTACAGTTCATTGGTTTCACGGCCATACCTTACAGTTTGTTGGTTTTCACAGCCATTCCTTACAGTTAGTTGGTTTTCACAGCCATACCTTACAGTTTGTTGGTTTTCACAGCCATTCCTTACAGTTAGTTGGTTTTCACAGCCATTCCTTACAGTTTGTTGGTTTTCACAGCCATTCCTTACAGTTAGTTGGTTTTCACAGCCATTCCTTACAGTTAGTTGGTTTTCACAGCCATACATTACAGTTCATTGGTTTCACGGCCATACCTTACAGTTAGTTGGTTTTCACAGCCATTCCTTAAAGTTAGTTGGTTTTCACAGCCATACCTTACAGTTAGTTGGTTTTCACAGCCATTCCTTACAGTTAGTTGGTTTTCACAGCCATACCTTACAGTTAGTTGGTTTTCACAGCCATTCCTTACAGTAAGTTGGTTTTCACAGCCATTCCTTACAGTTAGTTGGTTTTCACAGCCATTCCTTACAGTTAGTTGGTTTTCACAGCCATTCCTTACAGTTAGTTGGTTTACACAGCCATTCCTTACAGTTAGTTGGTTTACACAGCCATTCCTTACAGTTTGTTGGTTTACACAGCCATTCCTTACAGTTTGTTGGTTTTCACAGCCATTCCTTACACTTCGTTGGTTTACACAGCCATACCGTACAGTTAGCTGGTTTACACAGCCATACCGTACAGTTAGCTGGTTTTCACAGCCATACCTTACAGTTAGTTGGTTTTCACAGCCATTCCTTACAGTTTGTTGGTTTTCACAGCCATTCCTTACAGTTTGTTGGTTTTCACAGCCATTCCTTACAGTTAGTTGGTTTTCACAGCCATTCCTTACAGTTAGTTGGTTTTCACAGCCATACCTTACAGTCAGCTTAAATACTCACATTTTATTTTTAGGATTTACATATATGCTATTGGCTCAAATTCAAAATTGTGTTCATATTGCATGCATCCTAAATGTCAGTATCTCTTTTGGGATGTGTAAAAACAGAAGCTCTACTTTCCCAGACAAATATTATAAAATTTATTACAGGAAAGGTTTTTACACTCAGTTTCAATATTATGTTTGAAAATGCAAGCTGAAATAAAATTGTGCAGGTGAGAGTGGTCTAGTGGTATAGGTGTCCCCCTCTTACCAAAGGGGTTGTTGGTTCAATTCTGATTCCCACTAGAGGTACTTTCTCACAGCCTCTCAGCATGGACACCAGTATTGCTTTCGATCCAGCTTGATCAAAATCAAGCTTTAAGAAATTTGTGTAAACTAAAACCTAAATAGGTTTGTTTGGTAATATTCAAGCTGAGGGTATTTTTAGTTTAAAATCAAAACATTATTGTTTGATAAATGGGTATAATGCTCACTTGTTCTGGGACTTAAACGATGATTTTTAATTAATATTAATGGATTGAAACTGGAACTATTAATAATGGAGCCTGCCTTAGAACTGTAATGAATAATACTATTTTTAGCTTGTCTTTTTTTTCAAAGCAAATAGTCTATGTCATATAAAGACGTTGGTTTCGTTATTGGGCATGCCAAAAAATAAATCTTGGCCATAACTCAAAACTGTTGCAGATCTTAAAATTGAACCTAAGTAAAACATGTTGCAAGAGATAATACATTTATGTGTAGCAAGGCAAATAATTCTGGCTGCAATAATTGTCAAGTTATGTCCCTTGATTAAGAAAAAAAACAACAGACAAGCTTTGGCGAAAGTTCTGCGAGGCCATTCCATACAGTTAGAACCTGATTTGTCACCACTACTGATAGTTTACAGCAGGCCAGCAGGTTTCATTTATATAAACCATGTATAACAATAAAACAATTTGAATTTGTGGCAGCTACCGGGTGTAACAGGATATAACATATTTATGTACCAGGTTTTTCCGTAAGTTTCGAAATCTGGCTGTGGAACATTTGAGTAAAAATGTATACACATTTTCTCATTGCAGTGTGATGGTGTGGATTTAACGCAGAAGATTGTGGATATGAAACTTCACTCTCTTCTCTTTCTCAACATTCCAAGGTAACTTTGCAACTTTCAATTTAATATAATGTATCCATGCTTTATATGTAGTTGCAAACTTGTATGAGGTTTTATGAGTGCTAAAATGATATTCTAAAACATATTACAAAATTTAATGATTATAAACTAAGTTCTGAAGAATTTCAACTTTCTGTAATGCTAATCAATATAACTAACATGAAGTGCCCTCCGTTTAATCTTTTTTACTGTTTTACACTGCAGAAGCCATAGAGTTAAACATACACATGAATTCTTAGATCCAGTTGATTCTAGTCTAGTGGATTAACTATAAGTTTCAGAGGGTCAATACCAATATAACTGGAAATTGCTATCACTTTTAACTTTTGTCTCTTCTGGCATTTTAATACATGTGAACTCGCAGTGGAAGACATGGCCATAATGCAGCCAATGGCATGCATAGACCTTTTAAAGTAAAAAAACACACAATCCAATAGATTCCATTGTAAATCAAACTCAATAATTTTACCAAGAGTACATAAAATAACCATCACTGATAATGAACTGGTTCGCTATCCCATGTTCCAGATATAGCAGCGGTACGCTGCCATGGGGAAACCCAAATGCTGCGGGCTTCGAGCCCCAGAAACTGGACGATGGGTGTCTGGAGGTTATAGGCTTTACCTACTCATCATTGGTAAGTTTTGGGAAATGTAATTCACTTACTGATGAGTGTTTATTGTATGGGTTAGTTTCAAAATGGCACTTTTGACAGATAATTAGGTTGCAATGTCTGAAGTGTAAGTCCAAAAATGGTATATAATGACTTATCATCAATCTCCCACCCTGTTTGTCTGTCTGTCTGTCTGTCTGTCCATAACATTTCGTGTCCAGGCTATACCTTACTTACACATTGATGGATTACCATATAACTTGGTACAAATGTTGTCCTGATTGAGACGATGTGCAGTGACCTTAATCTGGGTCCATACCTCAAAGATGAAGGTCACACAAGACATTTAAAAGTCAGAGTACACATGCTCATGTCCGTGCTATAACTTACTTATGCATTGATGGTGTACTATATAACTGGGTACAAATGGATCTCATTGAGTGACCTAATCATTGGAAACTTTTGTTGTTACAACATAAAAATTTCCCTAGATCTTATTAATTTCATTATGTAAGTATTTAGAAAGACAAAATGTTCTAAAAAACAACAGTTGGGGGGGGGGGATATACATGTAGCTGTCATTTGGACCGCCTTGTTTATTTTGCAGCCTTCTTGAAACTTTTACATGGAGCTGTCTGCCACTGTATAAGGCAGCCGACATATGGCATGACCTCAGCGTGTTATGCCTCTATATATGTTTCAGGCAACACTGCAGATCGGTGGTCATGGTGAGCGTCTGATACAGTGTCGGGAGGTCGTGCTTACCACAGAGAAGCCAATCCCCATGCAGGTTGACGGAGAACCGTGTCGTCTGGCCCCCTCCGTCATAAGAATATCCCTCCGTAACCAGGTCAACATGATCATGAAACCAAAGCGACGAGGATCCATGCCCATTGCCAACGAGTAAGCTGCGTTTCAGATTATTGTCCAATGACACAATGACAAAATAACAAAATCATAATTGTTCATTTTGTAATGCATGCAGCATAATTATTTGCAATCAAAACATCTGACTTTGGGCAAATATTACTGCAATTAGACAAGTACATACACACTTGAAAGAGCAAAAACCTGATTATTTAATTGATTAAAAGAAAAAATAAATCGCTGTTTTAGCCTGAAACTTAATTTTGATACGTGTTGTGAGAGAATTCATTAGTCTTAATCTAGAAGCAACCTTCTTTCCAATCCCAGTGGAAATAAACACCTGTACATTGCCAGTGTGTGACAGGGTTCTGGAAACCAGTAATGTATTTCAGTCCCGAGGGACCATATCAAGGAATGAATTTCATCGCTTGCATTTCACAGATAGCTCTCAAAGGTAGCATTAAACGAGAGACACAGAAGACACAAGCAAGATTAAGGACTGAAATCGCTGTTTGTTTTTTTCCAGATAATCAAAATGACAACTCCCTGACTCTCTCTTGATCATGTTACAGTTAACAGGTTCAGTGTCAAGTTATTCCCAGATGTTAGCTCCACACCCTTAATATAGGACAGTAACTGTTACTGTATAAAAGGTTTCTTATTGAGACATGAAATACTGAAGGCATTATGAGTAAAAAAGAATTGTATTTGTGTACAAATAAAAATAATTGAGGAAGAAAATCCACAAAATTACAATTTTGAGTGTATTTTTTTTATATCAAAACCTTTTCGGCATTGAATATTGTTGTTTAACTTAGGAACATTTATTAAACTGTTATGGAATTTATGTTTGAAGTTTTGGTCAGAAAATGACAGCGGAATTTCAGAACAGAATGCAACATGTCTTTCTCTCCTTTTTTATTTCTCAAAAACCACAGTGTAATTTCATGGGGCAAATTGAATTATTTTTAATCTAAAAAGATAATTTCACACTTTCGAACATAAATAATTCATTTTGAACAGCTACAAATTTTTGTTCATTCTTAAAGCATCATTTGTTTCCATTTTCTGGAATAATCTTATTTTGATATTAAATTTAATACATCTCAATCGCAATATCGAAGGATTATTTTTCCTGCATTTGTAGTAAAATTCTAGTACATTTTAGCTAAAGCTAATTTAAACAATAATTATGAACATTCCTTGGGGATATTTGTCTTCTAATGCCATAGTAATTTTTATGCAAGCCTCTTAAAATGTAGTAAATGTCAGATTTGTTAAATATTTCATAAGATTTCAACTCATGATTTATATATTTCAACACTGAGTTCATTAAAACACTGTGTTAAATAATGAAGAATGGACTTGTGTCATTCAGTCTTAGAATTGCTGTAATATTTTCTGTTCACCTTAGGATACTGAAAACATTTATCAGAAACTTTAAACCTTTTATGGTCTTTGTTACAGACTGTTTAAGAGTTTCCAGAAAATTCATTGAGATTTCGTGTTAATAATACTGTCTAAGAACACTTTTTATGCCCCCACAAAAGGGCGGCATATAGGGTTGCCCTTGTCCGTACGTACGTCTGTCCGTACGTACGTACGTCCCGAAGATTGTTTTCGATCTAATTCTTGAAAACCGTTTGTCCAATCCTCACCAAACTTTAAACACATGTTTGTGACCATAATATCTTGATCAAGTTCGATAGTCATGGAAATCGCTTTAGTCATTTAGGAGTTACGGCCCTTTTTTGCCAAAAATACTTCAAAAATATATGTTTCCAATCTAATTCTTGAAAAGTATGTGTCCAATCCTCACCAAACTTTACATACATGATTGTGACCATAATATCTTGATCAAGTTCGATAGCCATGGAAATCGCTTTTGTCATTTAGGAGTTACGGCCCTTTATTTGCAAAAAAAGACTTGAAAAATACGTCCCGAAGATTGTTTCCGATCTAATTCTTGAAAACTGTTTGTCCAATTCTCACCAAACTTTAAACACATGTTTGTGACCATAATATCTTGATCAAGTTTGATAGTCATGGAAATCGCTTTAGTCATTTAGGAGTTACAGCCCTTTTTTGCCAAAAATACTTCAAAAATCATTATGGCTTATTTTCTGTGACAAAAAACCGAAGTGGGGGCATCCGTGTCCTATGGACACATTTCTAGTTTTTTCCTCAATTTATCTTTTTTAAATTTCCTTTTTCTTGTCTAGACCTATACTACGTACTATAATGTTGGATATGATTCTGAAAATCCTGGTTTCGTAACAAATTTGGTTGCACTGATTCTGTTTTTATTGCCTGTACAGTGTTTGGATAGTCCACCTAAATGGCCGTCAACCAGTCTTTTGACAATTTTTAGACTATGGCAGACTGGTTGATACACATGAAATGTCAAAATAATAAAAAAGTATCCCTGATCGCTCATTATTGTAGCTAAGTATTTGGACTGACTAATTGAAATTGTAAATGAAGTCACTTGTGACCTTTTTTGAAATATAGCATAATAACTAAATTATGTACAATGTATATAGAAACTTTATTTTAAAGTATAAATTAAACAGAATATCACATTAATTTTGGGGTCATTCAGTTGATAATTTATCAAGCTCAACCAGACCCATTGTATAAATACCTGTCACAATTATAGCAGGGTTTACTGTAAATGTTACAGAAAATCTACTTAAAGGTGCACTCTTACTCCCAAATAAGATTTACCACAATTAACTTTTGTTTTAATATTCCCAAAAGGATGTATAAATGTTGAAAACAATGGTTCTTATGAAGGATACCGAGTTTAATTTTGAAAGAATTATGCATAAAATATTGTATTTCCACCTTATGAGACTATAGTAGACCACAGTAAATCTTTTAGCATTCACCAATCATTTAATATTTTTGCATTTTCTGTTATTAAATACAAGGTAACAATTCTGTTATCAGTAACTCATATTTTCCATAAATTCATTATTTAGTAAGTAGGGTTTATCTGTCAAAATTAATGTTTGTTATACATGTGTATGTATTGATTTTGAATAAGAATGTCACTTTAATTTATAATTTGGGCCTTTATTATCATTGAGTGTTTATCAATCATCCTATAGATTTCTGTTCTATTTCTAATTTCTGAAGTAATTTTGACTAACAAGATGTTTATTACACTCAACCTTAAATGGGGGTTGTAGACTACTCAGTTATAATAGAGGCCCATACAACCCAAGCTATTTACGCATCAAGCGTGGGAGAAGGAGCAGTCTGTACAATCCAGCCTCAGTCCTGACTTTGCTTTTTTCAGTCCCCCTTCTGTGCCTGAACGGCTCCGTATACAGGTGAGCCGTATCGGGATGCGGGATTACGAGCTGTTAAATTACAACAAGGATCGACTGAGGGCAGCGTGTAAGTGGCCCAGGCATGGGACGTAGCGCACTTATAGCCTGCCTGGTGTCGGACGTAGCGCACTATTAGCCTGCCTGGTGTTGGACATATCACACTGATTGCTTGCATAGTTTCTAACATAAGAACGACTCTATGTATCTATCCACTCCTGCTTGTAATAATCACACCTGGATGCTTAGCTTGGAATTATTCATTTTCTAGAAGAACAGTTTGCCGGAAAACTAACAAGAATGCATAATAATTCTATATGTTCTCTTAATGAAAGTAAAGTTTATGTAGACTTACATTAGCTATATTGCACTTTAATCTGTTGACATTATTATGGTGGTTTGTGGTTTTCAGCTTGCTTTCCCAAAGTACACATGTGTTTATACAGGAATATAACTGTTTTGTATTAAACTAACTTCTCTATTCAGCTAGACTAGAATTATCTGCCCCTTTGCACAGCTTACTCTAATACACACTATTTTATGATATTTTATTACATTTATTTAGATACAATTTTAGTATATTACCGTAGATATATTTTTAAAATACAAAAATGAATAAAGGAAAAGTAAATAAAAATGTTTTAACCTTTATTGTAATGATTAATCAAAATATATATATATATTTACAACAAAAATGTATTATCTACTGTCTTGTGGTTGACTTGTGTGTTAATGTCTTATTTTTCTGTCAGCGGTTCCTGTTGGGATGATTGTTGTAGAGACCAGCGTGAACTTGGAGGAGGTGCGGGCACACATCAACAGGCTCCAGGAGGTGAGGGCAATCATGTGATTACACTGTCAGCCAGATGCTTTACCTGTCCACTATTGAATCCTACCAACCAATTTTTTGCCCCTGTTGTGTAGGGTAACTGGGAAACTTTTGCAATTAATTAGGAGATTATGCTTGATGTAGACTGTATTTGAGATATCATAAATGTGATGTGTAATGTAAAGTGGATATCTCAGTATGTCTCTATGAATAGCTTACCTTGGATATCACATTTGGTGTGCTAGTGTAATAGGAGATATCACTTCACTTGGTTTATACAGAAACTTGAATATCACCCTTCTTTAACATGGATATCAATCTTGGATTGTACTGTATACATAATAAGCCTCTTGTTGTGTACTTAAAGTGTGATATCATGTTCAGTCTACTTTATATTATTGGGATAATATTTGATGTTTACTGTATCACTAATTCCACATTGATCTGATATTTATACTGGAACACCACATGCAACTTTAGCATGGATATAGGCTCTTGATATCTTTTGTAATGTGGATATCACTTCTGGTTTGGGATATAACACATTTATTTGTTGTAACAGGGATATTACACTTACTGCTCTTTTATCATATTTGTGTTGTACTTTAATTGGGATATCACATTTTGTCCATACTGTATTTGTGATATCACACTTCATCCACACTGTAATTGGGATATTACACTTCATCAGTACTGTAATGGGAGTATCACACATTGTCAGTACTGTAATTTGGATATCACACTTTGTCTGTTCTGTAAATGGGATATCACACTTTGTCAGTACTGTAATTGGGAAATCACACTTTGTCAGTACTCAAATTGGAAAATCACACTTTTTCAGTACTGTAATTGGGATATATCACACTTCATCAGTACTGTAATTGGGATATCACACTTCATCAGTACTATAACTGGGATATCACACTTTATCTGTACTGTAATTTAGATATCACACTTTATAAGTACTGTAATTAGGATCTCACACTTTATCAGTACTGTAATTGGGATATTGCACGTCATCAGTACTGTAATTGGGATATGACACTTCATCAGTACTGTAATTGGGATATGACACTTCATCTACTGTAATTGGGATATCACACTCCATCTGTACTGTAATTGGGATATCACACTCCAACTGTACTGTATTTGGGAAGTCACACTTTGTACTGTTATCGGGATAGCACATTAGTCATGGTGTGTAGTGTAATTGGGATAACGCACTTTGTACTGTAATTGGGATATCACACTTTGTTCTGTAATTGGGATAACTCACTTTGCACTGTAATTGGGATAACTCACTTTGCACTGTAATTGGGATAACTCACTTTGCACTGTAATTAGGATAGCACATTATAAGTCATGGTATGTTATGTAATTGAATGGTCGGTACTTGAACGGGGATGCAATACGAAACCAAACTTTTGGGAAACATGGTTGCAAGCATGTTTCCATACAGTCTACTTATGTATTTAGGTTAATGCATTTCAATGATATATTTACCCACCACAGGCCTAAACTGATTCAGATCAATCATCTTGAGTGATCATAAATGTGGAAAACAATCATTTTTTAAATGTATTCATTGCTTTGTGTGCTGCTTTCATACATTTTCTCTGACAATAAACGTGAATAAACATGGGAACAATTCTTCAGAAAGATAACTGCTCTTGTGGGGTTCAAGGGACAGGATTATTGCCATATGAAAATATAACTCTATAATCTAGATAACAGACAGGCAGTGATACAGTTTCATTTCCCCCAGTGGGGACACAGAGACATAGATATTTCACAAATATAGAAACTGAGTTAGAATTGCTGACAAGCTATTTATTTTTTCATCTTGCAGGACATGATGCGTTCGTCAGAGAATGTAGAGTCTAACTATTCACCGTTGTCGAAGAAATGGTGCTACCTTGATTGTAAGTAGAACACATTTGACGTCCTCAGAATATGTTCTGGTGAATTTTACACTTTTAAGCAAATAAAAAAAATAATGCATCTTAAAGTAAAAAGTAAAGAAAACCTCACTGCTAAATTGTATGTTGTGGGATGAAATTCCAAAAAGATAACTGTAAAAATAATCAATATTTAGTTTTAATTGAACTCGAGATATATACCATTCTCCAGTAAGTGTTAACCTTTGGTTAGTAAAACCTATAATTTTGCCCTATCTACATTGAATCTTTTACATGAATCTCCAATTTACAGCTACAACAGCAGAGAGATTTTTCCGTATTGACCGGTCTCAGGAAAACCTTCACTACATCACAGACATATCATCCGAGGATTTGTTCATCCTTGACCCTGAGATGACCTTGAAAGGTCACACAAACAATAACATTGAAGGTCAGTTGGATAAGAACAGTGCAGTGATGAAGGAGAACAACTTTACGTCATCGAAAGACAGCGAGCTGGTCTTCACGTTTTCGATGCCCGTAACACCACCTAAGTCACCAAGGTATGGCGGAAGGTCTGGCAGTCATTAATGTCACTTGGCGCATGGTTTGATATTCATTACTTTCTGTGAAATTCTGTTAAATCTGGGGAAGAAATGCACAGTCATAGTTCTAGTTTTAATTTCATTATAGAATGACTCACATCATTCTTATTCGGGTTTAAGGAACATCAGTATCTGCCTTTTCTCTAAATTCTTGTCTAAACAATTATTGTCTGTCTCATTAACAATTATCAGTGCCTACATATAACAAGTCAAGTAGAATTTTTTGTTGCAAGCACACATAGTTTCACATTATTTATAGCTGGATGCACCATCCATTGTAGATTTGAGGCGCAGCGCCTGGTGCGGCCAGAGAGTGCAGAGAACCTTCTCTCGCCTCCGAACCAGCCAGGTTCTAACAACAGGTGCACACAACAGTATACAGTATAACTCTTTTTCCCTATATAACCATTTCACCCTCTCCCTGTATAACAACAAGCTTGGTGCTAACAGGTGAACACTAATACTATTTAACCCTATTTAGTTTATACTATTTTTTTACACGTGTTTGTTACAAAAGTTAATTCAATAGTCATGCTCCAGTCTGATTCCTGGTTTGAGCCACACCTTTGTCATCTGTGTCCATAATGGAAGTTTTATGAATGTGATATTTGCTCATAATGAAAGTACACTGTGTGTGACATTTGTCTATAATGAAAGTACCCCTGGTATGACATTTGCCCATAATGAAAGTACCCTGTGTGTGACATTTGTCTATAATGAAAGTACCCTGCATGTGACATTTGTCCATAATGAAAGTACCCTGGGTGTGACATTTGCCTATAATGGAAGTACCCCCGAGTGTGACATTTGCCCATAAAGAAGGTATCTTGTGTCCACAATGAAAGTACCCTCAGAATGACTTTGCTTCCTTTAAGTTTAAGCTTGACCTACCAATCCTCTTGAAAAATTGGGCAGGGCCAGTGGATCTTACAGATCTTAAAATAGTAACTTATAATAGAATAAAGTAAGGTTTAAGGTACAGAAAAATTGTCAATATGATAAATGGTGTGAATTAAGTGAAGCATGCGTAAGACAAATTTGGTTCATATTAAAAAACAACAATTTCTTGGGCTGAATTACGAAATCAGCAGTCATGCTTTTGCTACCCGTGTGTTCATTAGCCCCGGTATTGTTTAATCATCTACAGCAAGAAAATGTCACCCATGTCACATCTAATCTCTTAATCTGTCTACCTGGAAAGTTAAAGAATTCTTTTTACAGATTAATTCTTAAATTTTAGTTTCTGCACCCAGTAAAGCATGTTTTTTTGTCAGAATTCTGTGTAGCCTTTCAAAGCTTGTTAATAATGCATGAACACTTCTGGTCTAACATGGTTTAAAGTGAAATTACGATGACAATATGTTGTCAATTTGTCACCAAGAATAAGGCTAATTATTTTAAGCTTGGAAGAAGCCTCATCTAGCCTCAGCTGTTCATTTTATAAATGAGGTCAAATCTTGCTGGAAGCATTGACTCAAAACTAGAAGTTATGTAACAGTGTTGTTAAAACTGGGTTATTTTGTAATCTGCTTTAATACCAAGCAATCTTTTTGTATTAGGGGAATGCCAGATTGAAGAAAATCTTCCTGGAAATTTCAGTGTTAAATTCTATTAGTTTATTTGAGTGTTGCCATTAATAAAAAAATAGTAAAAAAAGTCAAATAAAACATTGAAAACTATGGGAACAATCCCAGTAGACAGCCTTTTTTATGTTTAGTTTTGTTTCTTCATTGTGTCAGTCTGAGCTACAATTATAGTGAGCTATAATTCCATATTCCATGATGTGATGAAATAATAAAACCCAAAACACCAAAACCTTGTTCTAGTCGTTGAAGCAAGAAGAGTTGTTGGCTAAAGATTATATATTTACACATTAACTGTGTACAAATGTAGAAAATTATATTTACTGTGACAAAAATATATAAATATATAGAGGTGTGCTCTTGGTCAACTGAGAAAAAAAGAAAGAAAAGTTTTAAGTATTGCTGTAGAACTGGTGATGAAGTTACCCTCGTTGGCGTTCATTTTGATATTGTGTATTATCTTAGAAATTGTCTAAGATATGAGTATGGAATATATGCTTAAACTTGGGATGTTACCATGGTGATATTTCTTTTTTACAGTTCGGAGCCTGGTTCCCCATCCAACCCTACAAACACACCAACCAAACCCTTCCACTTCACAACCACGGGCGAGAAACCCAAGCCACTCTCAACAACCGACAAAAGTAAGCAACAGTAGAAGATATTTGAGATTTAAAAAAAAATCTTGTATAGATCGATGTTCATAGTGATGATAGGATGATGGTGTATTGTGGATAATTAATCATTTAAATTAGTTGTCGCTGATAATCTATTGCTTATATATTCAAAACCAATTTGTGATCTGGGGCTAAATTATCAAAAATATGGTACAACAGCAGTAAATCTTAGCTAATACTCTAAGCTTATCTTCTCTAACTACCTTCAAATAACAAACAATACAGCAGAAGCATTCAAATAACAACAATACAGACCAGTTGTGTTTATTAATTTTTCCTGTTTATTGTTATTTTGTACTTGGATTTTTTAATGTTTATTTAACAATTATACCACAAAGAAAATCATTTGCGCATGTTTATCAAAAAAGTAGAGCACTGTTTAAGAAAACAAACTTTTGTTAATATATTATTTTGATTTCAAGAGCATAAAATGAACACAAAATCCATAACTTTTGAATGAATGTTAACAATGCCGTTGTATTGAAAGGGAGAAACTATTACAGAAAGGAAGAGTACACATCCTTATATGGTAACACTTAAAAGGATGTGTAGGCCGAGCTTTAAAGCTTGCTGAACGTTAAAACGGTTAAGCAATGTATTCAATACCGGCTGATTAGCGGTTTTGTGGGCTGAAGTGTGGGTTGTGTTCAAAGCCTTCATTGTTATATTTTGTCTTTCAGTGATGATAGATGCTTCCAAACGAGGAGATCTCAGAAAGGTTTGAATACATATTCATTTTTTCCAAACAGAGATAAACTTTTAAGTTTTAGCAATTATTTGTGTGTCATTATGTGATTATTCAATATTTAAGTAATTTAACTTCACTGAGATGATCCATGGATGGCGCCCTTTCAAATTGTTCAAAGAAATGAATTTCATGCAGAACTCTGTTTGCCATGGCAACTGAAAGGAAAAGCTTCTGGACAAAAACCATGAGGCCTAGAGCTTAGATATTTGATGTGTTTCACTGTCCAGTGGTCCTCTACCAAATTTGTTCAAATTATGTCTCTGGGGACAAAATTGGCCACACCCTGGAGTTCACAAATTTCCTTTAGAGTAATGTACGGATATCTTTGCAAATGTTCATGTCTGAAACTACTTGGCCTAGACCCTTGATATTTTGTATGTATCTTCATACAGTGATCCTCTATCAAGTGTCTTAAATTATTGCCCCTAAGGGTCAAAACTGGCCCCTCCCCTTTTGACCTACTTTCTTATTTTTGAAGCAACAGCAATGAAATTTGGACCATGTATACTGTTTGAAAACAAAATCAATGCTATCATTATATGACCTTGACTCTGACCTTTTGACCCACTTTCTTACATGTATTTTCTGTACAAGTATTATTAATGCTTCATCTCCTAGTAACATGGCAAGAATATGGCAAGAATATGGCATATCATTAACGTCATGTCTTCAACTGACTGGTGGGTGATATCCATTCATTTTTGCATATTTGGTTTCAGTTGATGGAGCTACATGAGACTGGTCGGTGTGACCTTCTGTGTACTGACCAGTATGGGATGACCGCCCTCCACCATGCTGCACGCTTCGGACACAAGGAAATTGTCAAGTACCTCATCAAGAATGGTATGAATTTACATGAATTGACAATTGTTGTCATGGCTGAGGCCAGTTCGGGATACAATTTCCAATCTCGACCACATGGTTCTTAGAGGCTCATCTGGGACATCAAAGTTGAATATTCCCCAGTTAATGTAACTGTTGGCTGTAATCTGTATAAATAAGGGATGCCTGAATTCCCCTATGAGTTGAAAAGTCAACCTCTCCTCAGAATCTTCCTTAGAACTGCTGAGTTATATATTTTGTATGTAAATGTAATTGTTTGGGCGGTCAGTGAACCTGGATGATATAGTACCATCTCAACAACCCTTGTCTTGGTGGGAGTCTGATGAATCTTGTGACACAACTCTCCTGGGCTCCTTCAATGTAATTCTATCATAAAACTGAACACTTCTTTCTCAGAGCTTTTTGTATAAACGTCTTGAAAGAAATTGGCCTATATAAATACAGAGGTTTTTAATTACATGATGTATTACTCAAAGAAAAGTTAAAAAAAAAGCAATTTAAAGGAAATTTCCATACAAACAGCTTGGTATGTGAGATGAATATGCAATAAAAAATAAATGAAAATGAACCTCACTTGAAAAATATCATATAGATGAATTGATAAGTTTGGTTTCCATAGGAAGTATTAAATTGACAATGAATTGTATTTTTTACAAACTATCATGTGTTGTATAATTTGTTACATGAGATAACAATACTTGTAAATTGTGTATAATGAGAACTGTATAAAGGTCTCCTCTCATTCTCTGTTTCAGCGCCACCTGTGATCCTGGATATGGTCGACTATGAAAAGTAAGGAGTGACGCACTTTCACATATTTTTAAGACTGCTATTTTAAAGTCAGACAGATATACCATAAATAGAATCATTCAATAATATTAAACAATTTATAATATCATACTTTTAGACATTAAAGAATATTTTAGTCTGCATTATTTATAATTGATCATTTTGATTGTTATCCTTTTGGAATATTATACTGTGCTTAATGTAACTAAAAAATGTATTTGAAAATTATGTTATGACTTGATTTTAATAATTCTGGGATTAAAACTCCATCAGCTTAGTAAATGAGTTTACATTCACAAACCATACTTTTCATTTCTGACACTTAAATGAGATCCACTAATGGTTCTCTGTTTGTTCCAGGGGCCAGACAGCGCTTCACAAGGCAGCCTGGTACCAGCGGCGGACAATCTGCTGTATCCTGGTGGAGGCAAAGGCATGTCTGAGTCGCCGTGACAACCAGGGGAACACCCCACGCATGCAGGCACTCCGGGCAGATGACAGGGACCTAGCTGCTTACTTAAAGAGTAGGCTTTATTTCTTGGCTTAATGTTAACTGTTAAACTGATGTGTATACCAAGGGAATGAGACTACATAGCACTCGAACATTCAAATCTGTGACAAAACGATCTTCTGTTTGGTTATCTGATAAAAATTCCAAAACAGCGTATTGTAAATATATTCCCTAGGTTGAAATAATGCCACTGTAAACTATGTTCATATGTATGACATTAATATGTACTCATTTGGCATAAATACCTCTAGGTTAGAGTATTCATCATGAATCATGAGTTTGAAGAGTGTTATTGCCTGTCCTCTCACCCAGGATGAAGTGGGTACAAGACCAAACAGGGCTGCTGTCAAGTAAAATGAATGTGTATATACTAACTTGTGTATAGACTACATGTGTATAATGATTTCAGGTCAGGAACATTTCCAGATGGTCGTATCTGAGGACCAGGAGACTGCAGTATGACATTTAAAAAATTTGCTATGGAAACAACTCACTTTCCCGTGCGCATTGGAACAGAACTTGTGTGGAAAATTACTGGCACGCAACGGAATCACGTTTGTAGAAGAAATGTTTGAATTGTTATCGCAGTGCCCTCATGGATAAAGTGCTTGTCTTTGGGCATCCATGCCAGCAGTTGTGAAGGACTTTGTTATGTTTTTACGTAAATTTCTGTTTCAAATATGAAGATCATTTTGGTATGTCATGGTCATGTGGTTTTGACAAATGGCATCAAATCCTCTCCTGATGGGTCTTGTTGATATTGATCTTAATTGTATCAAAGCTGTAGGTAATCAGATTGTTTGGACTAAATAATACACCTATACTGTGAATGAAGTCAAGGATGTATGACCAGAAGACTTTTTTGCATATTGAATACCACGGTTGATCTGTTGGACGATGTATTAAGCTGTAACATTGTTTTCCATGGAGGTGAATTTCACAGTGATTTGGACATTATGCAACTAGATCCGGAGCAGCTACATGTACCATGTTTAGATACAAGTTAATAGTCTATGCTTGGAGAAGACCACAGCAGGCTGCTATTTTAAGAATGATCACAGAGTGACTTAAAGCATGAAATTTCATATTTATAACTGCACCATGATGACAAGGTGTAGGACGTATTACCTTATTATGATTTTTAAAATTTGATACATTTCTTGTTTTCTAAAAAAAGGCATTTCATGTTCGAAACATGCAATCTGTGTACAAACCCAGCAACTGGTTGCTCACTTGTATAACCACAATTTCTTCCTACAATTTTCTTTGTATGCCCGTGTCTTTGTGATACTACACCTTTGTAAAAGGTTGTAAAAGTAATCCCCCATCGGGAGGCCTCCTGCCCTGTAGGGGTCACTATTTTTATATTGTTTGTCCAATGTTACACGTTCACTTTATCTGTGTTTTTGTTTTTTGTAACAACTTCTTGATCATGTTTGAATAAGTCCAACTGAAATCTCATAAACCTATGTGTGCCAGCCATGAGAACTACAGTACACCATGAAGTACCAGAACATCATTCAGGGCTTGTTTTGTAAAACACTTCTCAAAAACTGTTCATTTCAGTAAATAGGCATCTGTGCCTGTGACCTTCTCTAAATTCGGGAGGGTTTTAAAGCTGCACTCTCACAGATTGAACGTTTTAACATTTTATTTTTTTTGTCTTGGAACGAGCGAGTGTTTGAGTAATATCTGCAAACCAGTGATAAAAGACCGCTGACAAAAGATCAGACTGCAGCTTTACATATTTCCGTCCCAAAATTGATGTTTTATGCATTTTTCTTAAACCGTTAGTAACGGTTTAAGCCATAAAACATTAAATTTGGAATGAAAATATGAAGGTCTGCATTCTGATCTTTTGTCATCAGTCTTTCATCACTGGTTAGCAGATATTTTCGCAAAATTTTCTAATTCTAATACAAAAAAAATAATAAAAAGTTGGAAAAAAGGTAAATCTGTGAGAGTGCAGCTTTAACTTCCTAATTCATGTATATGCCATTCCGTCCCGTTAAGGCCGCCTTTACACAAAACACTGCATCAATAAATTCATCATAAAATATGGTAAGATAAAGATTTCAGTTCAATATTGAGCGAATGTCACAAATTAAATTGATATTTTTCAAATTGTAAAATCAAACGGTTTTTACCTATTCTTACAAGCAATTCTTTCGATAGTTATTATAGCTACAAAAGTCATGTTCTCAGAAATAATTATTTCAAGAAGCGATTGAACAATATAGGCATTGATAAGAATAATATTCCATTATCTCTTCAAATTGTTACTAAGTTAAAGTGAAAAAATACATAAAAACTACAATGTACACAGGACGAGTTCAGAAACTAGCCTTGTGAATATAGTCAACATACGATCATCACTAGAATGGACCACAGGTTTAAAGTCATTTTCACTTTCATGTTCTTAACTTGGCTATGCTGGTACATTTTTTAAAAAAGCCAAAAACAACAATATCCCTCGACATTTTTCAATCCCAAATTAATTTATTTTCCAATCATTTGTAAATGTTCAAGTCATTATTTAACAAGTTAAACCATGTAGAAAACAGTTTGTCTTTTTGTCATCTTCATCAAATTAATGTATGTTCACTGAAATTGTTCCTTGCTTTTTTGAAACCCAGATATGCACTTTTACCATTTTGTTAATTCAACTTTATGTAGAAAATAGATAAAAATGTATTATGTAAATAATATATAAGATAAATAATATAATTTTTATTTTTATTGTGTAAGTTTATAAATACTCATATGTTGATAGCACTTTCATCCGGTCCAGTCTTTGTACTGTACATTCCCCAGTATGAGGGGTCCACGCTTAGGGAGTCTGGGAGACTAAGGCTCTTTAATTTTGGCACAGACTTCCCAGCTTAATGGAATCCCAGTTCAGTCAAAGGAAGACAATACCAAGGAACTATATTTTTATTTTTTGCCTAAAAGTATTCTTGTGAATTTCAGAAATCTTTAAAACTTTCTAACAAGTATTTAATTTTTGAAGCTAATGAGCTTTAGGCACTTCTTATTTTTATTTGATACTTAATTCTTCTTGAGCTTTTGAGATTTTTTAAATGTGTAAGCATGTAGTCTGATAGACTCATGTACAAAAGCAGTAAGTGTCTAACACTAAGCAGGTGCTGTAAAGGTATATAAATGAGTTTGCTTCAGGGGCCTGTTTCAGTACAGGCCCTAATTTCTTGAAACTTCTTAAGCTTAACAGGCTTAAGTAGCTTATTTCAATTAGCCAAAATACATCCTTAAATTGAATTTTGATAAATGAAAAATGGTTTATTGTGATAATCATATTGATAATTCCTATCTAAAGCATAAAAATTCTTAAAGAAGTTAATATTATGCAATTTATTGAACACCAAAAATAGTGAGCTTAGCTTAATCCTGTTATAAGGGACTTAAGAAGTTTCGAGAAATCGGGGCCAGGAGATTATTTGTAACTTAAATAATCTTAAATCTGCATAAATGTAAGCAAGTAGATTTCTTTTATTTCTTTTGTGGACTGGTCCATTATGTAACAAAATAACGGAAATATGACACTAAGATAATTTCAATGTACAACTGAGATCGACAAAGATTGTTATTGAAATGGGCCCTGAAGGTATATTCTGCCTTCGCTCTCTGGCACTGAAGCTATAATTGCCTTGCAAAATATGTTGTACTTTATTTTTACATAAAAGAACCTCTTCCTTTTGCCTGAGCAATGATTTATTATGAACAGATCCAGTAGTAGTTATTTTTTATATACTCTGTTATAAAAAGTGTATTTTTTGAAAGTCTAAATCTTATATTAGTATTGCTATCAAAATTATATCAAATACAGTGGAACCTCTTTGGCTCGAACTCTCGAAGACCGGCGAAAATAGGTCGCGCCATGAAAAATTTGAGCGAAGCGGGAATGCTTACATACAGTTTAAAGAAATCGGTCCTTTACATCTAGTTTGAGCCAAGCGAATTTGAGCCTACAAGGTTCAACTGTATAGGATACGAGTATGTATCCCTGACCATGAGAAGTGATGAGGGAACTGGGGCCGTATTCAATAAGCATCTTAGTAAATATTTTGAACTTAGTGAGAATTTCGTAATTTTTGACAACGATTATTTTAGATACCCGCTACTTTTTATCAGACCTATTCATATGCATATATTGTTCAGACCATTTTCTTGCTTATTTTCATATTCTTGGTGTACAAACATTGGTCATTTTCTTAAAATTCAAATTAGAAAAATGGCAATTTTTCACTTAGTTGAAAATTATTACTAAGATGTTTATTGAATACGGCCCCTGTACAGTACAACCTCATGTATACCCTTTTCATTAAGTCATATTTGTTCCTAGATGTATATTAATTTGTCAAGTACAAAATCATGCTAATGACATGTGTGTATTTTTTAAGAAAAAGTTTGCTATTGACATCTTTACACCACATAAAACATTCTTTCAAGATTGAGGTTAAACTTCACTGTTTACCTTGACAATGTACATTCTATTTGCTTATATTGAAACATATCATTTGATTTTTGTTTATTATTTTAATTAATTGTTTTGAAATATTCATTGTAAAAGGGAAACCACTTAAATGTTTTCGTCTTTCAAACATGTAAATTTAGAAGTAGGAAAATTTAATGAGAGGACAGTGTTGTGTTTTTATCTCAGTTTTGTGGATTTCACCATGACATAATGTTCCAATATTGTAAAAAAAACAAGACACTTGTTACTTTTAAAAAGTTCCATTGCAATTTCCTGCTTCATGTTTTCTCTTTGACATTCCATTGTCATTTTAGTGATGTGTTTGTGTTTTTGTGTCGCCTTAGAAGCATCACGGCACTAAGGGATGACTATATCTGAGTGGTGATTATTGAATGATTTGTTGTCAAGTTTGTATGCACATTGGGCATGGTAAAAGATGGCCTCTATTGATTTTGGGGTCAGTTGGTCAAAAGTAAAGGTGATCTTTACCAGAAAAGAGATCTGCAATCTTGACAGGCGACAATCTTCAATCTTAACATGTGAAGATCTTTAGGTCTTGACAGGTGACAATCTTCAGTCTTGATAGGCAAGATCTGCAGTCCTGACAGGTGACAATCTTCAGTCTTGATAGGCAAGATCTGCAGTCCTGACAGGTGACAATCTTCAGTCTTGATAGGCAAGATCTGCAGTCCTGACAGGTGACAATCTTCAGTCTTGATAGGCAAGATCTGCAGTCCTGACAGGTGACAATCTTTAGTCTTGATAGGCAAGATCTGCAGTCCTGACAGGTGACAATCTTCAGTCTTGATAGGCAATGATCTGCAGTCCTGACAGGTGACAATCTTCAGTCTTGATAGGCAAGATCTGCAGTCCTGACAGGTGACAATCTTCAGTCTTGATAGGCAATGATCTGCAGTCTTGACAGGTGACAATCTTCAGTCTTGATAGGCGATGATCTGGAGTCTTGACAGGTGACAATCTTTAGTATTGACAGTGGATAATCTTAAGTCTTGATGGGCCACAATCTTCAGTCTTGACAGGTAACTATCTTCAGTCTTGACAGGTGACGATCTTCAGTTTTGACAGGCGATGATTTTCAGTCTTGACAGGTTACGTCTTCAGTCTTGACAGGTGACGATCTTCAGTTTTGACAGGCGATGATTTTCAGTCTTGGCAGGTGACAATTTGCAGTCTTGGTTGGTGAAGATCTTAAGTTTTGTGGATGACGATCAGCAGTCTTGACAGGCAACAAGCCGCAGTTTTGACAGGCAACGATCTGCAGTTTTGACAGACGACAATCTTTAGTCTTGACAGGAAACACTAGAATACTAGTTTGAGATTAACAACCTAGATCAGCAACAGTTTCAACACATCAGATTTGAAATAAAAAAATTGTATATTTTTCAATACCATATTTTATTTTTGAAGTACCTATTTCACTAGCAATGTATAAGAACAATTGTATTCCTAGTACATTTTTACATTCTGTGTAATCATTATAAAAAAAAAGAACTGATAATGTATCGTTCCTAAATAACCTATGCATAATACACAAATACCTTTATACGCATGTTGTAACCACAAATATGCAGACTTTTAACATTTAAACCCTTGTTCTTATTTTAGTAGTTATTGATTTAATTTCTCAAGACAGAGTTAGGTAATAAGTGAATGTATGAATTTTTATAGTTAGATATGTACTTTTTCAGTATTGATTATCAAACACCTGAGAATAATATTCCATGGAATTGTGGTCTGCTAACATAAGCTTTATAAAAAAACGTCAACATTAATGTCAAGGGCATTAAATATTTTATTCGTCTGACATAATATCTACCATACATTGTAGTTTTTACACTCTAATGAAACGCTTACATGAAAATAATTACAATTTTTTCTTCACAGACTTGCATTATAGAAGCTTCTGGCCCCAATTTCTCGAACAACCTTAAGTCCCATATAACAGGATCCAACTCAACAGTGTTTTCGTTTCGGTAATGCATACTATTCTCCTTTGACACTTTAAACGGAAAATATATGAAAAGATATTCATGATTAATTACATCTTATTTTGTAAGATGAAGTAATTTTGCTAATGAAATGAAGCTAATTATGCTTAATTTTTTTTCATAAAATTGGGGCCTGGTTCTATATCAAGCTTTGCTTTGCAATATGCTTACAAATATTATCGAATGTTGATTGCCGACGGTGACAAAAGTGATGTTTTGCCTGAGTAAAGGTTGTGCTTTTGAATCATATAATTAGTTGTAAAGAACATCCCCATTGAAGCATTAAGTCAAATTTCCTTTTCATTCCTTTCTATTGTTCATGAAATGCTTGACCATAATTTTTTACGATTTTGATTTCTGTTTTCAATTTTTGTTGTTGAATCTAGATATTTTTCTCTTATTTATGGAATATTGTTTATTATGAATAAAAGATAAATCCTCAGCTTATCTCTGATTTATCAACTTCTTCAGTAATTTGTAAAGGTCCCTGAGCTTATGTTGTTGCTCTGACCATTGGTATGAGAGCAGGAGTAATGTAGGTAACATTTCAATTCAATCAAAATAAGTATGTATAGAATTTAAGTTTCTTTAAACAAAATCCGTTTCCCATGCTGCTTTCTCTGTGTTTCCTATAAATTTATCTGGGGGATTCCTGTGAAACTACCAGGGGGGTTCCCGTGCAGCTATCTGGGGGGTTCCTGTGCAGTTATCTGGGGGTTTCCCATGCAGCTATCTGGGGGTTCCTGTGCAGCTATCTGAGGGTTCCCATGCAGCTATCTGGGGTGTTCCCGTGCAGCTATCTGGGGGTCCCTGTGCAGCTATCTGGGGGGTTCCCGTGCAGCTATCTGGGGGTTTCCCCTGCAGCTATCTTGGGGGTTCCCGTGCAGCTATCTGGGGGTTTCCCGTGCAACTATCTGGGTGTTTCTCCTGCAACTATCTGGGTGTTTCCCCTGCAGCTATCTTGGGGGTTCCCGTGCAGCTATCTGGGGGTTTCCCGTGCAACTATCTGGGTGTTTCTCCTGCAACTATCTGGGTGTTTCCCATGCAACTATCTGGGTGTTTCCCATGCAGCTATCTGGGGGTTTCCCGTGCAGCTATCTGGGGGGTTTCCCGTGCAACTATCTGGGTGTTTCTCCTGCAACTATCTGGGTGTTTCCTAGTAAGGAACAATCAGCAGCACGGTCAGGTTGCGGAAAGCTCGAATAATATCAACAACCATGTTTTGAAGGAGATATTTTGGCCAAAGTAATATTTGTGAAATATTTGTGTATGTTTTTCAAATCATAGAATTTAGGAAACTGTCCGTCTGTCTGGAGTTTCTGACTGAAATATCTCACTGACTTGGTTCATTAATGACGCTATATCTTTTTGTTTTGCCAAAATAGTGTTGGAGCGTAGTATTTCATTGTCAAGGTTACATGGGTTGAATTTCTTTAGATACATAGTATGTTGAAATTGGATTGGTTGTGTTAAAGAAAATGGAGATCAGATCTGAATTACCAGATTTTTTGCATGAATGGAATTGGTTAACAGGATTTATTTCAAAATCATTGCTTTTGTAAGTATTTGGTCACAAAATGACCTGCATATCATTTCAGACCAACCATTAGGTCAAATTCTAATGTGACCTTAACCTTTGATGAGAGCATAAATAACGTAAGCACCATTCAAAGGTGACCTTGACCTTTGATATGAGAACATGAATGTTTTTCATAACTTTAAGTGTGATCTTGACCTTTGTAATGAGAGATTGAATGCTGTATGCAACACACCTTCCCATGCTATTCTGAAATCCTTTGAACTTTGATGAGACATAAATTATTGCTATGAAATCTATACTGTATGATGTTGGCCTTGAGGGTGACCATGACCTTTAAAATTTGATTTATTGATAATAAAAGTGAAAAGGTAACAGCTGCCAAACAAAGTATTACTATGAAATCTCTGTGAGGTTCCATTGATCTTTAAGTGTACCCTTTGTGGTGAGCAGATGAATGTTATACATGTCAGTGTGATTCAAATCTGACTTTATAGTGACAAAGGTACACCTGAGACATGCATTTTTATTAACTCCCTGTCATGTTCCATTGATCTTTAAGTGTGCAACTTAACCTTTAACATGATATTATGGATGTTATAAAATTATGTGTCTCACCTTTCCATGCTGCTCTACAACTGGAAGTTTAATTGAAATCTGATCAATAGAAACAGCTGAGACACAAACTATTTTATGATTCCTAATCGGGCTCCACTGACTACCATGTGTGACTTTGACCTTTTAGATGCACATAAATGTTACAGGGGAAACACCTTCTCCTTCTGCTCAACAACTGGAGTATGACTTCGATTACAGCTACTTTAAATCCTTTATCAGGCTGTGTAAACTTGTGAGAGCACGGTTGTGGTAGGTGACACACCTTCACATGCTACTCTACACGGTTGTGGTAGGTGACACACCTTCACATGCTACTCTACACGGTTGTGGTAGGTGACACACCTCCACATGCTACTCTACACGGTTGTGGTAGGTGACACACCTTCACATGCTACTCTACACGGTTGTGGTAGGTGACACACCTTCACATGCTACTCTACACGGTTGTGGTAGGTGACACACCTCCACATGCTACTCTACACGGTTGTGGTAGGTGACACACCTCCACATGCTACTCTACACGGTTGTGGTAGGTGACGCACCTTCACATGCTACTCTACACAGTTGTGGTAGGTGACACACCTTCACATGCTACTCTACATGTCTGTAAAGTTTGTTTAGAATCTGATTAATATTGACAAATTACGTACAGTTGAGAAAGGATGTTAGCTGACGGACACTCAGGCAGACATACAACATTTCAGGGCATAAAAAGCACAAGAAGTAAGTTAATAAAACAACCATTTTAATATTGCATGTAGACATACATGTATGTATTTCACTTACATGACACCATGTAACAGAGGTGAATGTAAGCAATGCATAATATGTTTATATTTATAATGTAAAATGTGAAAGATGAAAGGTAAGTAGATCACAGTCACTTCTACCCATTCTCTAGGCTTCTCTCACCTCCCCTCATCTCTGCACACACATGGCAATACCCATGCCCCCGCCGATACAGAGGGCAGCCACACCTCTGTGCAGCCCTCCTGCCTCCATCACGTGCAGTAGGGTGACAAGTACACGTGCACCGCTTGCTCCAATAGGATGACCCAGTGCCAAGGCTCCACCATTCACATTCACCTGCATACATAATATTACATATATATCTATATATATATGAAATGATATATATTATTATATTCAGGTATAAAAATGTAGAACTCAACAAGTGCTAAACCATCAGTTGCCTTTTTTAACTCTGAGGACAATATACCCTGAGAACACAGTTTGAACCCTTAATTTGATTTTCATCATTATCAAAGTATGAAATATCATATAAAAACATTTTGTGAGTTCTATTCCATTAAAAAAAATCCCCGGGGCGAGGGCAAATATTTCAATAGAATATGCTTGGGTGTCTTTTCGCTAGTGTGGACCTCTAAAGGGTAAATTTGCATCTGTAGGGGGGTGGCATAATTTGAAAGTGCCTTCCCCCCAGGGGTTATATGTTTAAATGGAATAGCCCTGAGATATAATGGACCCACCTTGTCTACCGGCAGCCCAAGGTCTCTAATGACCGCTAAAGACTGTGCAGCAAATGCCTCATTCAACTCAAACACATCAACACTGTCCTTACTCCAGCCTGCTTTCTCCAGCTGTAACACAGACAAACACATCAACACTGTCCTGACTCCAGCCTGCTTTCTCCAGCTGTAACACAGACAAATACATCAACACTGTCCTGACTCCGGCCTGCTTTCTCCAGCTGTAACACAGACAAACACATCAACACTGTCCTGACTCCAGCCTGCTTTCTCCAGCTGTAACACAAATACATCAACACTGTCCTGACTCCAGCCTGCTTTCTCCAGCTGTAACACAAACACATCAACACTGTCCTGACTCCAGCCTGCTTTCTCCAGCTGTAACACAAACACATCAACACTGTCCTGACTCCAGCCTGCTTTCTCAAGCTGTAACACAGACAAACACATCAACATTGTGCCGACTCCAGCCTGCTTTCTCCAGCTGTAACACAGACAAACACATCAACACTGTCCCGACTCCAGTCTGCTTTCTCCAGCTGTAACACAGACAAACACATCAACATTGTCCTGACTCCAGCCTGCTTTCTCCAGCTGAATCACAGACAAACACATCAACATTGTGAAGACTCCAGCCTGCTTTCTCCAGCTGTAACACAGACAAACACATCAACATTGTGACGACTCTAGCCTGCTTTCTCCAGCTGTAACACAGACAAACACATCAACACTGTCCCGACTCCAGCCTGCTTTCTCCAGCTGAAACACAGACAAACACATCATAATTGTCCTGACTCCAGTCTGCGTTCTCAAGCTGAAACACAGACAAACACATCAACACTGTCCCGACTCCAGCCTGCTTTCTCCAGCTGTAACACAGACAAACACATCAACATTGTGCCGACTCCAGCCTGCTTTCTCCAGCTGAAACACAGACAAACACATCAACATTGTCCTGACTCCAGCCTGCTTTCTCCAGCGGTAACACAGACAAACACATCAACATTGTGCCGACTCCAGCCTGCTTTCTCCAGCTGAAACACAGACAAACACATCATAATTGTCCCGACTCCAGTCTGCTTTCTCCAGCTAAAACACAGACAAACACATCAACATTGTCCTGACTCCAGCCTGCTTTCTCCAGCTGTAACACAGACAAACACATCAACATTGTGCCGACTCCAGCCTGCTTTCTCCAGCTGAAACACAGACAAACACATCATAATTGTGCCGACTCCAGTCTGCTTTCTCCAGCTGAAACACAGACAAACACATCAACATTGTCCCGACTCCAGTCTGCTTTCTCCAGCTAAAACACAGACAAACACATCATAATTGTCCCGACTCCAGTCTGCTTTCTCCAGCTGAAACACAGACCAACACATCAACATTGTCCTGACTCCAGCCTGCTTTCTCCAGCTGAAACACAGACAAACACATCATAATTGTCCCGACTCCAGTCTGCTTTCTCCAGCTGAAACACAGACAAACACATCATAATTGTGCCGACTCCAGTCTGCTTTCTGCAGCTGAAACACAGACCAACACATCAACATTGTCCCGACTCCAGCCTGCTTTCTCCAGCTGAAACACAGACAAACACATCATAATTGTCCCGACTCCAGTCTGCTTTCTCCAGCTGAAACACAGACAAACACATCATAATTGTCCGGACTCCAGTCTGCTTTCTCCAGCTGAAACACAGACCAACACATCAACATTGTCCTGACTCCATCCTGCTTTCTCCAGCTGAAACACAGACAAACACATCATAATTGTCCCGACTCCAGTCTGCTTTCTCCAGCTGAAACACAGACAAACACATCATAATTGTCCCGACTCCAGCCTGCTTTCTCCAGCTGAAACACAGACAAACACATCAACATTGTCCTGACTCCATCCTGCTTTCTCCAGCTGAAACACAGACAAACACATCAACATTGTCCTGACTCCATCCTGCTTTCTCCAGCTGAAACACAGACAAACACATCAAAGTTGTCCAGACTTCAGCCTGCTTTCTCCAGCTGAAACATGGAAAACACATCAACACTGTCCAGACTTCAGCCTGCTTTCTCCAGCTGAAACATGGAAAACACATCAACACTGTCCAGACTTCAGCCTGCTTTCTCCAGCTGAAACATGGAAAACACACACTCAGTGCTGCTACCAGGCTGCTATTGATATTTAATTTGATATCTAAATGCATTTTTCCGTTAACATTAAAATCATAACTTATATTAATGATATGAATGTTATTTAAATCTGTAACAAAATTCATTATGGATTTAACCCAATGAGTTAACTTTTACATTAATCTTCTTTCGAAAACAATTATGAAGCAGTATTTACTGTAATGTATGTGTACTACATATCCATTAACTTTACAACAGTCCAAGGAAACACTAAACTTACATCACAAGGAAAAATTGATAACATATAATCAATAAAACGCAAACTTACAGCTTTCTGCACAGCTACTATGGGACCTGTTCCCATGACCGCAGGATCAACCCCTGACTGGGCCCAGGATATGATTGTTGCCATGGGAACCAGCCCCAGTGATGTGGCCTGCGCTTGCGACATCATCAACACAGCTGCTGCACCATCATTTATACCTGACAAAAGGCCAACACTTAAATAGATTCTTGGCGAAGTAGATATTCCCTCAATGAATGTTACATTTATTTAAATACATATAGTGCCACTTTGTCAAGCAAAAAACATTTTACATTATTATATTCATAACAAATGCAATACACCTTACAGACAATAGATACGTGCACAAAGTAAAAGAATAAAGTTTAATTACATCACAAGATGACCTTACTTGATGCATTCCGGTTATATCGTAAGGCAAAGGCAGATGTGGCAGTCTTGGTACCATTATTGTATCTTGAAAGCAAGTTTCATTTTCTGCACATCTAGCCAACATACCACAGGGGCCAGAAATAAACAAAAATAATTTGTTTCTGGCCCCTGTGCAACATACAATAAGCATTTCTAACTGCTCACTTTAAACCAATTGCATTCCTAGCTGCTCAAGCCTACATAGTTACCCGAGGCGTTGCCAGCAGTGACGGTGCCAGATCCATCGGTGATAAAGGCAGGCCTCAGTTTCTGAAAGCCCTCCAGGGTGGATGTGGGACGCGGGAACTCATCATCAACAACCTCCTTCACACCTGGCAGTATGAGATTATAGATAACACAAAGCTAGCTCCATGGTGAAAACATCAATACTCGTCTGTTTTTTCCAGTTGAACAAGGGATATAACTCAACAATTATTAAAACGAGAGTTATGAGACCTGCTACACATGTGCGTATTGGCTCTAGGAACATGTGCACCAAGTTTTATTTTAATATCTTGAATGGTTCATAAGTATGGGCAAGGTTCAAGTTTTTCAACAATGTTGTCATGGCCTCCAATAACTACACCACGGCTATGATAATACCTAAATTTATTTTTCTCTTAGTCTGCACAAGACCAACATGCAGAGTATTGGGTGTTCTTTGTCAGTCAAGGAGAGCATAACACAGCAAGTAGGCAAGGCATATTTCCGCCTGAGCGTAGTCAGCCTTACTAAGCAAACATATTTAGGAGGAGGACGTTAACAAGTAACACTTGAAACATGTCAATCATCTTCTTACAAGAAACTGCTTTTTGTTACCGTGCTACAAATTCTATTATTATTATTATTATTATTATTATTATTATTTATTATTATTGTTTTATATAATAATAAACATTATTAAATTTTAGGCAAAAATCATAGATTCAACAACTCACCAACAAGCAAGTAATTTTATCATCGAAACTACCATTATTTGATACTGGAATGTTCGTTCCCTACCTGCCCTTGTTTTAACCTGGACAGGTACTATTTCCTTCTTGAAGCGTCCAGCCTGCTGGGCTGCAGCGCAACGCTTCTGGGACTGCAGGGCAAACTGATCCTGGTCCTCCCGAGATACGCCCCATTGTCGCGCTACGTTCTCCGCTGGAGATACATGAATTGTTTATGTTGCTTCATGAATACAGCATATGGACTTCTGAAAGTCTTATAAAGATGTTTGGAAGGAAGTAGCAACCAGAGCAAACAACTGTAAACAAAGTTATGTAGGCAACATGTACAGGTGCCCAGAATGTCTCTTGAAACTAACCAGTGATGCCCATGTGGTAGTTGTTGAAGGCGTCCGTCAGTCCGTCTTTCATCATTGTATCCACCATGGACACATCACCAAACTTGGTCCCCTCCCTCATGTGCACACAGTGACGGGCCTAGAAGGTGTTTAAAAGTAGTGTATATATGTCCAACTTGAGTGCGTAAAGTGACATTCTTATTCAAATTCAATACATACACATGTAAAACAAACATTAATTTTGACTGATTATATTAACACCTTTAACTACTTACTAAACAATACATTTATGGAAAATATTGATAAGTGATAACACAATTGTAACCATGTATTTAATAGCTGAAAACACAAAAATATTAAGTGGTTGGTGGATGCTAAAAGTTTTACTATGATCTACTACAGTCTCATAAGGTAGAAATACTGTGTTTTCTGCACCTTTCTTTCAAATTAAACTCAGTATCCTTCATGAGAACCATTGTTTTTGACATTTATTCATCCTTTTTGGTTGAAAAACAATTGTATTAATTATGGTAAATTTTATTTGGAAGTAAAAGTGCCTGGTGATCATGTAGAATTGTGGTGTCATTTGAAAGGGAATTGTTTGCTGATTACCATTACGTAAAATACATGACCTGAAACACTTTACAAATAAAGTCATTCAAGTTGAAAATTTGTTCTTCATTTCAGCTAAAATCAAATGTGTCCAAAAAAATTTTTTGTAAGATCATTTTCAATATTATTTTTATATAATTATTCTATAAAAATGATACCATAATAACAGGGCCTGTAAACGCCAGCTCCACCACTTTATGGTGGTGCAAAGAAAAAGAGCTGTCGACACTTCCGTGGTGGAGCTGTGCCCTATGTTTACATGAACAAACATGAGTATGACTTATATTTTATTTGATAATTTCATTTAACGGACATATTTCGAAAATTGGAGAATGTGGTACCGTGTAAGAACACTTCTACTGTAGGCTGGTTACTATGTCGTTTCAATATTGTGCAAACTGTGGTGCCAGGAGCTTTTCTCCCGAATCTGACTTGTACATATTTTGAGATCTGATTGCATAGCAAGTACATTTCTGTGCTTACACACCCCGTAAGAACATTCTCACACATGCAAACATAACTGTTATGTATAGTACCTATGCCGGAACACAACAAAACTAATAAGCACTTCTTAAAAAGGAAAAATGCACATATTTATAAAAGTGGTGGCGCTGTTGCCCTAGTGGTGGCGCTGTCGAGTAGTGGTGGCGCTATCGAGTATGTTTTGCTCTTGAAGTATTATAAAAAGTTAACGCTTTTGGAATGAATACAAAAGTTGCTATGTTTATCATTCATTGAACATTATGCTGGTATGCATACTACTTGCGGAAACAAAACTCTTCGCGAGCTACCTTAACCTTACTAAAAACTATTTCGAAACAAACGGCTAGGTGCTGTTAATTTTTACCATAGAACTATAAGTATCTATCATGCGTGTCTGGTTATGAGGGAGGTATTCTTGCATACCGGATGTGTGTTTCCGGTCATTTGTCCAGTGCTGGAAAAACGCATCTTACACCCCCCATGTAAGATGAGTTACGCGCAACAACGCGCTTCTTCTTATTTCTTTTATTGTATGGTTTATGAAAAGTACATTATTTCATTTCAATAAAGCACAATCAAATAAATAAGTATGCAATTAATTGAAACAGATAATGAATAATCGTAAAAACGCGATTTAAATAGTTACCATTTGACATCAATAGTGATTTAAAATTACTGCGCTTTATGACGTCAGTAAACAAGGTTTCACGCGCTTTTTGGTAAAATGTACAAAAGTGCGTTTTCTATGTCAATTCTTACACAAACTGATAATTCTAGAATTGCAAGAAAAAATATCAATCATGTTTTTCCGGTCCGGACCGAAAAATCCGTCCTTCGGTCACGCTGCGTGGCCTGTAACTCGGCAAGCTTCGTTACCGGCTTACGAGCGTGCACTCGGGTTGGATTTTTCCATCCGTACCGGACACACATGGTAAATACTTATAGTTCTATGGTAAAATTAACAGCACCTAGCCGTTTGTTTTCGAAATAGTTTTAAGTAAGGTTAAGATAATTCGCGAAGAGTTTTGTTTCCGCAAGTAGTATGCATACCAGCATAATGTTCAATGAATGATAAACATAGCAACTTAAGTATTTATTCCAAAAGCGTTAACTTTTTATATTACTTCATACGCAAAACATACTCGATAGCGCCACCACTACTCGACAGCGCCACCACTAGGGCAACAGCGCCACCACTTTTATAAATATGTGCATTTTTCCTTTTTAAGAAGTGCTTATTAGTTTTGTTGTGTTCTAGCATAGGTACAATACATAACAGTTATGTTTGCATGTGTGATAATGTTCTTACGGGATGTGTAAGCACAGAAATGTACTTGCTATGCAATCAGATCTCAAAATATGCACAAGTCTGATTCGGGAGAAAAGCTCCTGGCACCACAGTTTGCACAATATTGAAACGAAATAGTAACCAGCCTACAGTAGAAGTGTTCTTACATGGTACCACATTCTCCGATTTCCGAAATATGTCCGTTAAATGAAATTATCAAATAAAATATAAATCATACTCACGTTTGTTCATGTAAACATAGGGGACAGCTCCACCACGGAAGTGTCAACAGCTCTTTTTCTTTACACCACCGTAAAGTGGTGGAGCTGGCGTTTACAGGCCGTGAATAATGTTAACAGTCATACAAATCAGATTTACGTTTCTAACTGTGACTATAGTTTAACTAATATCACTGAATCAGCTTCCCAGTGGTTCCCAGCATGATCCCCAGCAGGAGTGCTCATTTCTCCTCACATTCATCATTCCAGCTCTCAGAGCAACTGACCAAGACATCATTCTTAGTTCTATTACTTATCTAAATAAGTAATCAGCTTTATCTTTCCTGACCTAAACCAACCTTAATTAAACTGGTTAGAATTTGAATTGCTTCTACATGTTTATAGACTATATTTAAAAAAAAAACAAGATACAACGAAGGCATCAACATGTACCCTGCTCATGCTTTCCTGACCTCCAGCAATGACCACTGAAGAGTCTCCCGCCTTTATTGCTTGGTAACCCATGGCAACCGCCTTTAGTCCAGACCCACACAGCATGTTGACGCCTATGGAAGGGACACTGTAGGGAATCCCTGCCCCAACACTTGCCTGACGTGCGGGGTTCTGCCCTTCACCTACAACATTTCATACAGAATTTAAGCTGGGGAAATATTATGCGAATGTATAATACAAGTAATATTAATCATGTCTCTCTCCTTTGGCTTTTACTGAGAAAAATTTCAAAGTAAGATTTAATAGTTTGATTATACAAGAAGACTTAGTTTACAGTCACTTTGTACCCTAGTCATTTTGAACCCTTTGGTTTTTGGTAATTCGTACCATTGAGGTAGAAGATCCTTTCGTTCCCGACCAAAAGTCATTTCATTACCTGTATTTTATTATATTTTTGAAGATATTTTTATATACAATAGACTCATTAAGCATATATATTTATAAATCTGATATGAACTTCATGTTTGATTATGATCAAATGCAAGCAGTGGTTAACAAAACCTCGCCATATGTGAATGAAATATATCACCTTTTCATATTTCTTTTTTCTCCACAAAAGATTTGTCTGTGTTCTACATGTTTTATGCTCCTCTATTACAGCAATATCGCTTTCTTTTTCTTAGTCTTAGCCTATTATTTTTTGCTATATCTTTTCCCAAATTACCGTACATTGTTTCTGTCCTAATTATTTATTGAACATTTTCACATATCAACTATTCTAAATGCTGGATATGTGGGTAAAATGGTTGATACTGTGTTTAAAAAAAAATAAAATCACACACTCAATAACCTATATACTAAAAATGCAACAATATTAAAAGGCATTATTATGTCACTATATATATAAAATTATATTTATTGTGTGTGTATTTATGTAATGAGACAATGCTGTTTATGCTGAAGTCAAAATATATTTAATTTTCTAATCTGTTCCATTTAATATTAGTGATCCAAATTATTTTACTTAATTATAATTTGAATCTTAGGTCTGAAATATAAACAAGTCTTGATAACTTTGAACCCGACCAACTCATCTAAATATAGTTATTTTGCACCTCATAAAACTATCTGCTAATTAAATCGGTAGGATAAAAAATGACAAGATGACCTTGGATTTATGTATCCCTGCTTGCAGTGTATACGTTGCATTACAACAGGGACACAAAACAAAGCATTTGCAAGCATTTTGTAAACGCTTGCCTTACTGAACGCACTGCAGTACAAATGTTTCTTGAGGCTATGTGAAAGTTCCTCATATGAGGCCTGAACCAACACCTTCTTCGGTGAGAGGACACCTACACCACTAGACCACTCTCACCCTCACAGAAGACTTCTTCAAGTCCATTTGGCAAGTGCTTCGGTAAGATTGTTAGTCAAACTAGGTTTGTGGAGCATAGTGCAAAAACGGAATATAACCCTGGTAAGATATACCCTGGTTTTTTAACATGCTTCAGTGTAAAGCACTGTCACATGGGACCCCATTTAACATCCCTTCCGGAGGACCATTAGTATTCTTTTTAGTTATGTGGCAGGGAATCAAATCAGTGACCCTTGGATTGACATCAAGTGTGTTACCACTTGACCACATATCTGCCACTTAGTCTCCCTCCAACTTAAAATCCCAGCCTAATTTGCATTTTTTTTAAACACAAAATGTTGTTGTCCTCACAATCAATGTGTGCATTGCAAAGCAAGTTTGTATCTCTGTGACTATGAGTTTGCATGTACCTGCAGTAAGTACCTGACCCAGGATGACCTCTGACACTGCGTCTCCATGGACACCAGACCTTGCCAGCAGCTCACGGATACAGGCTGCACCAAGCGCATGGGCAGGCTGGCTGGACAGGCCACCATTCAGATTTCCTGTAAAAAGAAAGTCTCTGACTGTCACAATTATAATACCGGTAATAATAAATAAAAGTACAAAAAAATGTTTACAATGTGGTCTTCAATGGATTCTCCAACCATTCAAGTATATATTTCTTATTAAAACAATAACAAACGAGACAACATTCAAACACTGCAACATATACAGTGTTCAAAATTATCAAAGACAAAACTAAATCACATTTAAACAAACAATTTAAACAGACAATCATTCACTAAAGTCATCAGGTCCAAATTTCTCAAAACTTCTTAAGTCCCTTATAACAGGATTAAGCTAAACTCACTATTTTTGTTTTTCAATAATTTGGATAATATTTAGTTCTTTAAGAGTATTTATACTTTAGATAGGAATTATCTATATGTTAATTACATTTATCCATTTTCATTTATCAAAATTCAATTAAAATATGTTTTTTTAAGCTTATTGAAATGAGCTACTTAAATTAACCCTGTTAACCTTAAGAAGTTTCGAGAAATTGGGGCCAGATGTGTCTGTCAAGGTTGTGGATATTTCTTATAAGAACACTAAATTTATCCCTTATAAAGCATATATGATAATGTATACATTCCCATTTTGAATACATTGCAAGTATCACTATTTATTCAATTAACTGTATTTTTACCATGGAATATGATCAACAAGAGCTGTCACAGAGACAGCGCGCTCGACTATTCCGCCGCTTTTCGGTGTACTGAGGATTGAAAAGTTTTGGCGAAACATGCATGGATCACCGTTAGGTTAGATTTCAATGCAATACATGATGTGCTGAGATATTAACATAAATGTATTTACATGGAACATTTTAACCAGAATTTTTTAGTCTAATAATAAAGGGCAATTATTTGCAAAATACAGTTATCTAACTTGGTTATTCAATTACGTTGGGTGGTTGAATACCATTGTATAAAGTCTCAATGCAATACATCAAGTAATTGCTGAGATATTATCCTATGTGTGCTAACATGCAAGACCTTAACCAGAATTTCTAATTTGCAAAATAAAGGGGGAAAAGTTATATAATATGAAAGATAGAGTTATCTTACTTGATTAAAGAAGAAGGTTAAATGGTTGGGAGCATGTGTGTAAAGTTTCAATGCAATACATGATGTATTTATTTGCTGAGGTATTGACTTAAAAGTGGTAACAAGCAAAACCTTAACCAGAATTTCTATGACTAAAGAAGGGGCCATTATTTGAACATAATGCAAACTAGAGTTATCTTACTTGGTTAATTAAGAAGGTTGGATTATTGAGTACCATTGTCTCAAGTCTCAATGCAATACCTCAAGTAGTTGCCAAGATATTAACATACAAAAAAAAATATGTATGTGTGCTTACACGCAAAACCTTAACCAGAATTTTTAAGTCAAATAATGAAGAGCAATTACTTGCATTAAATGCAAACAGGAGTTATCTAACTTGGTTAATTAAGTAGGTTGGATGGATGAGTACCATTGTATCAAGTCTTAATGCAAAACCTCAATAAGTTGCTGAGATATTAACCTATGTGTGCTTGCAAACAAAACCTTAACCAGAATTTCCAAGTTGAATAATAAAGGCCTATTATTTGCATTAAATGCAAACTAGAGTTATCTTACTTAGTTAATTAAGTAGGTTGGGTGGTTGAGTACCATTGTATCAAGTATCAATGCAATACCTCAAGTAGTTGCTTTGATATTAACCTATGTTTGCTTGCACGCAAAACCGTAACCAGAATTTCTAAGTCGAATAATAAAGGCCTATTATTTGCATTAAATGCAAATTTAGAGTTTTCTAACTTGATTAATTAAGTAGGTTGGATAGTTGAGTACCACTATATAAAGTCTCAATGCAATACCTCAAGTAGTTGCCGAGATATTGACCTATGTGTGCTTGCATGCAAAACCTTAACCAAGGTGTGACGCCGATGCTTGGGTGAGTAGTATAAAAACCATTCCAACTTCAGAGCACTGTCTCCACATCATTTTAGCCATTTGCAACAGGCAAACACTTCTAACATACACTATCATTTAAAAAATTGTGATTTTTTTTAAAAGGAAATCAAAAGAAATTACTTCACAATATGTACTGAATTTTATGCATGACTATTGCATTTTCTTTTCTTAATACCACTTGACCAATATGGCAAAATAAATGACCTTGACTTGGAGCCACAGACATTTATGAAAAATTACAAAACCTGTAGCAAGATCACAAATGTTTAGTTTAGGTTACAGAGCTGACACATATTAAGAAACAATGCTACACATTATAATAGGGAAATTATAAAGAGTTTATGACCTTGACCTTGAACTTGGTGTGTAATGCAACACTTCATTCATAGTTCACCAGCGACCCTGTCGTGAACAGTTTATGCCAAATTATATTATAAATTCATACTTTAAAATAAAAATGTCATGCAGTACTATAAAAAATAGTAGGTCATAATGCTCAGCCTATGCAGTGGGGTCAATTTTCATAAGGATTATTAGAAACTGACTCTACTTTATAACAGGTGTTCTGTTGTTATGGGTCCAAGCCCCACACCTGGTGCAATTTTCCTGTGAGCTTTTCTTCATTGGTGTCCTTAGTAAATAGCAGGACTGCCTGGTTCAGCCTTGAAGCAGTCTTCATCGTAACTGGGATGCCCGAAGCCCGGGACAAGTAAATACAGTTTCGGGAAAGTCAAAATTCCCAGATGGTTGCCCGAACGGGCAAGTGCATTTATCCGAAATTTAGATCCCTCTGTTTTCATAATTTCTTCAGCAACAATTCATCAATCATGATTGAAAGTTATTATTATATTGCAAATATTGGGTTTATTACATTTACGCATGAAGTGGTTGTTTTTGGCAAGTAAAACTTTTGGGGGGCAAGTGGTTTTCTTCAATTTAATACTTGCCCAAAAGGTCAAGCGCTGATTTTTTTTTAAGGCAGACTGTTGAAGCAGGACAAAAGTGTGGTAATGCACCAGTTTTTGTAGCCCCCCTGCCCCCACCCACAACCCTCTAATTCAGGGATTTACTGGGAATAGAGTGGAAAATGGGTAATATTTTTACCTTCCAGGTAGCCCCCCAGTGCCGAGTGAATGCGGAGGTTTTGTTTTTAGGCAAAAAAATATTGGGTACTGGCTGAGTACCTAAATCGGAACACTTTCGGCACTTTTTTTCAAATATTAGATTTGCACCACAGCTACAAAATTTTCCATCAGCATACTACGATTCAAGACCCATTGGTTGATATAAATGGTGTTTTTCAAGATACTTCCAATCTGCATGAAAAGTACTTTATTAACCGCACAGTCAAGGACTGCCATTTTTGTCCCTGGAGTACCTAAATATGGAACAGTTTTAATTCGTTATTTATTTTTGTGTTTCCTTTTAAAATTATTGCTACATGTTTGTTTAAGTAAACTAATAATTTATTGTATTCCCAGCTTGTCTTTTTGCCATTTTTGTCAGTAAAATTAGATGATTTAAGTAAAAAAATACAGACTGTGCCAGTATGCTGTAATTTTGGCAAGCTAAAGTCATTCCCCCACGTGCCATGTATTGACATTTGAACATGACCAACTTTGAATGATAGCAGCATTTTAAATATTAACCGGAGTATTGTGTTATTTGGAATGTGTATTTAAGGCAAGCGTCTATATTGATTAAAATCGTAAATAAACAGATCACAATTGGAAAAACGCTTTTATAACGGGTGTTCCATATTTAGGTACTGTTCCGATTTAGGTACTCAGCCAGTATGGGCCTTACCTAGAATATCATCAGGGTGCAGGAGCATTTGGCGGGGAATTTTACCTGGGATTGGCTGGACCGTAAGTTAAAGCCCCCGCTATTCCTTTTGGGGGCCGTGGTTACAATTGACTGGTGCATAAGAAGGTGCCCAGTAAGTTCAGTAAGAAGACCGCTGTAAAGCGTGCACCGTGGAGTTTTCTGCCAGGTTGACATAATAATAATAATAATAAATTGAAATACAAAAATCACGTCTGAAATTTTCAGTGAAAACTTCTTTGAATTAATTGGTACGACTTATCTTCCTTGTTTGTGCGAAACAATCTTGTGCGATCAGTAATGAGTACGAAACGCTTTAATTTTTTATGCAAATCACAATAGCACCGCTTTAAAATTATAAAGAATATGAAATACCTATTGCAGTGCGGACACCAGATACAATAACAACATCTGTCTCAGACATAATAATATGATATTATGAAAAAAACAAATAAAGACCACGGCTGGTTCCCTTAAATTTGCGACCACGTAAATTTGTGAATGAAGACTGGAACCGATCCAGATATCACTTCCTTTTCCGTTTCCGTCAAAATGGTAAACACACTGAATATATCAGCTGTCGAATTAAATCTTGCAATATCACTCGTATAACTGTTTTTAAATCAAATATTTTTAATAAAACGAAAGGCTTTTGATACATTTAAAACTCTCGGCTTAGTATTTTTTGCAGTTTTCCATTCTCAGCGAAGATAAACATTAAAAAATATCATGATTTTCAGTTGACGTCAAGTTTGTATCTTTCTGCTTTTCAAGCGTTTTACATGCATTTTGCACTTAACAGTTACATATTGGATATAGAATGTATTGTAGGAACTTCGATAAAGTCGAACTGCTACATTGCCATCACTTTACGGTCATTTTTTCTGAATAACTTTTGTATAAGATTTAGTCACAAAATAATGCACCATTCATTAGTAACCATGGCCCCCAGGTCCGGGGGGATAGCGGAGCACATGGTCTGCGTTTTCACCTTACATGTGGCCCTGCATTGCTGATTGAATGCCATGGTTTTGTCAAAAATAGTGGGAAATGGGCCTGACCAAGGTTAGTCCAAATAATTGTACGTTGACGGATTTTTTTTAGATTTTTGATATGGCAAATCCTTCACATACAAATTGTTTAGTATCAAAATTGGGTAGTTGTTCCGATCAGGATTCCGGGTTAAAGCATATAGTAGTCCACCTAATTGGCCGTCAACGAGTCTTTTGACAATTTGTTTAATATGGCAGACTCGTGACGTCCACCATCCCAGCAAAAAGTAGCAAGCGGTCCTTGCGCAGAGAATCATCGCGGCCACAATTTTGAAATTATCTCCGTTATAAATTCAAATTTCTACGAAAATATTATTGCCTACTATCAAACACATATTAAGTTATGTCAGTATGCCCAAAAAAATGTTTAGTTATCATAAAACACTTACAAGTGTCGATTGTTTATCAAGTATCCCGATATCAGTAAATCTGGGACAAATCTGACTGGTTGTGTACATGTATAAAGGTATTCGTGACCCATGATATATTAATGCGAAAATAACAACTCTAATGACAAATTTAAATGAGTTCAGATCACTGTCGGATAAAAATTGAACAACTGTGTCATTATTATTCAACATCAATGCATATTATTACAGTATATCATTTCGCCCGTTGTTAAATGGTAGAAAGTTGTAGCGTTACAGGGATACATAAGAAGTGTCAAAATAAAAAGAGTATCCCTGATCGCTCATTATTGTAGCTAAAGCATATAGCGTCTATAAAATATCATAAAAACAAGAAATATTACCAGATAATGTTATTTTATATTAGTTCCGTACACCAAAAAATAAATATCCAACTTATAATTATGAGTTTGACGACTTTTCTTCATTTCATTCTGTCAAAACATAACGATATATACATGAAGCGCACCTGCAAGGCTTTAGAGCACAGTTTTAAATCGCTCGGAACATTTCGGCCATGGCCGAGTTGTTACGATTGTATAATGAAGTCTATCTCGAAGCTTTGTCGGAGGAGGCCGAGCTATTACGATTGTATCGAGTTGTTCCCCTTCGCATAATTGTTGTCTGTGTCAGTCAACTTTCGTTTTATTGGAAAGGCAAACAACTTGTTTTAATGCATTTAATGCTTGTTTAGTGCAAAATAACTTTTTACTTATATGGTAAAATATCAATATAACTCTTTATGATCAATTTCAACCATAAAATACTTCACTTAAAACAATTTTAATATTTTTAAAACACCCCCGTTTTTTGCACATTCGCGTTTAGATGTTAGGGATTGGAAGAATCCCGTATAACACGTCTATTATTTAAGACTATACCAAGGTATCCCGGGGTACACGGGGATTTCACTAGCAATTTGTGTCCATAGGATCAGGGATTTTACTCGGGATTGGATCGCCAGAAAGTCCCTGCTATTCCTAGGACTTGAGGGGGCCGTGGTTACTTTCATTAATTAATTTTATATTGTCCGGTTTCATATTACTTTAGGATCAAGTGTAAACACAATTATACTGTTGCTAACCACCATGGTTGCATCCCTGTGTATTTGATCTAGATATTATGAATGAAGGTAAAATTTGAATTAAGGTTAAGTATTTTAAGTCTTATTAAACTTGTTTACTGACAGTCTTACTCCATGTTTCAGGTGAACGTACCAAAGACACGGAAGACCTTCTGCAAGGGGAAGAACTGTAAGAAGCACACGCTTCACAAGGTCACACAGTACAAGGCTGGCAAGGCTTCCCTCTACGCCCAGGGTAAGATTATCACACCTTCACGAGGTCACACAGTACCAGTCTGGCAGCTTAAGTGTTCCCTGTACACTCAGATATGCTGCATCAAATGTAGTTCTCATTCACATATTATACACTTGAATATTTATAAATAAAATCAACAACCCTGAATTCTATCTTCACTATTAGAGGTGAAAAATTGAAATACACCCTGCCTCTTAAAATGCAGATTTGAACAACCCTCCTATGCTCATATAAAATCAGAGTTGGCAAAACCTGTCAGAAACACCAGCCAAGCCTGTTAAATTTTGAGTCAAGCTGGTAAAAAAAATGCCAAATACATGTACAACAAAAAAACAAACATGTTTACATAGTGTGAGGTTTGAACACAATTAAATTCTTTATTGAATCCTATTTCAGGAAAGAGGCGTTACGACAGAAAGCAGAGTGGATATGGTGGTCAGACCAAACCCATCTTCCACAAAAAGGTTTGTTTACAATTTTAGATCAGTTGTGTATTCTTTCTGATGGAAGTTTTCTGATTGGGCTGTCATTCTGTCTAATCAGATTATATAAGATTTTAGGCGGAAAAGTATGTTCCTTGCTTTATGTTTTAACCACAAAGAGTAGTCATGATATACTGGGATATCAAGATGATATAGTGATAGACCTTTTTATCTGGCTTATGCCGTTTTATATAAGTCAATGAGATGCCTGAATGTAAATGTCTGATGGTGATTAATCACTTATAGGTAACCATTCTGATTTATCCACAATGGGTAAAAAACTGTGGCCATCTCTACTTATGGTTGCATATCTACATAAAAAAGATTGCAAGTACAAGAAAGATAGACATCATTGTTTACATTGAAATCTTGTACAAGGAATGGTTTCAAGTTTGTGGAATGGTTTCACATATGTTGAAGCCTTTTAAATAAAAACTCGTATCCAGTACCTCTATACAAATGTTTTGTTGCACAGGCAAAGACAACCAAGAAGATTGTGTTGAGAATGGAGTGCACAAGCTGTAAATACAGGAAACAGTTGCCCATCAAGCGATGCAAACATTTTGAGCTTGGAGGAGACAAAAAGAGAAAGGTAATGTTATTATTGCAGTATATGTTCCTGCATTCACCTGGTCTCAAGCACTTAACAATGAAAATATGTGCACAGAAAAGACACCATTGTAAGCAGTGCTGACACTTTTGCGATTTGTTAAAAATGTATGCATTGGTCCCATAAACGTTTTGGGTTCATGTTTTCATTCTGAATATTCTGTTGGAAAGGATGACACAAGGAGTAAGGCCGTACATTGATTCTTTCTTCTGCATCAGTGAGTTCAGCAATTGAAATTGGCATGACCCCGCGAGCCTTGTACTTGTAAAATGTTTTCTTGGCGTGCTCTTATTCCAGATTATATCTAGCTGGACTTGTTTATGCTAACCACTATTGTAAGAATTCTGACATGTTAATTCAAAAATTATAATTTGTTGGTAGGTTTTCATCGGAACATTTAAAACTGCATCTATTAAACTTGAGCATTATAATGGCACCAGATGTGTATTCTATACCATTAAAGAAGTATTTGCCTTGCTGTGAAGCCTGGGAGACATTGATATTGCCAGGGACGGCATCATCATCCTACTTTTGTTTTCGATCAATAATAAAACTGCCCTTGCTAGAAAAATAATTGATGCAACTGACATAACACATTCGATTTGCTGACTTCTCATTTAATAATAGTAAATCGTGAGCCTCCAAGTTTTGAGTTTCTGATACTGTGTTTATACAAAGAGTTTGAATAAGGATGGGTTTCTTGACACGTTTTTTATTGCCCGGTAGGTATGTTCTGTGATTAGGCCCTGGTGCTAAGTTGATTTGCCCAAACACCAAAGCTTTTGAAATCCTACATTTTCTTGGTACACTTAGTATGGTATTTGTGTTTGGTATTCTAAAGAGACAAAAAATGCTGTGTACGTTTTTAAGCTCGACTATTCGAAGAATAGGTGGGCTATACTACTCGCCCCAGCGTCGGTGTCGGCGTCCGGTTAAAGTTTTAGGGCAAGTTGGGATTTTCACTTATAAGTCCAATACCCTACATTCAATTGACCTAATACTTCACACAGTTGTTCAGGGCCATCACATGATGAGGTTAGATAACTCCATATTATCTTTTATACAAATTATGGCCCCTGATTGACTATGTAACTTGGGTTAAAGTTTTAGGGCAAATTGGAATATGTATTAATAACTTCTATATCCTTTGTTCAATTGACTTAATACTTCACACAGTTGTTCAGGACCATCCCACAATGAGGTTAAATAACTCCATATTATCCTAAATACAAGTTATGGCCCCTGATTGACTTAGGTTAATGTTTTAGGGCAGGTTAAAGTTTTAGGGCAAGTTGGGATTTTCACTTAAAACTCCAATACCATTCATTCGATTGACTTATTACTTCACACAGATGTTCAGAGCCATCCCATGATGAGGTTAGATAACTCCATATTATCTTTTATACAAATTATGGCCCCTGATTGACTATGGAACTTAGGTTAAAGTTTTAGGGCAGGTTGGGATACTGTTAAATAACTTCTACACCCTTCATTCAATTGACTTAATACTTCACACAATTGTTCAGGACGGCTCTTGTTTACTTGTCTAAAACTGTTGTTGTTTTTGTATTTTCAGGGCCAGATGATCCAGTTTTAGTTGTCTTTGTCTGTAAATAAACAAATAAAAGAAAAAAAGATCAAAGCTGTTTTGGTTTGTTCTATTATGAGTATTAAGCTTGTTAAGCTTTCAATTAAACGTTTAGCCCATAAGAACAACACTTAATCCTGTTTTATCAATGAGAATATTGTAAAATCACTTAAAATTGTTTAGCTCTCCTTGTCAAAGCATGGACAAGTTATTGCGTTTGTCGTTTTCTGTTTTCAACACGTACTATGAATGGTTCTCTGTAACAATTATGGCGAATGAATCGTCAAACTGTCATTGTCCATAACATATTGTCATGAAATTTGGTAGCAATTTTTAAGGTCATGATATCTTTAATTGCACTCACTCAGCTTAATTTTACATTGTCCGAGCTCATGTTTTTTGTATGGCTTCTTAGTTGTTGTGTATTGACACTGTTAGTATAAATGCTACTTTTTGTCCATTCCTCACAATTTGGTCTGAAATGCATGGGTGCAAGGCCATATGGTTTATGGGTATTGTGCCTTCTACAAATTTAGAACAATTAACTGCATTGACGACTGCTTAAAAGGTCAAGGTGGTCGTGTGTATTCTGTCAAAATAAGCTCCTCCTCCCTCGTAAAGCAGCTTTGTGTCTTCAATCAACTTGGCAAGATCATTTATTCAAAAGGGCCGGTTATGAATTGATTCCTATGGCAACAGTATTGAAAGGAACAAAACAATTTCCCTGATTTACACACTGATGGACGAACTCACTAGATGAATGAAACTCTGACTTGAATATACTATACTTCGTATGTTTAAGTGGTCCTTTGAAACGCCTACAAGTATTAACACTGTATGAATTGTAATTTCCGGCTAAGGTTTCAACAGAGGATTTAGATTTGGCAGAAATGAATGGTACTTTTGAGGAGTGTGTATAATCACAGTGTGTTGGCACACAAAAAAAACGTTTTGTCTAGTTTGGGTCGGTAACAAAAGTTAAAAAAAATCCTTCGACAGAAACGCACGAAGTGTGAATACCTAGAGCGAAGTTGTGTACGTGAAGGTTTTTGGATTGGGCCAGTAACATGGGAGTTGTTGCCCTTTGACTATTGAAACTAGCTTTTAATGTGTCCGTCCGCAGCCATTACGATATAACTAAGACAGACCTTAATGAAGCTTGCATGAAATGAATCGATAGTGCGGTGTTGCAAAAGCGGAGGGTTATTGACGTCTGTCGGGAACTATGTAACGAATACACAACAATAAGTACACTGATGTAAATGGGTTGAATTGTTCTTTCCGAAGCCATAACTAATAGATTAATGTAATGTAATGTGTATAACAATAGCATGATTGTGCATGAATATATTTTGTTTGCACCGGATTAATATTACAAAGAGTTGTCGCCCTTTATGAGAAAAACACCAGCTATGACAGATTGAAATAATTAGTGTTTTTTTCAGTAAGTCAGGTGTATTTGTCCTTTTTATTAATGAAAAAAAGCTTTATTTTGTCTCACAACAGTCAGTACAGTGTAGCTGAGACCGTGCTGAATGTCTCATCTTCATCAGATCAGTAACACCAGAGTTATTGCCCTTTGATTAATAAAACACACTTCAATGTGTCCAACCGAAACCATTGTTATGTAACTAATGAACAGAAGTTTGTAAAACTTGTATAGAGTGTGTATAACTATAGTGTATTCACACGTGTTTCATCTGTATTGTGTCAGTAACATTAAAGTTGGTTCTAATTCGAAGCAACTGTGAGCTCAAAACAGTAAATGTAACTGTTTATCTAATTAATAATTATGATTTCAATTTTCGACCAGATGATACAAGTGCAAGAAAAAAAGGAAATTGTCAAACTTACATAACATTGTTATCGCTGTGTACTGCGCGTTGAATCTTACTTAGTGATGTACCACATTGCTTACGACACATTTATCTTTCGCAGTTTTCTGCATATTTTTCCTATTCTAAATTAACTGGGTGCGTCTAACACGTAAATCCCAGTAAATTTAAAAATAGCTTCGGTATATGGCTATATGTATCTGTACTTAAAACATTTCTTTCACATGCTAATTATACAAGGAAAACATATCTTGTTCACTTTTACGTTTTCTTGAGCAGTATTATCGTACCTGTAATACCAGCTATGTGGCATTGGGCAGTATTTGTACGACCAAAGACTCAAGAAAGAGACCAGCAGCAAACCATCCACAGTCAAAATGGACAGAAGACAAATATAGGTTACGGTTCCTATGATATGTCCCCACCACAACACTATTGGCGATATACATTGAAGACAAGATGACGTTTACGAATGCATTCATTTGTTTATTAATAAATGAATGAGTTACAATCGAATATATATATATAACACACACATGTACGCATGCAATGTTCTATATATGGTAACGGATCGGTTTTCCCTTTCGTATATATTAAAAGCAAGTTAACCTATAAATTATACTTGTTTCGATCGAATTATGATTACATAAAACTGATAAAAGTCTTGACTAGTGTTACTGTCTATCTTGAGTCTTTGTTAAATATAGGATCCATGGGCGGATCGGGGGGGGGGGGCGGACTCGGCGCGCGCGCCCCCCCCCCCCTAAAATTTTCCAAGTATATGTATAAATTATTAATATCGTTCCATCATTGTAGATAGCTTTTAAGGTTATGATTTGCTCCACACAAAAAATAGATTTCGATTTACCGTGGTTGTATCGAACATCTATTTGGCCACATTGGACTCTTACGAAACATAATTGGTCCGAGACGTTGTGGAACGCTCTTATCGATTAAATTATCTATTATGACGTATTCAGTAGAATGTGTTCGCGTTTGGCTATCCTCCGTTTTTACGGCTATACGCAGGAAGTAAAACGCCGTTCAATCGGACACATGCGTAGTTTTGTAGTGAATATCGGACGGCTGAAATACATGCGGGGAATATCGGACACAACAGTTATTTTAATAAAATACGTTCTGGTTTTATTTGACATTGTGTTGAATGTATTAACCCTGAGAAGTCAGTGAAACAGACGTTTGCTCATCTGTTTCACTTTTCGGATCGTTCGTCATAATGACTAAATACAATGTACAGAATAGGTAAGGGACAATTTACGAGAGGCAATTCATTTAAACTTATAAAAAAACAATTTCCCACTATGGCGTCAATTTCTATCTGCTCGAGATGCTAATACATGCGTATCTATGAAGTAAATGGGTAATTTCGATAAAGTTTTGTTTGTAACCCTAAGCACGCCGATAGCGACCGTAGTGATGTCGTTAACCAGATTGGATCCGGATCAGACGCCGAGTAACTCGGCGTCTTATCCGGATCCAAACCGTTTAGCAATCCAGTAACATTTTCACCAAATCCGATAATATGAAAGAAGATTAACTTAAGAGATCAAATACACGAGAATTCAGCGGACTACTTGCTTAAAGCAGACACTTTCACTCGGTGTCACTGAACAAACATTAAAGTTTGCCCAATAACTGTATGAATTACTTTTTCAATTTTACCAAGGTCTTTCAATTTATGCGGGGAAAGAAACTTGATCTATAGGGAGGTGACGATCAGCACAACGGCGTTACTACGTAACAAAGTGTCTCTCGCAGTTCAAGCTTTGTAAAAACAGTGTAAACTATGGAACGCCGGGGCACAATGCTTCTTGCGAAATGCGAAATACTTCATGCTTTTTGCATAATGCTTTTTTTTTTTTGCAAAACGCTTAATGCTTTATACGAAATGCTTTTTGCGAATTGCTTAATGCGAAATTCTTTTTGCGAAATGCGAAAAGCTTCGATTCAATATTTTTTACCGTTGTTAGCATAAATTGAGCAGAATCATTTTGTATGAAATGAAAAAAAGGAACACATTAATTTGAAAAATGCTTTTATCTGCATGTAACAGAGGTGAAAAATAATACGTTTGTTGTGTCTATTCATTAGAATAACATATATAAACACACCGATACAATATAATATTCAGAAACGGTAAAGTAAAGGTGTCCTAGAGAAAATATGCCAGAAAGTCAGTTAGATTGCGAATAGCAAGATGTGCAACTCTGTATATTGCTGTAAACGCGTTAGGTTAGAAAGAGTATCGTTTCTTCCACCGTAAAATAATATTTCTGTAGCAGTATCAGTAGCCTATGTCTTACATCCCCTTCACTGCCGGGAGCAGTTCGGAACGTGCACAATATTTCGTCCGATTCAATTTGATTGTGTTATGCCATATGCGAAATTCTTTTTTGGAAATGATTTTTGTGCAAAATGCGAGATGCTAAATGATTTTAAAATGCTTCCTGCGAAATGCGAGATGCGAAGGAAATCCGTTATTCAGGAGGTGTTACTATATTTAGATTGCACATAGCACGAGCTTCCGTAATTCCGTACCCGGCCATTCGATTGGTCGAAAATGAAACTATTGTTTTATATATAGCATTTGCATAACGCATTTCGCAAGAAGCATTGAGCCCCGGCGTTCCATAGTAAACGCCCCCCCCCCCCCAACTGAGAAACCTGGACCCGCTACTGGGATCTGTCACTAATCGCCTTATCAAACAATAATGTTATTTGTACTGCGTTTTGATCCGGGAGGTTGTAATCGAATCGAGTGGATTTTTGCAGATTCGGATTTCACGAGGCGCAAGCCGAGTGAAATCAAATTCTGCAAAAATCCACGAGAGTCGAATTCGACATTCCGGATCAAAACGCTGTAATAATAACCCTTTTATTATATACATTTGTGGTTAGATCAATTAAAAGCCACGTGTTTTCATAATAAATGTCATTATAACGACGCGCTATTTTGTTTTATGACGTCATTATAACATCGTGCAACGATACTTATGACGTGACGTCACAAGAGTGGAATACGGACTACCGTATTTTGCGATATGTATTGCGTGTGGATTTATGATGGGTATATAATAAACAATTTTATTCAACGAGTTCAGGAAATATGTTTGTTAGCGTATTTACTAACATAAATTTATGCTTTATTGTTATAAAATGTCCTTAACGAGTGGGGGGCGGGGCAATTTTGTCACGTGACCTACAATTGGTAACGTATTTACAGGAAGTAAGGCAAAAGAGCACAAGTCAGGTAAGTTATTGCATATTTCTACGTTATGAACTCGCTCCTACATTTGAGAGACCTAGTCTACCGACTCCATCAATTCATAGGCTTTCCGAAAGTGTGCGTATTGTCTTCCAGAACGTTTTACGTTTTGAGAACACTCAAACAATATTTCCCAAACACGGCATGCCAACGAACTCACATTTGACCAATTTGTTATGAAAACGTCCCATTATACCGTAAATATAAGAAGTGTTTTAAAGTGGCCTCCCTGATGTTAAAGGAGATTCTACTCGTCTTAGGTGCCTTTAATTGCAGGATTTTAAAACTAAAAGCCAAAGAGGCATATAGACTGCGATAGACTGGGTCGTATCATGCATAACCATGCGTTGCCTTTCGTCGGGAACTGCAGTATGTATTTGAATGTATCAAACACTTCTTCTGCAGGCGTTAGTTACAGCCAGGAGCGACAGTACATGGTTGCGTTCTAGGAGCAATTGGGTATCTTCCCGCTTCAGTAGTGGGCACTGACTTCCACAGGCACTGAGCCAGAGGCGTCAGCGCAAACACTGTTAACAATCATTCCAGCAATAACAAACAGTGATAGGCACTATCGTCGTAACACGAGGAGCGTTATCCACGCGACAAGAACGCGACAATAACAGATTTCGTTTATTCTGCGGATGAAACATTTACAAGAACAAACCTTTATACATTATAAGCAATTTCTTGATAAAACAAATACAAGCACCATTAAAACTATAACACCGCAGCTATAAAAAATGTTTTAAAATTGAACAACCTATGAATTTTACAATTTTTATATATCAGAACAGAACGGAAATATCAAAGCAACGCTTTGACAGTTTACCGCAACACCTCCTAAAACAATATTTATTGCGCTCGGAATTGCCGTACATTGCATAATTATGTTTTTATTCCATTTATTCTTGAAATTACTTAATAATTCGTAAATGTGATTGACCTCGCGATTATAGAGTTATTTCTTCTGCAATTGTCATACAGCAAGGATAATTTAAGGGATGCTGCTTAACAAAATGTCATCAAAGCGGGCACGGCGAGATTCATTAAATGTTCATTACAACGTTATTACAATATTTCCAAAAATACTTCTTGTAAACTCTTACTGAGCTGGGGGCGGGGTGGGGGAGGGAGGGCGGCGTTCACTTCTGTGATAAGTATAGCTTTTGTATTCCTTTAACCAGGTAATGGAAACTAATTTTAGAATTGTTATGAATGTTTCTTAAAACGTAAAACCAATGAGAAAGATTCATGGAAATGAAGGTCCGTGGTTATAAACAGCAAAGTGACGTTCTATTGAGACTCTAGACTGGGGGTTCTCTAGTGCGAACTGTCACGTCACAATCGAGTGAATCTCTTTTGTGAATGACCACTGTGTTAAAGTTTTTGAAATTGAGTGTAGTAGTGTGATCAATATCTTCCGGCCCAGAGGGAAGCTCAGGGACGTTAACGAGGCGGTTGTTCTCCGTTAGTCTGATGTTGTCAAGCACGTCGTTGTGAGTAGAGGTCTGAGCGGATGGTATTGGAGGGCCCAACTCGTTATCAGTCAGTGGCACCTGCAGAAGACTGAATACAGTATATGGTACACTTATGTTTTCTTCATCATCAGTTTTAAACTTCAATTACAATCAATTCCCGGTATCCGTTTATTTATAATTAAATATATACCCTACCGTTGCTCCAATGTGGAATGCAGAAGGACCATGTTGATAAAGGGTTTCCGGTTCTCTGGCGGACATGACATTCGCAGGTGCTGAAACAGTATATGAATTATCAATCAGTGTCTTTGCCACATCTGAGTATGTGTACACATGACATTCATATCAGTTAAACTATAATGCACCTGTCAATTGTAACCACGGCTCCCCCAGGTCCGGGGAATAGCGGGGACTTTGACTTTCGGTCCAGCCAACCCCGGCTAAAATCCCCGTCCTGCGGGGACGAACAGATGGTAAATTCCCCGCCAAATGCCCCCGCACCCCATGGACCCTAGGTTAGGCCCATTCCCGGCTATATTTACAGCGAAGACAAAACCACCACATTCACCCGGCATTGCGGGGCCACCTGAAAGGTAAAAACACGGCCCATTTCCCCGGCTATCCCCGGTATACCCCCGGACCTGGGGGGGGGGGGGGGCGTGGTTACAATTGACTGGTGCGTAATAGCTCAAGGTTAAACGGAAAATTATTCAAAGATCGGTCGGTGAAACAGCAATACAAACAGTTACACTAGTATTTCTCATTTACCATTTTCACTCATGAGATCATGTCTAGGACCAAGCAAATGCTGGAGTTCCTTAGGATTTCCAACCGCGGTCGGGGAAACGTTTATTGTTTGAAGTTCAATGTCGTCTGTATGTTGATCTCCTTGATTTTGAAGTAATAATCTAGGACATCGAGCTATCTGGTTTGAAACAAAACGGTTTATGTTTGGTTTCTTGGCAAAATACAGCGTCGCCGTAACCAACACTAAGACAACAGGTATAGACACCAACCCGAACCTCCAACTGCCATCATTATTGTTGTTTTGCCGGACCGTATTTTGGTCGGGATTTAGTTTGAAGTCTGAAATTGAATTTCATATTCATTATCTAATCATCGAAGGGATCCCGTCCATTACTGTCTACTGGGTTTCCGAATATATATTTATATATCAATAATAGATATTGGAAATTAACCCTTAAAATAGACTTCAATCGGTTTTATCCGAATTATTTATAGATTCATTAAAATATCTTCATGTAAACCGGTTATTACAATACAACTTACAGTTACAGCCGATGAATTTGAAATCATTTAGTACTAGGCGTAATAATAAGATTTTCACTTCACGCGAGTGTTTAAAGGTCCACCTACTGCCACTCATCCGACACGCACTCCCTGCGTCAGATTTTGCGTTGACAATATGTTAGCAAATGAGGTTGTATTCTAACTTGGTAAGATGACCTGAAGTAAAATCTTAGTGATTAAGAAAGACTCGTTCGCTACGCCTCCGCCGCCCGTTCTTGATCATTAAGACTTTAATACATGTCATCAAACTATTTCTTACATAAACACAGAAGATAATTAGTGAACTGACTTGGGCAGTGGAATGCACATCTTTGTGAAGAACTGGCGGATGGTTCACAAATGTCCGAGCACGGCCGGAAATCTCCTAACGCATTGTTGTAGTAGATGGTTTCCCCTGAGATCTCTACATTGAAATAAGTAGTATATATGACAAATAAACGACCCTGTATAGCATGTAGATCCAGTATGATCCTCTATGCTGTCTTGATTTATGATGATGTTCGGTTTAAGTCTTATTTAAGAAAGTGTTTATCTTTTAAAATATATATTTGATTAACAGGTCGATCACTGTAATAATTAAATTAAGTATAGATAAGCGTTTTAACTATCTAAAATATTAAAATATTAAAATATGGCACTCACCATTGGTATCGCGTCCTTCAATGGTTATATTAAGATATATCAAACAAACACAACAGTATATATTAAAACATTTTTTCATCAAATCCATCTTTATCTCTTCACCCTCCTATCTAATCGACTTATAATGAGCATTATACCATGCTCCTCGACTTTATATGGGATTTCGATTTGAAATTTGGAAAACCATTTATTGCTTGGAATCAGGCTAATCATATTAAATATTATTTTGATTAAGCATATGTAAGGTGAATAATGAATACCCCAAAACACATCGCAGATTAAGATTTGGAGATACATGAATGTGTTTTATATTTAAACTAATATTTGTGTAGAGCAAAAAGCTACTAGTGTGCAGCAAAATTATTTTTGTTAAACGTTTAACTGTTTAATATGTTATTTTATTATCTTTCTTTTCAAAAATACACTTCGGGAAGTGGAATGTTGCAGGGGCGGCTCGTGAAGAGGGCGTAACTTGGTAAGGGTGCAGCTTTTTGAAATTCGCCCCTCCATTAGAACCGAAATTTACATGCCTTAAAATTTTCACTGTGTTACTCGCCAAAGTAAATTTTTAACATTTCTAGTTCGAAAGGTGCATTTTAAGCGTATTTTATGACTTTCTCCGATATTGACGCTATATAAGTAAACTTGGACAAGGGGGGCGGGGGGGGGGGGGACGCCACTACACTGAATCCGCATGTGTGTTGTGGTTCATGCTGATAGTTTATTGTCGAGGGTTGAGTTTGCGGAAAAGGTAACCTTTAGGTATGTAAAGTATCATTTCTAATATCGGCATGTACGTGATAATAAAATTATTGAGGATAACACCACTCACCCATTGCATAACAAATTATCCATCAAGATCCGCCATTTAAACTATTTTAAAAATATGTATACCAAAATATGACATCTTCTGACTTTCTGCGACCGCATACTTAAAAGCCCCTAAATACAGCGAACGAAGTGGGGCCTCAGCATCATCGTTTCATTCGCAATGCAGAAATCCAGAGTTTAAAGCCTCAATTAGATTTCAGGGGCAAACGTGTTTTAATCACAGAGACTTGAATGTATGATGCAGATCCCAACAGCTGCCCCTGGCTTACTTTAAATACTTGCATGTGGCCTCAGTTGGGTAAAATCAGTCCGTAAAACATCACCTTTGGCCATATTTGTTCGACCAAGAAAGAGACACATCAGCGAAATCAACCAAAGTCGAAATAACGGAAGACAGTAAGTGTCACGTTTAACTTAAGGGGCGACCAAGGAAGGATTCGACGTTAGAGGGGGCGTAACCTTTTGACCCGCGTTCCTCCCTCAGAACCGGAATTTTATCTGGTTTAATGTGTTGGTAGGGAGGATTCGGGTACTCCCACAAGGAAATTTTAATAATTTCAAGTTCGAAATGGTGCATTTTGAGTATTCTATAACTTTTTTCTCCAATATTGAAATAAAAGTAAACTATATTTTTGGGGGGATTATGGGTGTGTGTGTGGGGGGGGGGGCGCCAGGTGCGCCCACCCCCTTTGATCTGCTAGTGAACTTAATGTTTTCAGTACTAGAAAAGAAAGGTTCAAACGGTTTTAATATAATTAATTATAGGTTATGTAATAATGAAATGAGCTGTCCCACCTGCATCTAATGTACATGTACTATACTTGGTATTGGATCGGGGTTCCTTACTCGTCGTATAAGGTGCACAATATAAAATATAAATTACTATTGTCTAGAATTTATAGACTCAGCAGCTCAATCAACCGAAGTTTAAATGACAGAAGACAATAACTGTCAGGGTTAACTTAATGTCTTATTGATATAATTTATCATATGATATGCCAATAACGAAACCAGCAACGTTTACGAATTTATTCAATGGTTTATTGATAAATGTTTGAGTTGTCACACTTACATTGAATGTATTATAATTGGAAATTATCATCTTGATTTATTTTTTATTTTTTGTTGTAGATGTTTTCAACCTACATCTACAGTCCCAACGTAGCTATAGAGCAGCAAAGACGTGACACAACATAAACATAACGCGTCCCATCGGTCGATACTGTCAGCGTTTGTTGACACGTTGTGCTGCGGTTAGCTATGTTGAGACTTCCTCGCACCCATGTGACCCTGTCCCGCCATAACACGCTGTGCTGCGGTTAGCTATATTGAGACTTCCTCGCACCCACGTTACCCTGCACCGCCATAACACGCTGTGCTGCGGTTAGCTATGTTGAGACTTCCTCGCACCCACGTTACCCTGCACCGCCATAACACGCTGTGCTGTGGTAAGCTATGTTGAGACTTCCTCGCACCCACGTTACCCTGCCCCGCCATAACACGCTGTGCTGCGGTAAGCTATGTTGAGACCTCCTCGCACCCACGTTACCCTGTCCCGCCATAACACCCTGTGCTGCGGTTAGCTATGTTGAGACTTCCTCGCACCCACGTTACCCTGTCCCGCCATAACACGCTGTGCTGCGGTTAGCTATGTTGAGACCTCCTCGCACCCACGTTACCCTGTCCCGCCATAACACGCTGTGCTGCGGTTTGCTATGTTGAGACTTCCTCGCGCCCACGTTACCCTGCCCCGCCATAACACGCTGTGCTGCGGTAAGCTATGTTGAGACCTCCTCGCACCCACGTTACCCTGTCCCGCCATAACACGCTGTGCTGCGGTAAGCTATGTTGAGACCTCCTCGCACCCACGTTACCCTGCCCCGCCATAACACGCTGCTATGTTGAGACCTCTTCGCACCCACGTTACCCTGTCCCGCCATAACACGCTGTGCTGCGGTAAGCTATGTTGAGACCTCCTCGCACCCACGTTACCCTGCCCCGCCATAACACGTTGTGCTGCGGTAAGCTATGTTGAGACTTCCTCCGCTGAGCTGCGGTTAGCTATGTTGAGACTTCCTCGCACCCACGTTATCCTGCCCCGCCATAACACGCTGTGCTGCAGTAAGCTATGTTGAGACTTCCTCGCACCCACGTTACCCTGTCCCGCCATAACACGCTGTGCTGCGGTAAGCTATGTTGAGACTTCTTCGCACCCACGTTACCCTGTCCCGCCATAACACGCTGTGCTGCGGTAAGCTATGTTGAGACCTCCTCGCACCCACGTTACCCTGTCCCGCCATAACACGCTGTGCTGCGGTTACCTATGTTGAGACCTCCTCGCACCCACGTTACCCTGTCCCGCCATAACACGCTGTGCTGCGGTAAGCTATGTTGAGACTTCCTCGCACCCACGTTACCCTGTCCCGCCATAACACGCTGTGCTGCGGTTAGCTATGTTGAGACTTCCTCGCACCCACGTTACCCTGTCCCGCCATAACACGCTGTGCTGCGGTTAGCTATGTTGAGACCTCCTCGCACCCACGTTACCCTGTCCCGCCATAACACGCTGTGCTGCGGTTAGCTATGTTGAGACCTCCTCGCACCCACGTTACCCTGTCCCGCCATAACACGCTGTGCTGCGGTAAGCTATGTTGAGACCTCCTCGCACCCACGTTACCCTGTCCCGCCATAACACGCTGTGCTGTGGTAAGCTATGTTGAGACTTCCTCGCACCCACGTTACCCTGTCCCGCCATAACACGCTGTGCTGCGGTTAGCTATGTTGAGACTTCCTCGCACCCACGTTACCCTGTCCCGCCATAACACGCTGTGCTGCGGTTAGCTATGTTGAGACTTCCTCGCACCCACGTTACCCTGTCCCGCCATAACACGTTGTGCTGCGGTTAGCTATGTTGAGACTTCCTCGCACCCACGTTACCCTGTCCCGCCATAACACGTTGTGCTGCGGTTAGCTATGTTGAGACTTCCTCGCACCCACGTTACCCTGTCCCGCCATAACACGCTGTGCTGCGGTTAGCTATGTTGAGACCTCCTCGCACCCACGTTACCCTGCCCCGCCATAACACGCTGTGCTGCGGTTAGCTATGTTGAGACTTCCTCGCACCCACGTTACCCTGCCCCGCCATAACACGCTGTGCTGCGGTTAGCTATGTTGAGACCTCCTCGCACCCACGTTACCCTGTCCCGCCATAACACGCTGTGCTGCGGTTAGCTATGTTGAGACTTCCTCGCACCCACGTTACCCTGCCCCGCCATAACACGCTGTGCTGCGGTTAGCTATGTTGAGACTTCCTCGCACCCACGTTACCCTGTCCCGCCATAACACGCTGTGCTGCGGTTAGCTATGTTGAGACTTCCTCGCACCCACGTTACCCTGTCCCGCCATAACACGCTGTGCTGCGGTAAGCTATGTTGAGACTTCCTCGCACCCACGTTACCCTGTCCCGCCATAACACGCTGTGCTGCGGTAAGCTATGTTGAGACTTCCTCGCACCCACGTTACCCTGTCCCGCCATAACACGCTGTGCTGCGGTTAGCTATGTTGAGACTTCCTCGCACCCACGTTACCCTGTCCCGCCATAACACGCTGTGCTGCGGTTAGCTATGTTGAGACTTCCTCGCACCCACGTTACCCTGCCCCGCCATAACACGTTGTGCTGCGGTTAGCTATGTTGAGACCTCCTCGCACCCACGTTACCCTGTCCCGCCATAACACGCTGTGCTGCGGTAAGCTATGTTGAGACTTCCTCGCACCCACGTTACCCTGTCCCGCCATAACACGTTGTGCTGCGGTTAGCTATGTTGAGACTTCCTCGCACCCACGTTACCCCGTCCCGCCATAACACGTTGTGCTGCGGTTAGCTATGTTGAGACTTCCTCGCACCCACGTTACCCTGTCCCGCCATAACACGCTGAGCTGCGGTTAGCTATGTTGAGACTTCCTCGCACCCACGTTACCCTGCCCCGCCATAACACGTTGTGCTGCGGTAAGCTATGTTGAGACCTCTTGGCACCCACGTTACCCTGCCCCGCCATAACACGCTGTGCTGCGGTAAGCTATGTTGAGACCTCCTCGCACCCACGTTACCCTGTCCCGCCATAACACGCTGTGCTGCGGTAAGCTATGTTGAGACCTCCTCGCACCCACGTTACCCTGCCCCGCCATAACACGTTGTGCTGCGGTAAGCTATGTTGAGACTTCCTCGCACCCACGTTACCCTGTCCCGCCATAACACGCTGTGCTGCGGTAAGCTATGTTGAGACTTCCTCGCACCCACGTTACCCTGTCCCGCCATAACACGCTGTGCTGCGGTAAGCTATGTTGAGACTTCCTCGCACCCACGTTACCCTGTCCCGCCATAACACGCTGTGCTGCGGTAAGCTATGTTGAGACTTCCTCGCACCCACGTTACCCTGTCCCGCCATAACACGCTGAGCTGCGGTTAGCTATGTTGAGACTTCCTCGCACCCACGTTACCCTGTCCCGCCATAACACGCTGTGCTGCGGTTAGCTATGTTGAGACCTCTTCGCACCCACGTTACCCTGCCCCGCCATAACACGCTGTGCTGCGGTAAGCTATGTTGAGACCTCTTCGCACCCACGTTACCCTGTCCCGCCATAACACGCTGTGCTGCGGTAAGCTATGTTGAGACCTCTTCGCACCCACGTTACCCTGTCCCGCCATAACACGCTGTGCTGTGGTAAGCTATGTTGAGACCTCCTCGCACCCACGTTACCCTGCCCCGCCATAACACGCTGAGCTGCGGTTAGCTATGTTGAGACTTCCTCGCACCCACGTTATCCTGCCCCGCCATAACACGCTGTGCTGCGGTTAGCTATGTTGAGACTTCCTCGCACCCACGTTACCCTGTCCCGCCATAACACGCTGTGCTGCGGTAAGCTATGTTGAGACCTCCTCGCACCCACGTTACCCTGTCCCGCCATAACACGCTGTGCTGCGGTTAGCTATGTTGAGACCTCCTCGCACCCACGTTACCCTGTCCCGCCATAACACGCTGTGCTGCGGTTAGCTATGTTGAGACCTCCTCGCACCCACGTTACCCTGTCCCGCCATAACACGCTGTGCTGCGGTTAGCTATGTTGAGACTTCCTCGCACCCACGTTACCCTGTCCCGCCATAACACGCTGTGCTGCGGTTAGCTATGTTGAGACTTCCTCGCACCCACGTTACCCTGTCCCGCCATAACACGCTGTGCTGCGGTTAGCTATGTTGAGACCTCCTCGCACCCACGTTACCCTGTCCCGCCATAACACGCTGTGCTGCGGTTAGCTATGTTGAGACCTCCTCGCACCCACGTTACCCTGCCCCGCCATAACACGCTGTGCTGCGGTTAGCTATGTTGAGACCTCCTCGCACCCACGTTACCCTGCCCCGCCATAACACGCTGTGCTGCGGTTAGCTATGTTGAGACCTCCTCGCACCCACGTTACCCTGTCCCGCCATAACACGCTGAGCTGCGGTTAGCTATGTTGAGACTTCCTCGCACCCACGTTATCCTGCCCCGCCATAACACGCTGTGCTGCGGTAAGCTATGTTGAGACTTCCTCGCTCCCACGTTACCCTGCCCCGCCATAACACGTTGTGCTGCGGTTAGCTATGTTGAGACCTCCTCGCACCCACGTTACCCTGCCCCGCCATAACACGCTGTGCTGCGGTTAGCTATGTTGAGACTTCCTCGCACCCACGTTACCCTGTCCCGCCATAACACGCCGTGTCACTATATAATAAGTTTTAACACGTTGTAGCACATTATGACCTGCAGTATGCTTAGGTACGTCGTATTGATACATAAATAAATAAAATGACCTGCAGTAGACGTTATTGGCATTGTACACAGGTCAGTGATTGGAAGCTGTGTTTTATTTTCGCTTCGTATTACACCATATTTATACTACAAGAACACAATTTCATACAAAAACACTAACGGGAAACAGGAAACAATTCCTTGCATAGCACTGTCTAAGAAGTTTCTGGCACAGTATTTACTTGTGACTGGTGTTGTTTTCTAGGTCATCAAACAGTGAAGTCTTAACTTCGAAGCTGCAGTTGAACCCTGCAGACGTGGGGCTTGTGTCCACCACCGTACACGTTGGTGAGGACGAAGGTGGTGTTGAACCCTGCAGACGTGGGGTTTGTGTCCATCACCTTACACGTCGGTGAGGACGAAGGTGGAGTTGAACCCTGCAGACATGGGGCTTGTGTCCACCACCGTACACGTCGGTGAGGACGAAGGTGGAGTTGAACCCTGCAAACATGGGGTTTGTGTCCACCACAGTACACGTCGGTGAGGACGAAAGTGGAGTTGAACCCTGCAAACATGGGGTTTGTGTCCACCACAGTACACGTCGGTGAGGACGAAAGTGGAGTTGAACCCTGCAGACACGGGGCTTGTGTCCATCACCGTACACGTCGGTGATGTCGAAGGTGGAGTTGAACCCTGCAAACATGGGGTTTGTGTCCATCACCGTACACGTCTGCTGACATGGGGCTTGTGTCCACCACAGTACACGTCGGTGAGGACGAAGATGGAGTTGAACCCTGCAGACACGGGGTTTGTGTCCATCACAGTACACGTCGGTGAGGACGAAGATGGAGTTGAACCCTGCAGACACGGGGTTTGTGTCCATCACAGTACACGTCGGTGAGGACGAAGATGGAGTTGAACCCTGCTGACACGGGTGCTTGTGTCCATCACAGTACACGTCGGTGAGGACGAAGATGGAGTTGAACCCTGCTGACGTGGGGCTTGTGTCCATCACAGTTCACGTCGGTGAGGTCGAAGGTGGAGTTGAATCCTGCTGACATGGGGTTTGTGTCCATCACCGTACACGTCGGTGAGGTCGAAGATGGAGTTGAATCCTGCTGACATGGGGTTTGTGTCCATCACCGTACACGTCGGTGAGGTCGAAGGTGGAGTTGAATCCTGCTGACATGGGGTTTGTGTCCATCACAGTACACGTCGGTGAGGACGAGGGTGGAGATGAACCCTGCTGACATGGGGCTTGTGTCCATCACCGTACACGTCGGTGAGGACGAAGGTGGAGTTGAACCCTGCTGACATGGGGCTTGTGTCCATCACAGTACACGTCGGTGAGGACGAAGGTGGAGTTGAACCCTGCTGACGTGGGGCTTGTGTCCATCACAGTACACGTCGGTGAGGACGAAGGTGGAGTTGAACCCTGCTGACATGGGGCTTGTGTCCATCACCGTACACGTCGGTGAGGTCGAAGGTGGAGTTGAACCCTGCAGACATGGGGTTTGTGTCCACCACAGTACACGTCGGTGAGGTCGAAGGTGGAGTTGAACCCAGCAGACATGGCGTTTGTGTCCACCACCGTACGCGTCGGTGTGGACGAAGGTGGAGTTGAACCCTTCAGACACGGAGTTTGTGTCCACCACAGTACACGTCGGTGAGGTCGAAGTTGGAGTCTGAACCTGCAGACATGGGGTTTGTGTCCACCACAGTACACGTCGAAGAGGTCGAAGTTGGAGTCTGAACCTGCAGACATGGGGTGTGTGTCCTCCACAGTACACATAGGCGAGGTCAAAGGCGGAGTTGAACCCTGCTGACATTGGGTTTGTGTCCACCACAGTACCCGTTGGTGAGGTCGAAGGTGGAGTTGAACCCTGCTGACATGGGGTTTGTGTCCTCCTCAGTACACGTCGATGAGGCCGAAGGTGGAGTTGGACCCTGTTAACATGGGGTTTGTGTCCTCCACATTACACGTCGGCGAGGTCGAAGGTGATGTTGAACCCTGCAGACATGGGGTTTGTGTCCCCCACAGGACACGTCGGTGAGGTCGAAGGTGGAGTTGGACCCTGCTAACATGGGGTTTGTGTCCTCCACATTACACGTCGGTGAGGTCGAAGGTGATGTTGAACCCTGCAGAAATGGGGTTTGTGTCCATCACAGTACACGTCGGTGAGGTCGAAGCTGATGTTGAACCCTGCAGACATGGGGTTTGTGTCCACCACAGTACGCATCTGTGAGGTCGAAGGTGGAGTTGAACCCTGCAGACATGGGGTTTGTGTCCTCCACAGTACACGTCGGTGAGAACGAAGGTGGGGTTGAACCCTGCAGACATGGGGTTTGTGTCATCCACAGTACACGTCGGTGAGGTCGAAGGTGGAGTTGAACACTGCTGACATGGCGTTTGTGTCCACCACAGTACACGTCGGTGAGGTCGAAGGTGGAGTTGACGACTGCTGACATGGCGTTTGTGTCCACCACAGTACACGTAGGTGAGGTCGAAGGTGGAGTTGAACACTGCTGACAAGGGGTGTGTGTCCTCCACAGTACGCGTCGGTGAGGACGAAGGTGGAGTTGAACCCTGCTGACATGGCGTTTGTGTCCACCACAGTTACACGTCGGTGAGGCCGAAGGTGGAGCAAACTGTGGGCACGACACCTCTGACCAGTGATTATGTGACCCGGTCTGACATACTCATAAAAGGGCATTGTGATTGTTATGACGCACCAACTCCATGTATGGCACTGGGCACCCTTTCGAATGACTGATAATCGATAATTCGCCCCAAAAGCTGGAAGCTGCGACGACACAAGTTGTCTTTTTTCGCTGTCTTATTTGCACCCACAGAACGGGTCACTAGGCGGTCTTACTTAATGCGTTGTAGTCAGGACGTCATACTTGATTCGCAATAGTCAGGCGGTCAAACTTGATGCGCAGAGATCTTTGGGGTGACCTGCAATGACAATACAACAAGAAAACATTCTTAAAATATATACCAATTCAGAAAGCAATGCTTATATATAATGACATTGCAGTTGACTTTGCGACAAGTTAAGATCCTATTCAGATGTCGAACTAATCATGAGTCTCATAACATTTTCAACACACTACTAAAACAAAACAGACTTGAATCAGATTGTTTCGCAGAAAAAAAAATCAGGTCGAATTTTGTAGCCGTACACTGTTCCTTTAAACAAACACTCTTCATATTTCAAGAACTTTACTCAATTTTGTAGTTTTATATATATCTCTGATATGCAACTTTTTATTGTAATGGGCTAACACGCTTCAGTAAAGCATTGTTATTATAATGATACATTTATTTATAGAAACAATATCAATTCTATTAATAATATAAAAAAAGATTGAAGAAAACAAACCGGAAGGCATAAAAAAATAATAAAACACAAAAATGGGACAAGAACCGCACCTTTTGAAGATTTGTCGCTCCAGAATGAAGCTCTAAAATATGACTTTTATAACATGTAGGTTTTATGTGCACCACTGCGACCATTTATACAAATGCAATTTTCACGGGAAGGGATATAGAAATTTGCTATTTAAACCTCCAAAATTTATATAAATAAAACAATCTCCCAGGGTCTAAAACCTTGGTCGAATTTGTGCGTGAACTAGTCATGGAAAAGAAAAAACTAGCGGTGCTGGTTTTCGAGCCTGGCTCTCAGAGCCACCACTCGCACGTGTGTTCGTGCATGGTACGAGATCTGTCTTCTCTCTTTTATCTTTCCATTGACTCTCTGAGTCAACATGGTACATGCGAATGTGGTGGCATTCTCCTCTACATGACTCTGGTACATGACTCTGGTACAATGACTGGTACAATGACTCTGGTACAATGACTCTGGTACCATAACTCTGGTACATGACTCTGGTACCATAACTCTGGTACAATGACTGGTACAATGACTCTGGTACAATGACTCTGGTACCATAACTCTGGTACATGACTCTGGTACCATAACTCTGGTACCATGACTCTGGTACAATGACTCTGGTACCATGACTCTGGTACCATGACTCTGGTACAATGACTCTGGTACCATGGCTCTGGTACCATGACTCTGGTACCATGACTCTGGTACCATAACTCTGGTTCAATGACTCTGGTACCATGACTCTGGTACAATGACTCTGGTTCAATGACTCTGGTACCATGCCTGGTACAATGACTCTGGTGCTATGACTCTGGTACAATGACTCTGGTACATGACTCTGGTACCATGACTCTGGTACAATGACTCTGGTACCATAACTCTGGTACAATGACTCTGGTACAATGACTCTGGTACCATAACTCTGGTACAATGACTCTGGTACAATGACTCTGGTACCATAACTCTGGTACATGACTCTGGTACATGACTCTGGTACAATGACTCTGGTACAATGACTCTGGTACCATGACTCTGGTACAAAGACTCTGGTACCATGACTCTGGTTCAATGACTCTGGTACACTGACTCTGGTACAATGACTCTGGTACAATGACTCTGGTACAATGACTCTGGTACCATGTCTGGTACAATGACTCTGGTACAATGACTCTGGTACCATGTCTGGTACACTGACTCTGGTACAATGACTCTGGTACCATGACTCTGGTACTATAACTCTGGTACCACGACTGATACAATGACTCTGGTACCATGACTCTGGTACAATGACTCTGGTACCATGGCTCTGGTATTTCAATGTAGGAGGAGGAACAAGTAATAAAATACGCACAAGATGCACCAATTTCGAAGTAAAAATTGTTAAAATGTTCTTGGGAGGGTACCCGCATACCCCCTACCAACACTTAAAACGTAATGAATTACACCGCTAAGTTACGTCCCCTCATACGTCAAATCCTGGATTCGCCCCTGCTACACACGTTTTTTATTGTACTTAGTATTCAAATTCAAATGACGAATACTACCATCTAATATATTGCAATTCATTTATACATTTTGACGCGACCTACTTCGATAGATTTCATTAAAGGACTTTATAGGTGGAAGAAGTGATAGGGACAGTGAGAAGTAAGTACTGCGATACGTATGTTTGACAGCGGGAAGTTGTTGCTTTTGGAGTTGTTATTCGCTACATTCTATTCAAAAGTACTTAAGATAAGATGACATATTTGATAACTCGAACACATCAACATATCTTTATGGAATGACTTCGTGACGAGAAGAAGTGTCAAGCACGGTGAGTAGAAGTAGTGCAAGATATTTATCGTTGACCTTGACCATGCCAATATAGAGTTATTGCCCCTAGATTGGCCATACATTGCACTCTATTATATACTGTGCATCCTCGAACTATTTCTACTGTTTTCATGGACTTATTCTATAATTGGAAGAAGAGACATGCACGATATAATCTGTTAAAATGCCGAAAAACCCTTAATTTCCAATCGTAATTTCAAGTTCAATCTAAGTTGCTTATTGAATATGGCTCCGGTTTCAAAAATATTGAAGACGTTATAATAAGACAAAAATGGTATTTTCTGAACTTGTACACGTAAGACTCAAGTTACTATATATAGTTAAAAACAAAATTTGTAAAGCGCACAATATAGGTTGATGCCAATTGTGTATTCAATTTTGATGCATTATTATGTTTATCCCATTTGGCTTTAAAGATATCCCCCCCCCAAAAAAAAAGAAAAAAAAAAGAAGAGGCCATAAAATATGATTGGTGTAGATATAAAATAATATCAGCGACATCTTGGCGCTTTTTCAAACTGGGGTGATTGTAGCCATTTAGCTTTTAAATTAGAAAACACAAATATAAAGGCTAATATATTTGTATTTAAGTCAAATAAGTTAAACACACTAAAGCAGTTTTTGCATCAACTAATAGTGACAATATCTAATTTCTGTTTACTATACAAAAACTGTGTAAATCTATTTAACCGTTTATTGAAATGATTATTCTTTCATATTTAGGCTATCGATCATTATGAATGACCAAAAGATTTGTAAGTGCACTTTAGATATAACATCGATTAACATCGAGGTAATTTTGCTGTTTAATTTATATTGATTAACTATTATATTATTTTTGCATGAATTATTTTTTTGAAATACACCATAATAACGCTTCTATTACGATATACTATATAATGTTATGTAATAAAAATCATTAACTATAATTATATAGCAATTTTATTAAGTTGTTTCTTTAATCTAATTATGCCCTTTAAAGAGACGCTCTTGGCGAAAACTTAAAATTTTGTAAATTTAAGATGAAATATTACCAGTAGAATTTTTGTATTAGTTATTACATAATTTTATTAAGAATTAAGCATATACAGGTTATCATGATTTACATGTTAATAAATCACAAATGTACACATACACAAAAATGGCATTCAACACCATTAAAAAAATGCATTTCATCACAAATAATTACACGAGAGAAGGAAATGATACAATGTTCTATTGCATAATGTTGATAATAGTGTCTCTAAATTTAGAAGTTTTAATAATATATACAGCTATTTTATGCAGGAGCTGTTTACTTTTTACAGTTAGTAGTTAAACAAATTTGGACATGCTAGGCCTGTTTGTATAATGAGACGGGATAAAGTCGCTCCTTAAGTCACTATATTCATCACATACAGTCATAAAATGATATTCATCTTCAATAATATTCCTGTTACATAGTTCACATTTTTTTTTTATTTTGTCTAGGTATTCGTGTGTATCTGCTCCTTTCAATATATAGCTTTTCTGTGTTGAATGTTGTCTAACACTGCTAACTAATCACTTATTTCAAAGACAGTCTTTATTTCACGATATAACGATAATCCGCTTCACGTGTTAACTGTTTCCTTCCATTGGGTAATATAAATGAATTAAGCCTTAATTTAAATTGAGCAATAAAGCATTTAACATTTATGACCGTGTCCCTTTATAACCACACTTCATGAAAAACCAGTATGTCGAAGAATTTCTTTAATATTTGAGTGCCAATTACTTTCGTTATTATCACAATTCTATAACATATTAACATTAATAACACAAAGAGCATAATAATACAAGCATTATCATAGCAACTTATCAGCTTAAACCAATATTTCATAATGCGTATTTTTTTCTGCTGATAATCAATGGTAACCTTCCATTTTTACACCTAACTTGTGCTTGAGAAACTTTTTATGCAATCTCTCAAATTGTCAGCACTCGAGAACCCCCATATTTCGCAGCGATAGCTTAGTACTGAAGTTACATAAGTATCAAACAAATCAAAAGTCATCTTCAATGTAATACACATATCTTTTATACTATTATTTAATGTACTTACAGATTTAAGTCCTTTACTGGCCAAGTTTACAATACTCTTTCTGTACGTTCCCCTTGAGGTCATTACAAACCCTAGGTAATTAAAGTTTTCTACCTCTTACATTTGGATCCTTTGAATACTTCACGCCAAGTCAGTTGCCCACCTTTCCTAAAAATCATAGTTTTAGTCTTTTCGATATTTACTGTCAATTTCCACTTCTTACAATAACTGTCGAGCTAATTGAGGTCGATTGTAATCCTTGAGCGCTGTCAATAGGCAATGCACATTCGTCTGCAAACATGATTAGGAATATAGATAATTGGTCAAGTGGTAACACGTTATTTATGTTTAATTGCATGTGGCGTTCAAGATCATTGACGAAGAGTGAAGATGTAATCTCCCCTTGGAATAGGCCCACATCACTACTAAAGTAGTCCGATAGCGTATTCATATGTCTCATGCACGATTTCACATTACTGTACATTGCCGGAAACAATTTTCAATAATTTACTATCAATGCCTTCTTTAATTAACTTAAACCACAATGCCTGGAGATTAATTAAATCATAACACTTAGAGTAGTCAATAAATGCAGCATACACTCTTTTGTTTTCATTCAAATACATCTTTTAAATTACAATATTATGTAAAATGAAAATAGCATCGGTCGTGCTATGGCCTGCTTTGAACCCAAATTGTGCATCCGTCATTTTTCATACTTAGGCGACCATTTCTTCAAATGCTCGTGAATAGTTTTTCAAGACAGCTTATCAGCGTTATACCCCTGTAATTGGTCACATTTGAGGCTGGTTGCTTCTTTAAGATTGCAACTATAATTCCCGACGACCATTTTGTGAGGAACACACCATCATTAAGGATGATGTTAATTTTTTTAATGGTCTCAATATAATGTCGCACATTCAATGATATATTCATTTAAAATATTATCAATACCGTTTGCTTCGTTCCTATGATTTTGATGATGGGTGTATCAACTCAAATAGCTTTATTAGAGTTCCTCTATTATTCCTATATGTAAATATACATTACATATTACTTTATATCAATAGTATCATTCTCTCGTTCATAAATGGACATAGTACAGATAAGAAAGGTTGATAACCTAATTAAAGGGTCGAATAATTCGCACTGTGAGTTGGAGCTGAGGAGAGAATGAAGAAACAATTCCTCGGTATGATATATTAACTTTATGTCAACGAACATAAATTTCCTTTACTTGAATGTAATTATCTATTGATTGGTTCTAAAGTTTGACAAAATCTTAAACTGTTCTGCACGTAAATTGTTAAATCTTTAAAATTGCTTATTGCAGTGTTTGTTGCTAAACACTTGCTTTCTTGATACAAGGAACTCACCATATGTAATTCAAAACATTATATTTAATTACTATTTCCTGTACAGCCTTGTTGACCATTTCGCTGGTGCAGTGGGGAGAGTCAATTGGTAATGTTAATTCATATTTGTTTGAAATACTTAAACAAAACAGTAAATTAGTGCATGTGTTTTAATTTTTGGCGATCCACGCAACGAGGCCATACGCTTCATCCAGAATTGGATGCTAAATCGTTTGGTGTTCAACCAAATTAAACTGAAAATTTAATAGGTTGTCTTAAATGGGTGCGGTTGGTTACATCATGCAACTGAACTTAAAATAGATGTGTAAAGCGACCGGAATCGTGTAGTCTTGATTCAATTCATAATACATCCACATGATGATAGATGACTTAAAAAAAGTATCAACAAAAAATAGACCATTAAAAATAAATGACCGTTTCCACCATAACAATCGGTATAAACAAAATTGACCTACAGACAATTGGAGAACTTCTCGACTGTCATTGGCCCATAAATGAAAAGGAACACCTGTAGTCGACTAAATCAGCTTGTATTGGATACTTCAGTACTGCAATAGACTTATGGTGCTACAATAACATTGCTAACTATATTGATCATATTACTTTGAATAGAAGGTCTCTAATAGAAGCAATAAAGAATGGTGTGTTTCCTTTCGGCGAGGATTATATTGATTCTTACTGAGCTATAGATATGAACATACGAATAACATGTTTAAAAGTGTTCTAGATAAATGTACATAATATAATTCTTTAATTCAATATCGTGGTCCATGCCGTACTCCAATAATATATATATACATATTTATTGCATGTACCTTTTCATGTATTTTGTGTACCGATTCATTGTAAAAAACATCCTTGTTATAAGTCTTCGTTTAAAGGATTAATTAAAGATATCTATCTACCTATGTCGTGGTGATTTAGTATATTTTCTTATAATACTATCGATATAGTTAAGGTTTAAAGTTATTGCAAAGTTCGTCTAATATATTTTTGTAGTGCGGGAATTATGTTTATTGCATGTGTATATTATTTCATATTCAGACGCAAATGCCTGTCATCCTAGCCCGTGTGTGCATGGCTCCTGCTTTAGCGGACCGGCTGGTTACCTGTGCGTCTGTGATCACGGCTACACTGGCATTCACTGTGATTCGAGCATAGGTAAATCAAAAAAAAAATATCTTTAAAACATTATGTGTTAATATGCATTAGTACTTGAAAAGACATAATACGACTGAAAAACAACAATAATCTAAATAGTAAAGTTAAGATATTAGATAAAAAAAGAAGAGCAATCAGTGTTTAAACACAGCAGTAGTTTGTTATAAACAGGCTTATACCCAGGTCGGAGATCTGATAGCAGGGGTCAAGGCAAGTAGATCAAGATCAATACACAGAGGTTGTGTACTGTATATAGATTTGGGGAGGGGGGGGGGGGGGTCACTTTAAGAAGGGTTAAACTAGGCATTTAAGACTATTCTTAACTTAAATCAATTTCCTTCAATTTTAATTTGGTCAAATTAAATGAAAAGTATAAGTATAAGTTTAACGTAAAAATATGTATTTTGAATCAGATCAATGATAATTAATTATTTCAAATAGTATAAAGTAATTACATTAAAGCATAAGTGAGATACTTAACGTAAGAAAATGACTGAAGTTATGAAATGAAGATATGTAAAGAAACCATGGTGCTTATGAAGGATACCGAGTTTAATTGGAAAGAAATGAGCATAAAGCATTATATTGCTACCTGATGGGACTAAAGAAGACCACAGTTAATCGTTTAGCATTGACCAATCATTTAATATTTTTGCGCTTTCTGCTTTTAAATACACGGTTACAATCTTGTAATTAGTATTTTCCATAATTACATTTTTTTATTAAGTAGTCAAAAGTCAAACAGTCAAAATTAGTGTTTGTTATTCATGTGTATGTTTTGATTTTAAATAAGAGTGTCACTTTAAATACCAACAACGGGAACAAGCGAAGTAGCCTTAGATTGAACCAACAACTCGGATGCTATATTCATTACAGGGCACGTTTTCATATAGATAGACGCTACATATTAATTGTCCATACTATTTGTAAGAGCCTAGAAGCAGTACTTATAAAGAATTTCATCTTCGAACAAAGTGTTGAAATGCCACCATGACCACAGTGCCTTTTAAATTCAAAATGGCACAGTTGCTATCAAAGGTCAATATATCTTGACAAACCAGTTACCTACTTTCACCATTACGATAACACGTTCCTAAAAATAATCACCGCATTTACACACTATCATTTACTCTAGTTTCTGAAAGTGTGCCCCTGCTTATGTACAAGCCAGGGATAGTCAGGGCAGTTAGGTTAATCATGACAATACACGATAAAAACCCTTTGATGTTTAAGACATACACATGAACACATTGTTATAAAAATGATATTTTTTACAATTTGATAAATAGACAAATCAAATTTTAACTAGTATACTGATTAACCCTAACATGTTTGAATGCTTCATTTTAATCAAGCCGCTTTTAAAGCAACACTTATTTTTCAACATTTTCCTTTTCTAAAGTTCTGAAAAACATGCCTACATGTTTTAATATTAAATATTGTTAGTGTCATAGTGTATATGGTCAGTGTCACTGTTTATTATGTCAGTGTCATAGTTTATATCCTCAGTGTCATAGTTTATATGTTCGGTGTCATAGTTTATATGGCCAGTGTCATAGTTTATATTCTCAGTTTCATAGTTTTTATGGTCAGAGTCATAGCTTATATGGCCAGTGTCAAAGTTTAAATTCTCAGTGTCATAGTTTATATGGTCAGTATTATAGTTTATATGGTCAGAGTCATAGTTTATATGGCCAGTGTCATAGTCTTTATGGCTAGTGTCATAGTTTATATTTTCTGTATCAAAGTTTATACGGTCAGTAACATATTTTATATGGCCAGTGTCATAGTTAATATAGTCAGTGACATACATTATATGGTCATTGTCACGGTTTATATTGTCAGTGTCATAGTTTATCTGGTCAGTGTCTTAGTTTATATGGTCAGTGTCATAATTTATATTCTCAGTTTCATAGTTTATATGGTCAGTGTCATAGTCTATATTGTCAGTGACATATATTATATGGTCAGTGCCATTGTTTATATTGTGAGTGTCATAGTTTATATTGTCAGTGTCATAGTTTATATTGTCAGTGTCATAGTTTATATTGTCAGTGTCCTATTTAAAATGGTCAGTGTCACTGTTTATATTGCAAGTGTCGTAGTAATTATGATTAGTGTTACTGTTCATATTCTCAGAGTCATTATATTGTTAGTGTCATAGTTAATATGGCCAGTGTCATAGTTAATATAGTCAGTGTCCTAGTTAAAATGGTCAGTGTCACTGTTTATATTGCAAGTGTCATAGTAATTATGATCAGTGTTACTGTTTATATTCTCAGAGTCATTATATTGTTAGTGTCATAGTTTATATGGCCAGTGCCATAGTTTATATTCTCAGTATCATAGTTTATACTTTCAGTAACATACTTTATATGGAAGTGTTCAAGTTAATATAGTCAGTGTCATAGCTTAAATGGCCAGTGCCACTGTCTATATTGTCAGTGTCATAGTTAATATCTTCAGTGTCATAGTTAATATGGCCAGTGTCATAGTTTATATTCTCAGTTTTATATTTTTTATTGTCAGTGTCATGGTGTATATTGTCAGTGTCATAGTTTATATTGTCAGTGACATATATTATATGGTGAGTGTCATTTTTTATATCGTCAGTATCATAGTTTATATTGTCAGTGACATAGATTATATTCTAAGAGTCATTTTATTGTTAGTGTCATAGTTTATATGGCCAGTGTCATAGTTTATATTGCCAGTCTCATAGTTTATATCGTCAGTGTCACTGTTTATATTGTCAGTATCACAGTTTATATTGTCAGCGTCATAGTTTATATGGCCAGTGTCATAGTTTATTTTCTCAGTTTTATAGTTAATATGGTCAGTTTCACTGTTTATATTGCCAGTGTCATAGTAAATATGGTCAGTGTTATAGGTTATATCGTCAGAGTCATAGCTTATATTCTCAGTTTTATAGTTTATATCGTCAGTGTCATAGTTTATATCGTCAGTGTCATAGTTTATATTGTCAGTGTCATAGTTTATATCCTCAGTATCATAGTTTATATCGTCAGTTTCATAGTTTATATTGTCAGTGTCATAGTTTATATCCTCAGTATCATAGTTTATATCCTCAGTATCATAGTTTATATCGTCAGTTTCATAGTTTATATCGCCATTCAGGCGGCATTGAGACGTGTCTGTCGTGCCCTGCCAGACTCACGGACGTGCCGTGTACCCACGTGCAGAAGTGCTCATCGGGCCAGGTAACTTACGAACATCCCTTACATACAGTAACGAAACTGATTCGTTGATATGAAAGCACCTACTAAATACTTCTAATGACATGCTTACAATAAAACTTCGTTGAATATTACTTCAATATTGCATTTTATGTAAAATATATTTTACAACCCGGATGTTTCCTGTTATGTGCAGCAATGTTTCGCACGTATCCTGGCAACGTCTTCCGGTGACCTGCTTCACGAGTACGGCTGTAAAGACTCGCAGGTAGAGACACACATACCGTTATACTGTAATACTCTTGTATATGCGCTCTTGAGTATAAGCCTATATTTCACTTAAAATGGTTAACACGACTTATGTTCCATTTCTGTATGGCAATTTTGAGTCAGAACTAGAATAGGTCATCGAAAGCAACCTATATTCACTCGCGGGTCCAGGAGTGCGGTGGTGGGGGTCTGAGGTTCGGGCGCGAGTCAAAGGTTTACAACCCTTAGTTACGCTCTCTCTCACTTCGTTTCCTGGATCCGCCCCTGACATTGATCCAGTGGTGACAAATTCAGAAGACATTTCCAAAATGGCTGGCCGTTTTGTTGATACTTAAATAGTTGACATGTTTTGTAAATGGCTTTGAGGGCATGCGGGAAACAAGGAAACTAGAATACAATCAGTCAATAGTAAAAGGTTACATAATTGTTATTACAACTGGTTACAGCTATGTGGTGCAAGATCGGTGATTGGAAGGAGAGAGACACCAACGTCCATGACATCCCGCCAGACACAGACTGGTTTTCCACTGTGCGAACGATGCTGCTTGGGGGCGATATGCAACATGAACATGTGTGGCCAAGCTCCAAGTACGGTTGTTGTTTGAGTACTTCATTGCACAAGGTGCACTCTTGTCAAAGCCTGCGTCGACTCTCTCAGTCATCGGTCTAAGCAAAAACTTCATTAAGCAGCTTATCGTTGATGTATCTTTGAACAAGGTAGACAAAAGTCAAAAATAATGTTTACTTGAAAATTGGCAAATTATATTTGAAAAGTGCTGAAATAAATAAATCAATTCAGACGGAATTCCATAACAGTTTTGAAAACTCTTTTAAATCTGCCATATACATGTATACTGTATTACAGAAGTTTTTAAAGCTGTACGATCCCTCGAGAGATATGGGTTTTATTTTTTATTTTTTTATCCATTTGCCATTGCATTTATGATGGTGCTTCGATTTCAATGCAATACAATGTTTGTAAATGGCAGTAAATCCATTAAACAATGCAAATACAGTAAATGAACATGTTTGGAGATTTAATTTGTTCATCTTGTAGACATTTCGGTTAGTGGTGGTCCCACCTGTTACTCCTGCTCAAACCATACCACAAAGGATTCCTGCACGGACATACAACACTGTCCGGCTGGACAGGTACTCGGACGTTTTAATTGTTTATGAGAAGCAATCTCCATGAGCTTCATAGTAGAGTATCAAAACTAGCTGCCGGCAATAGTTTTATCTCATAGAAGGAAGAATGCATAAACATAAGTAATCCTGGTTATATTCACATGGCATGCAGAGCAATATCAATCCGTTAAAATTGGTGCTATCCTCAACTGCATTATTGCTCGTGTAGATTATAGTCTGCTTAAACCCGGTACCTAACATTAAAGAAACACAAGTGCTAAAACATCTTAAAACACACGAAATGTTGCATTGCTCGACAATTGAGGTTACACGATTTAAATTAAGAGCGTATATTACGATTTTTAGGTTTGCCAACTTGTCCCCAAAATCTCCATTGCAACCCATACATATCACTTCGAGTCGTCCTGTGCCGTGCATGCGGTAAGTCAGCTGTCATATTTACCATGACCATTTTCGTTGATATCTTCTTGCAGTCTTCGTATCTTTTGTAACTTCTCGAAATTTCCCCAATAAGACAACGAGAAAACACACCAGTAGTCGTCTTAGCAGTGTGTGTATACCAAGTGATGGATTACGTCATAAATGCTTAAAACATATAAAACTTCATTTTTATTCACCATGTTAAATGAAACATGACACAGTATACGCCGCTTACATAGCACATCCTTCGGTCTTTTACTACAGTTTGATTCAGGATTTAGTTTCTAAAAAAGCTTGGACAAACCTTATCGAAAAAAGAGGCACTGCCGAAACATTATTTTGCAAACAGTGTTTGAGGAAACTAATCACCGCATCAAACTCCGGTAATTAAACGAAGGCGCGGCTCTTCTAGTGGTAAAGACTTTGTTTCATTTTAAATGGTGAAGAAAGGAAAAGTAACCTTTGTTTTAAGTCATCAATCGAAGTAAAAAGTTGCATTCCGATGTAGCATTTGTGACGTAGTTTATCAAGTGGTTTACTTAGGTTCACCGTTAAATATTCGTTCAAGCTTAACCATATATGGATTGTATCTTTAACACGGACCTTTAACACGGACTCATTGTGATATCTTTATATGCATAAAATATACATAGTGCTCATAAAACAATACAGTGTGCACCACCAAATGGCATCAACATACTTACATTTGTATGGAAAAGAGTGTGCTCGCTGTCCTCACACCACTGCCTAACTGGTGAACGTCAGTAGTAGTGATGTTTGCTACTACAAATCATTAAAGATATTGTGACCAACATGCAAACATGAATTACATGCAGACATAAATTGACTCAGCTGCGATTCTAAATACTCATATGGCCATATAGAGTCTGCACCAAATGCAAAATACAAAGCAAACGACTTCACCCTTCAAATGACCAAAAAACTAAAGGTGGAAACAGTCAAATATATATTGGCATCGCACCTGTCGTGCCTGGTCGACCTCTTTCCATGTAACAAAACACATGTTATAATGTTGTAACTCCTTGGCGCATTTACTCCTGTTCCATAACACATGTAATTATTTTGTAAATTCCTGGCGCATTTAACCCATGTTCCATAACACATGTAATTATTTTGTCAATTTTGGGCGCATTTCCCCAGTTCCATAACACATGTAATTATTTTGTAAATTCCTGACGCATTTACCCCTGTTCCATTACACACGTAATTATGTTGAAACTCCCTGGCATATTTCCCCCTGTTATAATTTAACAAACGTTGTGTGGATGTTTTTTCCTTTAGCATTCCCTCTGTTATGTAACACATGCAATTATGCAATTATGTTGTAACTCTTTGATGCATTTCACCTTATTATTATTTAACACATGTAGTTTGGTTGTATTTCCTTATAGCTTTTCCCCCTGTTAAATAATATCTGTAATTTGGTTGTTACTCTTAGTTGCATTTTGTTTACCAACAACAGCAAATTACAAGTCTTACTTGACCTGCCTTAATACAGGACTGTCAAGCTAAAGTAGCCGCCTTAACGCAGGGAATACTGGGCAGAAAAAGAGGTAATTAAATATCAGCATTATTTAGATTCGCTTGTATGGCTGCTAGATAAAGCAACATCCTTTATCATTTCTACCGATTGAAACACAAAGGTAAATGTAGATAAATATACATTAGTGAGTGTCCCGCGCTTTATTCCAGACATGCCTTGTTCTATGCGATGTTGTAACACAACCCTGTGTAACCAGCTATCATGCGGGCAAGTGACAACACCAGGTATGAGCATTCTTACAATCACTTATCACGTCGATATTTAACTAAATACGTATTTGTACCCGAGTTGACATACTTATACAAGTACATTTAAAATTTAATACTTTGGAAATTGACCTTTAGTTTTGATATTTGACATCAAATATGAAAATCATGATGGATAGGAACTCGCTCATGTTTTGTAAAATGCACTTTTAATGAAATAAAGTTTGTAAAAACTAAGATTCTGACGGGTGGAACCATTAAAGAAATGTTGAAATATGCTCAAATATTGTCTTTCAAGTGAACGGTTTTGAAAAGCGTTAGTAACGCGATTTAACAAAACACCAAAAGAGTAAATTATCCATCGTACAAGAGTCCCTCCGTGCGAGCGGTTTAATGGCATTTTCTATTTGTTCTTTACTATATAGGCGGGGGTAAGCTTTCCATTACAGTCAGTATTTTTTACTTTAATCGTATTGATTTTCTGAAATAACGGTATCAAAGAGTACAATCAATACAATAGAAGTGCTTTCCGGTGCATTGCCTTGAAAAAATGTTGGCACAAAACATTGTCATGAAACTACACTCTGCCACACTGTCAGTTAAAAAAACTTTGCAAAGACTGAATAAATGGGCTGATGACCCTACATATATTTGCATGTTTTGGTGTAAACACTGTCCAATAGAGCACTTGGTAGAGCAATTCGCCTAGGGTTCTTCTTTGCAAACAGTGCCACTACCTTGGCAATGCCGATCTTAACATCTCTATGAATACTCAAGAGGCACATTGAGGAAGTCTATCTTGACCATTGTGGCACTCAATTATGACTTCACTAAAGCCAGTGCACTTACACTTCTTTCACATTCACAGGAGGTCACTGGAACACACTACAAACTGTCAACACTGTGTGGATGTTGGGGTACATTTTCAGACTTTCTTGTAGAGTTTCAGTAGAAAATTCCACATTTTTCCACTTCTGCTGCCAGCTATGCAGTTCTGAATCCAGTGACTGTGGTGAATGCAAGTCTTCCTGGAACCAGTCCAAGTCAGCAGCATTTGCTGGATTGGCACACATATGTTTGGGCATCAGGGTAAGGCCCATGGCAGCTTCCTCTGAAGTTTACCAAATCGTTCGCTCATTTGCAGTAGCAGAGTGTCAATGAAATCAGCAGTGAGGTTTCTCCAGTATCATTCCTCTGGTGTGGATGCCTCCGCATTTGCCATCTTGGTTTAGCGTCCATATGTTCTGGGCTTTGCAGGTTCAACCACCAGTGTCTCCGTGATCCCTGCTGCTTCGTGATACCATATCCTGTGGAAGTCGTCGATGTGGAGAGCGTACGTCATGAAGGTTGGCGGTGACAACATTGACCTCGGACATAGCCTTGGCAACATAAACTTCCCTGCCCGAAACATCAGAAACATTTTCATAGTTGGATCTAATTGAACACTTCACATTTTTTCTATTATTGTATGATCTATCGTTTAATATATATTAACATTTTATTGTTTTCAACCAGTCCTCGACAGTTATTGCTTTTGTTAGTCTCAATCAATTGTGTATGTTTGCGTACCAGTAGCGTTGACTGAAAACACTGTTGTTATGTTCTTTATTATATGCACCTCTGATGAGCGATATATTCCAAATGCGCTGGGACTGATTTCTTCTTTCCAAAAGCCTTTTTAGTAATTTTTGCTATTCAATTATTATTATAAACATGCAAGGAAACCTTTAGAGGATTGATATAGCTGAGGCATCGTGTGATCACAACCAGTACCCGGATGAACTGGAACGAGGTGATTGCAAATAGGAACCCAGTTTATCACTGCGGATGTAGTGGCCCTCTTCTCGCCAGACATAATCCTGGGACATCTCTTCAACAATATCTGAGAGAAAATCGAAAAAAATCTCCAGTGCATCTTGTCTCTCTACCCAACGTGTGGGACAAAGCTTCTGTAAAATTTACACATATTTAATTAAATATATTTCAAAAAACTTCAAAAATATACAAAAAGTGGTGCTAGTTAGATAATAACAGATATGGTAATATGCAACCATTGCTTTGCTTCAACAGCAGCTTTATGACATGGCTTTTCTTTGCAAAGTATACCTGTTTACCTCTTTCATTAGGTGTGCACATACTTTATTTTCATATCCATCGAGTAATTTGCATGGATCTTTTTTGTAGTATGATTCTTATGAGCACTGGCGATGTTCTTTCAACACCGAATCTCTATGTTCAACTCTAAATTCCAATAGAGCCTTAAAATTTCCGAAGTTGCTGTCAGCCTCATTTAGGTACTTAGAATCATTACGAATACCACGTAATGCATTATTATGGAGGGCACAAAATAACACTGTCTTAACTACAGACTGTAGGCTGTAGCACTTCAACTTTTCCCCCTTCTCTCGCCTTCAGGGTGGTATCCACATGCTTGGCGACTGTCATTTTCTTCGACATAGAGGCTATAAACAGTTCAGCTCGAACCTTACTGTACATATGTGCCTGATGCACATTTTTCCTATCTTTCTGGTTTCTTTTAGCGTCTGTGAAATGCCCGGTGAACACTTCCAATGCCAGTATCCCGTTTTGGAATGGTTCAGATGCTAACTGACCACGCCGTTTGTTTGCTCCCGGAAACACTACACAGTGTACGCAGTAGTCAGCATCTTCGGAAATTCTATATTCAAGTCCTAGGAATTTTATAAGCCAAGCCCTCTAAAATGACCGTTTCAGTTGACCACTTTGTGTTTCACTGTCTGTCAAGGAGTCCTGTCGCTTAATGTACGAGCTGACATGTTCGACATCAGCCGCTGTCAATGAGCTTGGAAAAATAGAAAACATTCTTAAAAATGTTTGTACGTAATATACTAGAATAAAACATTTTTGTCATATGATATGTTTCTCTTTGTGACAAATATAATTTAAACATTTTGCTTAACGCTTGTTTGTCCATCCTCAATGTCAACTTAAACAATATTTAATACAAATTTTATGTGTAAAACACTGATTATTACTAGTAATCATATTATATCTGTCGTGTCTCACATTCAAACTTATGGCGTTATCGTTCTATATATGTATAATTGAATTCATTTTTTTGATAATGTAATAAGGAATACGTTTGTCTTCAAATTACTAGATAAATGTGTTGAATCTTGAAACTTGAATCTGTTTGTATATACTACTTCTGACTCCTGAGGAAAAATGGCGTGTAATCAACATTAGTTTTCGACCTCTCAATTAATAAGTGGCATGCTATAGAAGTAGTTTATTCGGTCTTTTAACAATGTTCAGATTACACGTCTTCGTGCCCTGTTTCTTTCCAATAGTCGGCTGGTGCAGTAGCATTTATATTTACCTTATGACAACTTCTCTGAGTATGTAACAATGTATAAACTATAATGGTGTGACATTCTGAAAACAACAACACAAAAAATAAGTGTTCTTTCAATTTCAAACGCGCTGTAAAATTACTGCTATTGCAATTTGACTCCATGCTGTACATGTATGGTGAATGATATAATGCTTACAAAACCTGCAAAATGTGTTTGACGTAAACATGTGAAGGTAAATAATTTATACAACTTTTCACTCGTCGTCAAAATACGTTTTTTAAAGATCGCATTATGCCTCTTCGTTTTATCTTTGAAATCGAAAGAATTTTTTTAAATATTTGTTCGCTTGCTCGCACCATTCTTTCCCCTGAAAATCGGTAGAACAGACTATTAATTTGGTGTTACTTCATATAGAAAATTGATCTTAACGTAGTGATTCCCTTTATCATCTGTCACTGTATAAAGCTAGCTCGTCCGTTTCGAGTAATAGTGAAAACTGTTCTATAGGCTCAATAACTCTTAAAACGTTGACATTAGGAACGATGTGTGTTTTTCCTCACCTAGCTGTATAATGAGGTGGTAGATTTCCCCCTTATTATAAGATGTTATGCTCACTTCAGTTGCTGATCCCTGCTCATCCAATCCCTGTCAGAGAGGCACATGCACCAGTTCGAATGGGGACTTTGATTGCCAGTGTCCATCAGGGTATTCTGGGAAGACGTGTGATATGGGTAACACGTGTTTAGAATTCAAATTTTGCTGAAATGTCTTGACTTTAATCGTTAGATTATAAGCAAGCTATCTTACCCATTAATATGTATACTATATGAACTACAACTGATATCTATAATATGCAAGAGTTGGCTAGTCCATAGGTGTTAGTATCAGACAAGTTTGTGATATAATTATATACCAAAATAAAAATGGTTTCGAATGCACCTTTACCCATTTAGCTAATACTACTGAGTTTGATAAGCAGTTACACGTATTAAATATGGAAGTCTTTAGTTTACATAATCTTACCCAGTGCCATTAAACCGGGTTTATGTTTAAACTGTTTTTTTAAACTGAGCTTGTTTCTGTAGCTTTTCGCATTAATATTGATATTTACAGCAGTTTTGTGAGTGCCGTGTGGAAGCTGTAAAAAGTCGCCCAGTATTTACATTTAAATTGTCATAATTTGTTGTTTTACAGAGACTGAGAACGGTAGTCTTTAGTTTACATAATCTTACCCAGTGCCATTTAACCGGGTTTATGTTTAACGTTTTTGCTACTGAGCTTGTTTCTATAGCTTTTCGCATAAATATGTATACAAACTTATTAACACTTTTCCAAACCCCTGAATGTTAATGCAAACTTTGGGCAAGTATGGCTGTTGTCTGCAAAATGGATAAAAATCCGGACGGATAGCCTCGGTAGCTGTTTGAAAAATAAAAAAGAGGCCCATGAGGGCCTATGCTCTACTGGCATGGCTTTTGTGGTCATTTTCAATCCAGAGCATGTATATATGGATAATAGGCAAGAAATATATAGTTCACTTCTTGTGTTTGGGTTGGCTGAGAACGTTGCACGTTCAGCACCAGATGACAGAAAGTGTTGTAAGCAGATTAGTTGCATGAACTATTTTAATACGTGCCAAGTAAAGGTCATCTGAGGAAAAACAATATTTGCTTTCAAAACTGTACTTTAACTGCTGTAGCTTCAAAATTAAAAAAAATAGGTGAAAAGGTCTCATTCAAGGTCATCCGAGGATAACATTGATATTTGTTTGAAAAACAGTACACACGGTACAATTTTGTTACTGAAGCTTCAAAACTAAATAAGTAGGTCAAGAGGTCACAAACAAGGTCATCGAAGTACAATGTAGGTCGTTGTTTACAAAACAGTAAACATGGTCAAAATGTCATGGCTGTAGCTTCCAAAATAACAAAGTAGGTCAAAAGGTCACAGTCAAGGTCATCTGAGGACATAATTGATGCTCGTTTGCAAAACTTCACACGGTCTTAATTTCATTGCTGTATTTTCAAAAATAAGAAAATAGGTCAAAAGGTCAAAGTCAAGGTCTTCCGAGGACAACATTGAAGTTGGTTTGCAAAACTGTACACATGGTCTAAATTTCATTGTTCTAGCTTTAAAAATAAAACAGTAGGTCAAAAGGTCAGAGTCAAGGTCATACGACGACAACATTGATACTCATTTTCGGAATCATACTCATGGTCCAAATTTCATTGCTGTAGCTTTTATAAAAAGGAGGTCAAAAGGGGAGGGCCCAGCTTTGGCCTCAGGGGCATAATTTCAACTGTTTTGCTAGACGGTCATCATATGATGCTCAACAACAAATATCAAACATATGAGCCTTTTGGTTTGAAACAAGACTATTTAAAAAATATTTCTTAAATAATAAATGGCACTGCCCTGGGGCAGTGCCAGTTTTGACCCCATAGGCATAATTTGAACAACCATGGTAGCGGACCACTGAATTATGCCTTAAATAGCTAGGGTCTGTCTAGCTGTTTTAGACAAATAGATTGATTTAAGTATACACAACCTGTGAACCCGGGGGCGTTTCCAGTTATGACCAGGGGCATAATTTAAACAAACATTCACAAGCAATTGTGTTAAAATGGATGCGCGAACGACTGACACTTCTGATCTTTGGCCCATAGAGCCAAAAATGGCCTTTGGCCTATAAAACTAAAAATCAACCAGCCTCTTTTAACTAATTTTGATCTCTTTCAACAAGGGCAATGGGGAGTATGACACAAGACCAACTGCACAACCAAAGAACAGGTTGTCTCCTTTAATCCTAGACTTTGCTTTACATGTTGACTTGGCTAAAAACAACATTTGTTAATACTTTCTTATTACTACTTTCATATGGGCCATACTCTAGGCATGCATGGGAGGTTTTGGGCTGGTTTTCGAAAGGAACTTAATACTGTACAATTTTCATCGAGATACAATCAAAACTGAAGACTGTACCGTGTTCACAAGCAATTGTTTACAGACGCACTGACGCACGAACGCACGGACGCACATACGACATACGCATTACCATCGCATAAGCTCTTCTGGCCATTGACCAGTAGAGCCAAAATCAATGCCTTAATTCCAGAGAATCTGTCGGTTTTAATTACAGGACCGTTGCCTATGGATTGTAAAGACATAATCAATCGCCCACATCTGTTCTCGAATCGAGGTGACGATGTGTACACAATAATGTTGCCAAGGTCACACACTGTGCTGCGAGTCTTCTGCAACATGACGCACGATTCGGGAGGCTGGACCGTAAGTGTTAGAGTACTTAGTAGTTTTACTATGATTAGACCGTTCAATAAATGTTTCTTAAATGGAAATTATGTAGTTTATTGCTGATAATATTTAAGTAAACTTATTTATAACGGAAATAATTCTACTATGTACCAAAGACGATATCATATCTGTGCATTCATTTACATCTCCATTTGATGAGTCTGGTTGCCATTTCCGTATTGCGAGAAAATAAATTATGTAACGATTTTATGCGTTAATACATAAAACCAATGAACGTAAGTCATAAAGGACGTTGACATGCGATGCACGTCGTTTTGCCTAATCCTTATAACTACTTATCATTTCAGGCATTTCAACGCCGCGTCACAAACAGTCCAGATTTCCACAGAAACCTGGCAGAGTACAAAAAGGGATTTGGGGACATAAATTCCAATTTCTGGATGGGTAGTGTTTTTTGTTATATTTTGATTTTATTTTTGCAGCTTTTCATTGCTTGAATGTGAACAACGTTTAAATAAATCTCCTTGAAAATCATAACATATACTTGCTCAACTTAGATGTAATTTAAATTTTGAAACAAATTTTCATTTTTTTTTAAATGTTTTTTGCTTTTTCAGGTTTGGAGAACTTGAAGGAAATCGTAGATTTAGGACCTACTGATGGAAAATTCCACGGAGTTGTCGTTGGTGCTAACGATAGCACCTTCAGCGAAGAATGTACCTTTACATTGCGAATCATCTCTCTGAGTGGGGCTCCGTCGTTTACAATCGAGAGGGAGGCTAATGCGACTTTTTCATGTAAAGAACTTTTGTTGTGTTTTTCTATATTCTTTATAACGTTGAAAAGCGTAAGCGAAGATTTCTGTTGATCTCAAGATAGGGGTTAAAGTTTAAACTGATATATTTTACAACGATTGTGAACATTATATTAATCACTTACATTGGTATGATTTTACGCGAGAGTTTGGTCTTGTGTTGTCGGGGAAACCGGAGTACCCGGAAGAAACCCATTTGTCCGACTTCGTGACCACACACCAAAATCACATGCGTCCAAGCCGGAATTTGAATCCAGGTTGCCTAGATAAGAAGCGCTATCCGCTGTGCTAAACCGGACAACCGTATATTATTATACAGTGGCCTGTTCAAAATGGCATGAAAGTTGCATTAATACCAAATTACCAGTTAATGTAAATACCGGAGCAAGATGGGGTAAACAACTTGTATGCGGAATAGCCTACAAGAAGACCCCAATAAAAAACAATCACAACAAAAAACAAAATCATTTACTTAAAACTTCAAGGCCGACGAGTTTGTTGTTTTTATGACCAGCACTAGTTGATTAAGGCTTGCCCATAAAGGCGCAGAGCTTAGTAATGTGCCGTATACCAGTATGCATAAAATACCGATTGACCATTTCGTGTTTCGAAAAAGCAAAATTGTAAGTAGTAATATTAACATGGGAATAACAGCATTTTACATTGAATTGTAGTTGGTAAACAACTTATAATTAATCTAACTTGATAGCAAAAATCTTTGGAAAGTATTGGTAAGAGGAGGCATTATATTTATCATGTAATTTTGATGTAACTAGATTTTGCTTATATTATCAGAAACAGTAGCGTACAAAGGCATTGTTTATCCCATTGGGGCAATCCCTACCTACAGGTAGCCTTCCAAACCTCTGCCCGGCTACTGTCCTGGCAATTTCAGCACCTACCACTGCGTAAGAATAATAATTGAAAATGTAAAGTCGTAACACCTAAAAATACTTGCCGAAAGAAAAACACAAGAAGTTGTATGTGTTCTACAGATGCTATATAAATTGAACCACTCATAAATAGATATTAGCCCATATTATTTACTTTGTTATTATCATTCAAAATTTCCACTGAAATATTTTTGGTATTTAAACAAGGATCAAATTTATTCAATGTAGCATCTTCTCAATTTCTTCTAATTTCTTTTAAAGCAATAAGGTATTATTTGCACATTGAGCATTTACAAGAGGGACCCGTCCAGGTGCGGATCAGCCTTTAAATTCCAGGTAGTTTTGGGAGCATCTTATTTCTTTTGGAAGGCTTCTATACCTAACTGGCCTCAAGCGGAAAGAGGTCTTCCCATATTAAGTTATTCTTACTGATGGAACATCTACACAGTGTTCATATCTGAGATTAGAAGTACATGTCTTAAAAGCTACAAGGTTTTGTTCATATTCTATGAGATACCAAACAGACACGTAAGTTGCAATAGCAAAATATTTTACCCTGCTCAAATGTAATGTTGGCAATTGAGCTATATGAAGAAGGTTTTCGTAAGTTGAGGTGAAATCATTGTAATGAGTAATTGCATTCTGTACTGGAAGGTACACGTTGATATCTCACGTATGTCAATTTAAGATGGCATTCAAATTATTTTAGTTGTATCATGACGTGATTACCAGTTCTATATCAATTAGGCTGATGTTCGTATGGTACAATTTAAGTGTCTCTTCGCAATCTATCATACAATATCAGCTTTATATGCGTATCAATGAAAGTATTTGACCTACTTGCAGGTCATTTTACAAGTCGAGTGCTTAACGCAATATGGTTGCAACGCCTACTATGTTTATATCGGGTTACAACGTATAAACAACATATCGACATTCTCTGAAAGTACATGAAAGTGTATTTTATTTAATTTTCAAATGTCTTTTATTTCTATTACTTATTTAATATTTCGATAAATGCTGTCCATACATGAGCATGCTCTTGTGTTGTGGCACAGGTAAGGTTGACTGTCAGAAGGTAGGATAGCAATTTATAATCAAAGTTATGACATATAAAATACACATACCATTTTACAGGTACAGGCAGTATATCCCCGCAGGACAATGGACAGGTAGATGCCGGGTTTGTTATCCCGCCTGTCGCCACATTCGCCACTTACGACCGGGACACTACTGACGCCTGCGCGGCGCATCAAGGGGGAGGATGGTGGTACTATGGTTGTGTCCCGTCTAACGGCTCCTTACCAACCAACACATATAATAACTCTAACATCTGCGGATCACATTTCTATCCCGGTGGACAATTACCTCCAGATGAAGATGCTCACTGTGCCCCATTCAATTTATACTCTGACCGTCCATCGCAAGTATTTAATATGTTTTCAATGACTTACATTGATATGATGATTCGACGGAACAATTAGTTGTCAAAATAGATATATGCAACCTGAATATTTACAAAAATCGTGCAGTACGTTGCACACATGGTAAAGAAAAACTTTAATTAAATTAAGTCGGTTGATTAACATAGATAATGTGTGTTATTGTAGGTCACTTGCAGGCTAATCTATTTATTTGTCTATTTGTCCGTAATTGGTGTTTTATTGAAGATCTTTTGGACAACTATAATTATTTTTGATAACGCTTGTTTTGGTGATATGTTTATTGATGAAATTAAAGCTGTACAAGATACGATAGTATTTATTGTTTATAATAACAGCAACAATATAACAGCAGCAAGAATTATGATTAACAACGTCAATGATGTCTTTCCCGCATGTTTTAAGCAAATTTGATTACATACGGCTCGACTACATGTATGCTCACAATTTTTACAAATCAATTGCTCCGACGGACTCCATTTTGTATCGTTGCTGCTGACGTCGCGTTGTGAAACTCTGGTGTTACCGGCGCGTTTTACCGGAAGTTGTCTCATTATGGAATTTGTTCGCACTGCGCCGATTATGTTAAGTCAAGTCATGTCAAGAATCCTTACTGAAAATCGCAGGTCACTTTATGCGGCAACATGTACAACGCATCTACACAGAACAGTGCGCATATATAAATTACACTATAATTTACGTGAAACTTTGTCTCATAATTTTTAATTTGGGGTTTTGCATGAATTGTACGCTTTCATCCTAATCCAATCAAGATGAAACAAACTTTCTATGCTGAGCAAAGTGTTCTAGGAAAAAGCAGCAAATGGCTCCAAATCGGATATAACAGGCTGTATTTTTATTAAATGAATGCGCTGAATGCGTTGAAAGGCTGTATGCGTGACAAGCGTGATTTTATCTTTTTTTATAATTCTATTCACATGAGAAAAAAAGGAATCCAAAAAACATTTTGCCTAAAACTGTTATTGATAATGTGTGCCATAACCTATTAATGGAAAATGTAAATTGACTATTTTTGAAGCCAATTAGCTAGTTTCATAACAGTAACTGATAAACATTATACGTACTAGGATATATGAACATTGCTTTCATCCGGCAAGTTTATAAAATCCGGATGTCAATACGGAAAACGGAGTGCTTGTGATAACGTATCAATATTTAATAAAAGATGAATAAAAAGTGAGAAACAAGTGTTCTTTCCATCTCTATTGCACAAATTGTTAGTTTCTAGTGTGAATATTTGAAAAAAAATGTAGCCTGTAGAAGTCTGTAAATTGGTTGATTAAAGCCGAATAACTTCTTGGCCTAAGGGGTATGTTCTTCTATCTTTCTATATTTTATATACTATTATCTATTCCCCTCGGATCCTCATCAATATTAACTTAAAGGATTCTTTGGCTTGCTCTCATATTCACATTAACGTTGCAATCTTATGAAAGTATTTATATGAAGTGAAGCTGCTGACGTAGCGTTGTGAAACTCTGGTGTTACCGGCGCGTTTAACATCTCATTATGGATGTTTCTTTCCCTGTGTTTTCTATTGTTAACAGATTTATTGGAATGATTTGCTATTTGCTTTGGGGGCTGATGTTACATTTTTTATAGCATCTTTGTATTAGTCGGCGACTAAATTTTAATTCCTTTTTCAGTTTGGTTAAAGAAAGAATCGTTGCTATTAGAATGATTACAGTAAAAAAAACTTCTAATTGAATTAAGAATCTGAGCAGTTGCATTTGCTTTTATTAAATATTTATTTGTGCTATATATTGTCATGCTAAATACAGGATAATTCTTTAGTGTTTGTGATATTGATTATTCTCAATATTCTAATGATAATCAATTACTGAACACACAGAAGACGTATAGATATAGTAGTGCGGATTACATTAGCGAATAAAGGAATTGGGAAACGCGAGTAACATACATTATTATAAAGGAGATATTGGAAAACGAAGGTAATGTATGCTGTGTATCAGGCCTGTCCTTGTAGTTTTCATTGTATTTTAAAGCTTTGTTTCGGTAAGTACTTTATGAACGATTTTTCTAAACACAGACACACACACGCAATTGAAGACCCCTACATGCACATGCACATATTATTGTTCGGTGACATGGACACCGTCTTCTATGGTGAACTATATTTGACATCTACGGTCCATGCTTCATGACCCATTTTAACCTTGTTTATTTCCATATGTTCTGCTTACTGCATTCAGCAGCCCGACGTAATTCAATGACCCTTTCCAAATCATTCGGAACAATTCGGCCATTTTTATCGAAAGCAACTTCGGATGTATGCCGGTACATCAGTTGAAGTAGTTCGTATATTTTTAATTATATCATTCAGTGAATTAAATAACTACGCTCATGTACTTGTTGCGGACTTAAACCAGATACCGGCACCCGTCTGTGTTGTCCCTGTATGGACCCGGGACTGCGCCCGCAGCCCGGCAACAAACAACAAACCGTTAATAGGGTACGCCTCCTCTAACGTCGAATCCAATTACCGCCCCTGGACTCTGTATGAATCAATAGGTCTAAAACTAAATCTATTGGGGGCGAGCTGTTTGTATGCATGTGTTGTATCTTTGTGGAGCTAGCACTGTTGATTGGACTGACAGAGCAGCATTAGTTGGCAATTTAATTTGGCAACACAATATTTCAAGCTAGCTTAAAGTCTTGACATTAGTCCCTAAAATTTTGAAGACGGTATTATATGACAAAATTGGTATTTCATAAACTGGAACACGAAAGACTCAATTTATTCTAATTGTTATTCTATAATTCGAAACGAAATCGAGGTTCTTTGGAACGCGCACAATATAGATTGATGCCAATTTTGTTTTCTATTTTATTGTATTGGTATGTTTAATTCATTTTAATAATATGAAAAAAAAAACGAAAAAAGAAGAAGAAACATCTGATTGGTGTACTGATAAAATAATATAAGCGACATTTTGACGCTTTTTTAACTGGGAAAATTGTGGCCACGTATCTATTAATTGGAAAACACATATATAAAAGCTAATATATATGTATTTAAGTCAAATGAGTTAAACACGCTAAAGCAGTTTTTGCATCTACCTATATATTGCAATATTCAATTTTAAACGTACCTATTATCATCTATATCATGGACCATATTTACAAAAAAGGTTAATGACTAGACTTAATGTTTCTAGATTTAAGGCCATTGCAAAAAAGACTTGTGATTAGGTTTAATCCACTCACGTGGGATGAACTTTTCTAATTTAGCTTCACAACGTGCCACCTTAAGACGACATTTGCATGTTCGTACCTATGGTAGCAGCCATTAGGGACGTGCTTGTGAAAGGTTTTAATCTCCTCTAGGCAACAAACGCTTTTGTAAAAAACACTCGCTTGATATGGAAATAGCTCTTTTGCATATTGTAAGGCAAGCACAGGGATCTCGCCGTTTGATCAGCCGATGCCTCAGACAGCGGCGTTGAAGCAGTTTTGCAACAGCAATATAATAAGACTTGCCGATTAAAAGCTTTTGGAACGGGAACAGAATTGCTCATAAATAGCGATAGAATATTTTGGAATGGGGCTTGAAAAAAAAATGTTCGAAAAATCTCCGTTGGCTTACATAGAGAAAAAGAAAGTGGAAAATACGTTTGGCATTATCCTTGCAAAACTATAGTTTCAGGATTATAGCCATAATGGGTTCGGCAAAAGTTCGTGTCGACTTCCATAGCAGGATATGGAGGAAACGTTCACTAAATACGAAAACCCTTAAAGAGAGGACATGTTGTCGGTGAAATATCTAGTATATACATAGCGAGTCAACGGTATAAGAAATATACTACCTGCAGTAGTGTATTTTAGAATAGCAATGTTATACTTATAAATGTTTACTGTATTTTAAATATGCATGTGTAGCCTATATTGGGTGGTTTGACCATTAAGCGGTGTTTGTTTGTTTTTTATTTAAGGTGACAACTGAATGTTGTTTTTTTTTATCATTTTATTAGGGTAATAACGTTTCAGTACTATAATGATATGATATAGGCAGTATTTCATTTTTATTTACGTGTATTGATTTAAAAACCACGATTGTTGTAGATAGTGTTGAGAATCGGATAGAAAAAATACTATCGATTTTTAAGTTTATGAAACCGATCAATGATCGATTATTTATCGATTTAATCATTATTTAATTATCCTTGGTCATCATATAAAGGCATGTAACAAACACAGTATATTCACCAGTTTTAAGCACCAATGTTCCCTTACAATATTGTTTGAACATTTCTTTGTATAAATTACAGTATCTATTCAGAATGCAACTATTCCGTTTACAAGTTACTATTACAGAACCTGAGACAACAGGATCTATTTTTTGTCTTACATTTAGGATTGTATATATATATGTGTAAAATAAACACAAAGAAAGATATCAATTTCTTTTTGATAATCAGTCAGTAACAAGTACAAGAAGCAGTTGAATATTCTATAAGTTTTTTCAAGAACATAATTATTCAGAAAACTGAGAATAAACTAAATCCTTACATGGTTAAAGTGAACGGTAACATGTTTTAAAAACACTTTTAAACCAAAAACATGACAATATTCTTGAATGAGTTCATTGTGTAGGTAAATCCAATAGATTGATAACATATTCTTCAAACACTACACTTACTTTTTAAAGCTGAAATTTTCGTCCAACACTGTGGACATCATCAGAGCAACTGGCCTGACTATCGCTCACTCGCAGCTCTGACACTCGGGACTTCCCGCCGAATTTCCGTAATCCGGCGAAAAGTGGGTTGTAAATCCCAGAAAGGAAGGCCCCCTCGTCCCGGTTCATAACTGCCCCCTCAGTTTTGATGCAGATAGCCTCCTTCGTTTTTCGCACTCTCCAGTATGATTCTCTCTCTATTACGCGTGCCCCCTCCCAGTCTATTTCATGATTATTTATGTTCTGGTGATCTGTGATTGCACTTTTTTCTATTGTCGATTCTGATTGTTTTCTAGTTGATCTAGTAAATGCCTTATTTGAGTTTGTTTCACAATCTTTTTTGTGTTTATTCAGTCTTATTCCAAATTTTCGCCCCGATTCTCCCACGTAGACTTTATCACAATTTTTACAAGGTATTTTGTAAATTACTTCTGCTTTCTCTGTTGTTTCCTGTTTGTCCTTGGGGTGCACTAAGATGTTACGTAGTGTCTGATGTGGGCGCATGGCCGTGGCGACTCGATGTTTATTAAACACCCGGCTCACTGCTTCAGATAGCCCTTTCACATACGGAACAATCAGAATCGACAATAGAAAAAAGTGCAATCACAGATCACCAGAACATAAATAATCATGAAATAGACTGGGAGGGGGCACGCGTAATAGAGAGAGAATCAGACTGGAGAGTGCGAAAAACGAAGGAGGCTATCTGCATCAAAACTGAGGGGGCAGTTATGAACCGGGACGAGGGGGCCTTCCTTTCTGGGATTTACAACCCACTTTTCGCCGGATTACGGAAATTCGGCGGGAAGTCCCGAGTGTCAGAGCTGCGAGTGAGCGATAGTCAGGCCAGTTGCTCTGATGATGTCCACAGTGTTGGACGAAAATTTCAGCTTTAAAAAGTAAGTGTAGTGTTTGAAGAATATGTTATCAATCTATTAAAAACATGACAAGTTGAGCAGTTAAATTACAAAGAAAATTTGTAATAAGGTACTGTAGTAACTTACTGACTTGATAAGAATATGACTAGATAACTTAACAGAGTAACACCTTAACATTTCAACATTGACTAACATTAACAAGAAAAAGAAAATTAGTCAGAAGCGGTTACGTCCCTTGTTTCTATAATCGATTGTTCAAATTTCACTATCGATTGTCGCCGACGTAGGCCTTTGCGATCAAATGTCCATTATAATCGATCATCGGCACAACACTAGTTGTAGATATTTTGCATAAGTTCATAGACTAGAAAATTTACTACGCGAGCAGTATTTAAAGGACACAGGTTTAATCACGCGAGAAGTAATGATTGGACAGAGGGTTCAATATTAACGTCCTTGTCTGCTTTCTAAGCAGAGAAACAACATTATGCTAGATCGATTAAACACTACTATCTGGGTAGTTTCAACCCTAGAGGTAATGCATTCTGATTGAAAATTAAACTCATAGCAACGTCGTAGCAAGTGTTGGTCCATGGAGCATGGCGTTACGTACGGCCATTAAACACGGACAGCTAATACACTCGTCAACGAGGTTCAGAGAAGCTCTAATGGAGCTGAGCCGTAGAGGCTCCGAAACTCTTAGAGCATTGGCATCGACAAAACGATAATGGGGTTGCAGTTGGAACGCACGCTAATGACTGTAGCAGTGGCTTGAGATCTGTTGCAGTCGATCAGGGATTGCTGTGAATGAGCTTCGTGGTTATCAAACCACAAGACAGTAAACCTTTCTGGTCTTGTGTATATATAACATAGTGTGAACTTCTGCAATTAAAGTCACAGAAACCTTACAGCCGACCGGTTTAACACCAAGATCATAGGGCTCGGCAGCTTCATGGCATAGGCGTAGCCACATGCTCTTGGCAAACATCTAAATTATAGTAGGTCTCGAAATTGCATCCTTTGTTAAGTATGATGAACTACCACACTTTAATATCGACGATAAGGCTCACCTATAAAAGAAAAATAATTAATTGAAAAGTATTGCCTTTGTCTTTAATAAGCAAGCAACCTTTTATTCTTAATCCGTATGTCTAGACATTTAAAGCCACGCAAACGTATATTACAAGTTTTTGAGGCATTATCACTTTCATGATATCCGTTGTGTTGACCTTTGTGCGAATTTTAAGAAAAAGTTACGAGATATTTCATCGATTTTTAAGCTCTGCCTAACAATAAGGTTTTATCATGTCATTGTCAGCCCCGACGCAGCAGCCGCCGCCGCTGACATACTTCTCCAGGTGGTCACCGCAACATTTAGGACAGCCTATGCGATCGATGTTTATTGTTCAATGGCGTTGTTTCTCGTTGGCATTGGGCATTGTGCCTCAAAACATGGTCCTGTCGTCGTTAATGTTCTTGTCCCTGTTTTTTCTTCTATTTAACCGTTTATCAAAATGATCATTCTTTCATATTAAGTAATCCCTCGATAATTATGACCCAAAGATGTATAAGTGAACTTTAGATAGTAACATCGAGATTATTTTGATATTAAATTTATATTGTTTAACCATTATATTATATTAGAGTATCTTGACTATATGTAAATCGATATTACATATTATTTTATATCAATAGTATCATTCACTCGTCCATAAATGGACATACAGACAGATAAGAAAGGTTGATAACCTAATTGAAGGGTCGAATAATTCGCACTGTGAGTTGGAGCTCAGGAGAGAATGAAGAAACTATTCCTCGGTATGATATATTAACTTTTTTACTCAGCGAACATAAATTTCCTTTACTTGAATGTAATTATCTATTGATTGGTTCTTATGTTTGGCAAAATCTTAGAATGTTCTGCATGTAAATTGTTAAATCTTTAAAATTGCTTACTGTAATGTTTGTTGGAACTGAGCATATGTTATTCAAAACATTATATTTATTTACTATTTCCTGTACAGCCTTGTTGACCATTTCGCTGGTGCAGTGGGGAGAGTCAATCGGTAATGTTAATTAATATTTGTTTGAAATATCTAAACAATAAGTAATAGTGCATGTGTTTTATTTTTGGGCGATCCACGCCACGAGGCCATATGCTCCATCCAGAATTGGATGCTAAATTATTTGGTGTTCGACTCAATTTGACTGAAAATTTAATAGGTTGTCTTAAATGGGTGCGGTTGGTGTTTACGTCATGTAACTCAACTTAAAAATAAATGTGTAAAGCGACCGGAATCAGGTTTTCTTAAATGGGTGCGGTTGGTGTTTACGTCATGTAACTCAACTTAAAAATGAATGTGTAAAGCGACCGGAATCTTTTAGTTTTGATTCAATTCAGAATATATCCACATGATGATAGATCAATTAAAAGAAGTATCAACAGAAAATAGACGATTAAAAATACGTGACCGTCTCCACCATAAGAATCGGTATAAACGAAATTGAGCTACAGACAATTGGAGAGTTTCTCGACTGTCATTGGCGCACAATTAAGTAGGAACACAAATGGTCAACTTAATTATCTTTTATTGGCTACTTGGGTACTGCAACAGGCTTGTGGTGCCGCAATAACATTGATAACTATGTTGAGTATATTACTATGAACAGACGGTTTCTAATAGAGGCAATAAATAATATTAAGTTTCATTTCGGCAAGGTTTTCATTTATTCTTACTTAGTTATAGATTGGAACATAAAAAAACATATTTAAACTGTTCTTGATAAATGTACATAATATAACTCCATAATTCAATATCGTGGTCCATGCCGTACTCCAATAATATACATACATATGTTTTGCATGTATCTTTTCATGTATTTTGTGTACCGATTGTAAAAAACATCTTTGTTATAAGTCTTCTTTTAAAGGATTAATTCAAGATATCTATCTACCTATGTCGTGGTGATTTAATATATTTTCTTATAAAACTATCGATATAGTTAAGGTTTAAAGTTATTGCAGAAAGTATAATGTATCCTTGTAGTGCGGGCATTATATTTACCGATGCGTTTATTTTTTCATAAACAGACGCAAATGCCTGTCAGTCTAGCCCGTGTGTGCATGGCTCCTGTTTTAGCGGACCGGCTGGTTACCTGTGCGTCTGTGATCACGGCTACACTGGCATTCACTGTGATTCGAGCATAGGTAAATAAAAAAAAAATCTTTAAAACATTATGTGTTAATATGCATTAGTACTTGAAAAGACATAATACGACTGAAAAACAACAATAATCTAAATAGTAATGTTAAGATATTAGATAAAAAAAGAAGAGCAATCAGTGTTTAAACACAGCAGTAATTTGTTATAAACAGGCTTATACCCAGGTCGGAGATCTGATAGCAGGGGTCAAGGCAAGTAGATCAAGATCAATACACAGAGGTTGTGTACTGTATATAGATTTGGGGAGGGGGGGGGGTCACTTTAAGAAGGGTTAAACTAGGCCTTTAAGACTTTTCTTAACTTAAATCAATTTCCTTAAATTTTAATTTGGTCAAATTAAATGAAAAGTATAAGTGTGTTTAACGTAAAAATATGTATTTTGAATCAGATCAATGATAATTAATTATTTCAAATAGTATAAAGTTATTACATTAAAGCATAAGTGAGATACTTAACGTAAGAAAATGACTGAAGTTATGAAATGAAGATTTTGAAATACCACCCCAATATCAGATGCACTCTTACTCCCAAATAGATTGACCACAATTAATAATATTGTTTTCATATTCCAAATATGATGACTAAATGTAAAGAAACCATGGTGCTTATGAAGGATACCGAGTTTAATTGGAAAGAAATGAGCATAAAACATTATATTTCTACCTTATGGGACTAAAGACGACCACAGTTAATCTTTTAGCATTGACCAATCATTTAATATTTTTGCGCTTTCTGCTTTTAAATACACGGTTACAATCTTGTAATTAGTATTTTCCATAATTAAATATTTTATTAAGTAGTCAAAGGTCAAACAGTCAAAATTAATGTTTGTTATGCATGTGTATGTTTTGATTTTAAATAAGAGTGTCACTTTAAATACCAACAACGGGAACAAGCGAAGTAGCCTTAGATTGAACCAACAACTCGGATGCTATATTTATTACAGGGCACGTTTTCATATAGATAGACGCTACATATTAATTGTCCATACTATTTGTAAGAGCCTAGAAGCAGTACTTATAAAGAATTTCATCTTCGAACAAAGTGTTGAAATGCCACCATGACCACAGTGCCTTTTAAATTCAAAATGGCACAGTTGCTATCAAAGGTCCATATATCTTGACAAACCAGTTACCTACTTTCACCATTACGATAACACGTTCCTAAAAATAATCACCGCATTTACACACTATCATTTACTCTAGTTTCTGAAAGTGTGCCCCTGCTTATGAACAATCCAGGGATAGTCAGGGCAGTCAGGTTTATCATGACAATACACGATAAAAACCCTTTGATGTTTATGACATGAACATATTGTTATAAAAATGATAATTTTTACAATTTGATAACTAGACAAATCAATTTGATAACTAGACAAATCAAATTTTAACTAGTATACTGATTAACCCTAACATGTTTGAATGCTTCATTTTAATCAAGCCGCTTTTAAAGCAACGCTTATTTTTCAACATTTTCCCTTTCTAAAATTCTGAAAAACATGCCTAAATGTTTTAATATTAAATATTGTTAGTGTCATAGTGTATATAGTCAGTGTCACTGTTTATTATGTCAGTGTCATAGTTTATATCCTCAGTGTCATAGTTTATATGTTCGGTGTCATAGTTTATATGGCCAGTGTCATAGTTTATATTCTCAGTTTCATAGTTTTTATGGTCAGAGTCATAGCTTATATGGCCAGTGTCAAAGTTTAAATTCTCAGTGTCATAGTTTATATGGTCAGTATTATAGTTTATATGGTCAGAGTCATAGATTATATGGCCAGTGTCATAGTCTTTATGGCTAGTGTCATAGTTTATATTTTCTGTATCAAAGTTTATACGGTCAGTAACATATTTTATATGGCCAGTGTCATAGTTAATATAGTCAGTGACATACATTATATGGTCATTGTCACGGTTTATATTGTCAGTGTCATAGTTTATCTGGTCAGTGTCTTAGTTTATATGGTCAGTGTCATAATTTATATTCTCAGTTTCATAGTTTATATGGTCATTGTCATAGTCTATAGTGTCAGTGTCATAGTTTATATGGTCAGTGTCATAGTCTATATTGTCAGTGACATATATTATATGGTCAGTGCCATTGTTTATATTGTGAGTGTCATAGTTTATATTGTCAGTGTCATAGTTTATATTGTCAGTGTCATAGTTTATATTGTCAGTGTCCTATTTAAAATGGTCAGTGTCATTGTTTATATTGCAAGTCTCGTAGTAATTATGATTAGTGTTACTGTTCATATTCTCAGAGTCATTATATTGTTAGTGTCATAGTTAATATGGCCAGTGTCATAGTTAATAGGGTCAGTGTCACTGTTTATATTGCAAGTGTCATAGTAATTATGATCAGTGTTACTGTTTATATTCTCAGAGTCATTATATTGTTAGTGTCATAGTTTATATGGCCAATGCCATAGTTTATATTCTCAGTATCATAGTTTATACGTTCAGTAACATACTTTATATGGAACTGTTCAAGTTAATATAGTCAGTGTCATAGCTTAAATGGTCAGTGTCACTGTTTATATTGTCAGTGTCATAGTTAATATGGCCAGTGCCACTGTCTATATTGTCAGTGTCATAGTTAATATCTTCAGTGTCATAGTTAATATGGCCAGTGTCATAGTTTATATTCTCAGTTTTGTATTTTTTATTGTCAGTGTCATGGTGTATATTGTCAGTGTCATAGTTTATATTGTCAGTGACATATATTATATGGTCAGTGTCATTTTTTATATCGTCAGTATCATAGTTTATATTGTCAGTGACATAGATTATATTCTAAGAGTCATTTTATTGTTAGTGTCATAGTTTATATGGCCAGTGTCATAGTTTATATTGCCAGTCTCATAGTTTATATCGTCAGTGTCACTGTTTATATTGTCAGTATCATAGTTTATATTGTCAGCGTCATAGTTTATATGGCCAGTGTCATAGTTTTTTTTCTCAGTTTTATAGTTAATATGGTCAGTTTCACTGTTTATATTGCCAGTGTCATAGTAAATATGGTCAGTGTTATAGGTTATATCGTCAGAGTCATAGATTATATTCTCAGTTTTAAAGTTTATATCGTCAGTGTCATAGTTTATATCGTCAGTGTCATAGTTTATATTGTCAGTGTCATAGTTTATATCCTCAGTATCATAGTTTATATCGCCATTCAGGCGGCATTGAGACGTGTCTGTCGTGCCCTGCCAGACTCACGGACGTGCCGTGTACCCACGTGCAGAAGTGCTCATCGGGCCAGGTAACTTACGAACATCCCTTACATACAGTAACGAAATTGATTCGTTGATATGAAAGCACCTACTAAATACTTCTAATGACATGCTTACAATAAAACTTCGTTGAACATTACTACAATATTGCATTTTATGTAAAATATATTTTACAACCCGAATGTTTCCTGTTATGTGCAGCAATGTTTCGCACGTATCCTGGCAACGTCTTCCGGTGACCTGCTTCACGAGTACGGCTGTAAAGACTCGCAGGTAGAGACACACATACCGTTATACTGTAATACTCTTGTATATGCGCTCTTGAGCATAAGCCTATATTTCACTTAAAATGGTTAACACGACTTATGTTCCATTTCTGTATAGCAATTTTAAGTCCGAACTAGAATAGGTCATCGAAAGCAACCTATATTCACTCGCGGGTCCAGGAGTGCGGTGGTGGGGGTCTGAGGTTGGGGCGCAAGTCAAAGGTTTACAACCCTAAGTTACGCTCTCTCTCACTTCGTTTCCTGGATCTGCCCCTGACATTGATCCAGTGGTGACAAATTCAGGAGACATTTCCAAAATGGCTGGCCGTATTGTTGATACTTAAATAGTTGACATGTTTTGTAAATGGCTTTGAGGGCATAAGGGAAACAAGGAAACTAGAATACAATCAGTCAATAGTAAAAGGTTACATAATTGTTATTACAACTGGTTACAGCTATGTGGTGCAAGATCGGTGATTGGAAGGAGAGAGACACCAACGTCCATGACATCCCGCCAGACACAGACTGGTTTTCCACTGTGCGAACGATGCTGCTTGGGGGCGATATGCAACATGAACATGTGTGGCCAAGCTCCAAGTACGGTTGTTGTTTGAGTTCTTCATTGCACAAGCTGCACTCTTGTCAAGGCCTGCGTCGGCTCTCTCAGTCTAAGCAAAAACTTCTTTAAGCAGCTTATCGTTGATGTATCTTTGACCAAGGTAGGCAAAAGTCAAAAATAATGTTTACTTGAAAATTGGCAAATTATATTTCAAAAGTGCTGAAATAAATGTAATCAATTCAGACGGAATTCCATAACAGTTTTGAAAACGTCTTTTCTGTCAGAAACAAACTCTTTTAAATCTGCCATATACATGTATACTGTATTACAGAAGTTTTTAAAGCTGTTCGATCCCTCGAGAGATATGGGTCTACATCCGGACTGATTTTTTATCCATTTGCCATTGCATTTATGATGGTGCTTCGATTTCAATGCAATACAATGTTTGTAAATGGCAGTAAATCCATTAAACAATGCAAATACAGTAAATGAACATGTTTGGAGATTTAATCACTTGTTCATCTTGTAGACATTTCGGTTAGTGGTGGTCCCACCTGTTACTCCTGCTCAAACCATACCACAAAGGATTCCTGCACGGACATACAACACTGTCCGGCTGGACAGGTACTCGGACATTTTAATTGTTTATGAGAAGCAATCTCCATGAGCTTCATAGCAGAGTATCAAAACTAGCTGCCGGCAAAAGTTTTATCTCATAGAAGGAAGAATGCATAAACATAAGTAATCCTGGTTATATTCACGTGGCATGCACAGCAATATAAACCCGTTAAAATTGGTGTTATCCTCAACTGCATTATTGCTCGTGTAGATTATAGTCTGATTAAACCCGGTACCTAACATTAAAGAAACACAAGTGCTAAAACATCTTAAAACACACGAAATGTTCCGTTGCTCGACAATTGAGGTTACACGATTTAAATTAAGAGCGTATATTACGATTTTTAGGTTTGCCAACTTGTCCCCAAAATCTCCATTGCAACCCATACATATCACTTCGAGTCGTCCTGTGCCGTGCATGCGGTAAGTCAGCTTTCATATTTACCATGACCATTTTCGTTGATATCTTCTTGCAGTCTTCGTATCTTTTGTAACTTCTCGAAATGTCCCCAATAAGACAACGAAAAAACACACCAGTAGTCGTCTTAGCAGTGTGTGTATACCAAGTGATGGATTACGTCATAAATGCTTAAAACATATAAAACTTCATTTTTATTCACCATGTTAAATGAAACATGACACAGTATACGCCGCTTACATAGCACATCCCTTTACTACAGTTTGATTCAGGATTTAGTTTCTAAAAACGCTTGGACAAACCTTATCGAAAAATGAGGCACTGTCGAAACATTATTTTGGAAACAGTGTTTGAGGAAACTAATCACTGCATCAATCTGCGGTAATTAAACGAAGGCGCGGCTCTTCTAGTGGTAAAGACTTTGTTTCATTTTAAATGGTGAAGAAAAAGAAAAGTAACCTTTGTTTTAAGTCATCAATCGAAGTAAAAAATTGCATTCCGATGTAGCATTTGTGACGTAGTTTATCAAGTGGTTTACTTAGGTTCACTGTTAAATATTCGTTCAAGCTTAACCATATATGGATTGTATCTTTAACACGGGCCTTTAACACGGACTCATTGTGATATCTTTATATACATAAAATATACATAGTGCTCATAAAACAATACAGTGTGCACCACCAAATGGCATCAACATACTTACATTTGTATGGAAAAGAGTGTGCTCGCTGTCCTCACACCACTGCCTAACTGGTGAACGTCAGTAGTAGTCATGTTTGCTACTACAAATCATTAAAGATATTGTGACCAACATGCAAACATGAATTACATGCAGACATAAATTGACTCAGCTGCGATTCTAAATACTCATATGGCCAAATAGAGTCTGCACCAAATGCAAAATACAAAGCAAACGACTTCACCCTTCAAATGACCAAAAAACTAAAGGTGGAAACAGTCAAATATATATTGGCATAGTACCTGTCGTGCCTGGTCGACCTCTTTCCATGTAACAAAACACATGTTATAATGTTGTAATTCCTTGGCGTATTTACTCCTGTTCCATAACACATGTAATTATTTTGTAAATTCCTGGCGCATTTACCCCTGTTCCATAACACATGTAATTATTTTGTCAATTTTGGGCGCATTTCCCCAGTTCCATAACACATGTAATTATTTTGTAAATTCCTGACGCATTTACCCCTGTTCCATTACACACGTAATTATGCTGAAACTCCCTGGCATATTTCCCCCTGTTTTAATTTAACAAATGTTGTGTGGATGTTTTTTCCTTTAGCATTCCCTCTGTTATGTAACACATGCAATTATGCAATTATGTTGTATCTCTTTGATGCATTTCCCCTTATTATTATTTAACACATGTAGTTTGATTGTATTTCCTTATAGCTTTTCCCCCTGTTAAATAATATCTGTAATTTGGTTGTTACTCTTAGTTGCATTTTGTTTACCAACAACAGCAAATTACAAGTCTTACTTGACCTGCCTTAATACAGGACTGTCAAGCTAAAGTAGCCGCCTTAACGCAGGGAATACTGGGCAGAAAAAGAGGTAATTAAATATCAGCATTATTTAGATTTGCTTGTATGGTTGCTAGATAAAACAACATCCTTTATCATTTCTACCGATTGAAACATAAAGGTAAATGTAGATAAATATACTTTAGTGAGTGTCCCGCGCTTTATTCCAGACATGCCTTGTTCTATGCGATGTTGTAACACAACCCTGTGTAACCAGTTATCATGCGGGCAAGTGACAACACCAGGTATGAGCATTCTTACAATCACTTATCACGTCAATATTTAACTAAATACGTATTTGTACCCGAGTTGACATACTTATACAAGTACATTTAAAATTTAATACTTTAGAAATTGACCTTTAGTTTTGATATTTGACATCAAATATAAAAATCATGATGGATAGGAACTCGCTCATGTTTTGTAAAATGCATATTTAATGAAATAAAGTTTGTAAAAACTAAGATACTGACGGGTGGACCAACCATTAAAGAAATGTTGAAATATGCTCAAATATTTTCTTTCAAGTGAACGGTTTTGAAAAGCGTTAGTAACGCGATTTAACAAAACACCAAAAGAGTAAATTATCCATCGTACAAGAGTCCCTCCGTGCGAGCGGTTTAATGGCATTTTCTATTTGTTCTTTACTATATAGGCGGGGGTAAGCTTTCCATTACAGTCAGTATTTTTTTTACTTTAATCGTATTGATTTTCTGAAATAACGGTATCAAAGAGTACAATCAATACAATAGAAGTGCTTTCCGGTGCATTGCCTTGAAAAAATGTTGGCACAAAACATTGTCATGAAACTACACTCTGCCACACTGTCAGTTAAAAAAAACTTTGCAAAGACTGAATAAATGGGCTGATGACCCTGCATATATTTGCATGTTTTGGTGTAAACACTGTCCAATAGAGCACTTTGTAGAGCAATTCGCCTAGGGTTCTTCTTTGCAAACAGTGCCACTACCTTGGCAATGCCGATCTTAACATCTCTATGAATACTCAAGAGGCACATTGAGGACAGTCTATCTTGACCATTGTGGCCCTTAATTATGACTTCACTAAAGCCAGTGCACTTACACTTCTTTCACATTCACAGGAGGTCACTGGAACACACTACAAACTGTCAGCACAGTGTGGATGTTGGGGTACATTTTCAGACTTTCTTGTAGAGTTTCAGTAGGAAATTCCACATTTTTCCACTTCTGCTGCCAGCTATGCAGTTCTGAATCCAGTGACTGTGGTGAATGCAAGTCTTCCTGGAACCAGTCCAAGTCAGCAGCATTTGCCGGATTGGCACACATATGCTTGGGGATCAGGATAATGCCCATGGCAGCTTCCTCTGAAGTTTACCAAATCGTTCACTCATTTGCAGTAGCAGAGTGTCAATGAAACCAGCAGTGAGGTTTCTCCGGTATCATTCCTCTGGTGTGGATGCCTCCGCATTTGCCATGTTCGTTTAGCGTCCATATGTTCTGGGCTTTGAAGGTTCAACCCCCAGTGTCTCCGCGATCCCTGCGGTAGTCGTCGATGTGGAGAGCGTACGTCCTGAAGGGTGTCGGTGACAACCTTGACCTCGGACATAACCTTGTCCACATCAACTTCCTGCCTGAAACATCATAAACATTTTCATAGTTGGATTTAATTGAACACTTTAAAATCTTTCTATTATTGTATGATCTATCGTTTAATATCTATTAATATTTTATTGTTTTCAACCAGTACTCGACAGTTATTGCTTTTGTAAGTGACGTCTTAATCAATTTTGTGTGTTTGCGTACCAGTAGCGTTGACTGAAAACACTGTTGTTATGTTCTTTATTATATGTACCCCTGATGAGCGATATATTAAAAATGCGCTGGCGCTGATTTCTTCTTTCAAAAAGCCTATTTAGTAATTTTGCTATTTAATTATGATACTAACCATGCAAGGAAACTGTTAGAGGCTTGATATAGCTGAGGCATCGTGTGACCACAACCAGTATGCAGATGAACTGGAACGAGGTGACTGCAAAGAGGAACCCAGATATCACTGTGGATGTAGTGGCCCTCTTCTCACCAGACATAATCCTTGGACATCGCTTCAACAATACCTGGGAGAAAATCGCTAAAAATCTCCAGCGCATCTTCTCTCTCTACCCAACGTGTGCGAAAAAGCTCCTGTAAAACGTACACATATTTAATTAAATATATTTCAAAATACTTCAAAAATAAACAAAAAGTGGTGCTAGTTAGATTACAACAGATATATTAATATGCAACCATTGCTTTGCTTCAATAGCAGCTTTATGCCTTGGCTTTTCTTTGCAAAGTATACATGTATACCTCTTTCATTAGGTGTGCATATATTTTGTTTTCATATGCATCGAGTATTTTGCATATATCATTTTTTGTAGTATGATTCTTATGAGCACTAGCAAAATGTTCTTTCAATACCGAATCTCTAGCTTCAGCTCTAAATTCCAATAGAGCCTGAAAGTTTCCGCAGTTGCTGACAGCCTCATTTATGTACTTAGAATCATCACGAATTCCACGCAATGCGATACTATGGAGTGCACAAAAATAACACTGTCTGTGCTACAGACTGTATGCTGTAGCACTTCAACTTTTTCCTCTTCTCTAGCCTTCAGGGTGGTATCCACATGCTTGGCGACTGTCGTTTTGTTCGACATAGAGGCTGTAAACAGTTCAGCTGTTGTGCCTGATGCACATTTCCTCCATCTTTCTGTTTTTTTTAGCGTCTGTGAAATGCCCGGTGAACACTTCCAATGCCAGTATCCAATTCCGGAATGGTTCAGATGCTAACTGACCACTTCGTTTGTTTGCTCCCGGAAACACTACACAGTGTACGCAGTAGTCAGCATCTTCGGAAATTCTATATTCAAGTCCTAAGAATTTTGAGAGCCAACCCCTCTGAAATGACTGTTTCAGTTGGCCACATTGTGTTTCACTGTCTGTCAAGGAGCCCTGTCGCTTAATGTACGAGCTGACATGTTCGACATCAGCCGAGAGAAATACGTTTGTTTTTAAATTACTTGATAAATGTGTTGAATCTTGAAACTTGAACTTTGTATGGACTACTACTGACTCCTGAGGTAAAATGCCGTGTAATCATCATTAGTTTTCGACCACTCAATTTACAAGTGTTAACAAGTGGCATGCTATAGAAGTAGTTTATTCGGTGTTGTAATAATGTTCAGATTACATGTCTTCGTGCCCTGTGTCTTTCCCGTAGTCTGCTGGTGTACTAGCATTTATACTTCCCTTATGACAACTTCTTTGAATGTGTAACAATGTATTAACTATAATGGTGTGACATTCAACAACACAGAAATAAGTGTTCTTTCAATTTCAAACGCGCTGTAAAATTACTGCTATTGCAATTTGACTCCATGCTGTACATGTATGAAGAATGATATCATGCTTACAAAACCTGCAAAATGTGTTTGACTCAAACATGTGAAGGTAAATAATTTATACAACTTTTCACTCGTCGTTTTTTAAAGATCGCATTAGGCCTCTTCGTTTTATCTTTGAAATCGAAAGAAATATTTTAAATATTTGTTCGCTTGCTCTTTCCCCTGAAAATCGGTAGAACAGAATATTAATTTGGTGTGACCTCATACAGGATATAGATCTTAACGTAGTGATTTCTTTTATCAACTGTCACTGTATAATGGTAGCTCGTCCGTTTCGAGTAATACATATTTGATATCAACTGAAAACTGTTCTACTTCCTCGATAACTCTTAAAACGTTGAAAACGACGTGTGGGTTTTCCAACACATCACCAAGCTGTATAATGAGGTGGAAGGTTTTTCCTCTTTTTTTTTAAGATGTAACGTTCACTTCAGTTGCTGATCCCTGCTCATCCAATCCCTGTCAGCGAGGCACGTGCACCAGTTCGAATGGGGACTTTGAATGCCACTGTCCATCAGGCTATTCTGGGAAGACGTGTGATATGGGTAACACGTGTTTAGAATTTAAATTTTGCTGAAATGTCTAGACTTTAATCTCTAAATTATAAGCAAGCTATCTTACCCATTAACATGTTTTCTAGATGGACTATTCGAGATAACTGATATTTATAATATGCAAAAGTTGGTTGGTCGATAGGTGGTAGTATCTGCCAAGTTTGTGATATAATCATATACAAAAATAAAAATGGTATCGAATGCAACTTCACCCTTTTGCTAATACTACTGAGTTTGTCCAGCAGTTACACATATTAAATATGTATACAAACTTATTAACACTTTTCCTAACCTCTGACTGATGATGCAACTTTTGGGCAAGTATGGCTGTTGTCTGCAAAATTGATAAAAACACGGGAGGGGGGATAGACTCGGTAACACTTTGTCGAATAATAATAATAAATCAATGCCTAAATTCCAGTCTGTAATTTCAGGACCGTTGCCTATGGACTGTAAAGATATAATCAATCGCCCCAATCTGTTCTCGAACCGAGGTGACGGTGTGTACACAATTATGTTGCCAAGGTCACGCACCGTGCTGCAAGTCTTCTGTGACATGACGTACGATTCGGGAGGCTGGACCGTAAGTGTTTAAGTACCTAGTCAGTGTGAGTCCTCTGCGACATGACGCGCGATTCGGAAGGCTGGACCGTAAGTGTTAGAGTACCTAGTCTGTGTGAGTCCTCTGTGACATGATGCACGATTCGGGAGGCTGGACCATAAGTGTTAGGGTACCTATTCTGTGTGAGTCCCCTGTGACATGAAGTACGATTCGGAAGGCTGGACCGTAAGTGTTTAAGTACTTAGTCTGTGCGAGTCCTCTGTGACATGACGCACGATTCGGGAGGCTGGACCGTACGTGTTAGAGTACCTAGTCTGTGCGAGTCCTCTGTGACATGACGCACGATTCGGGATGCTGGACCGTACTTGTTAGAGTACCTAGTCTGTGTGAGTCCTCTGTGACATGACGCACGATTCGGGAGGCTGGACCGTAAGTGTTTAAGTACCTAGACTGCGTGAGTCCCCTATGACATGACGCCCGATTCGGGAGGCTGGACCGTAAGTGTTTAAGTACTTAGTCTGTGCGAGTCCTCTGTGACATGACGCACGATTCGGGAGGCTGGACCGTACGTGTTAGAGTACCTAGTCTGTGCGAGTCCTCTGTGACATGACGCACGATTCGGGATGCTGGACCGTACTTGTTAGAGTACCTAGTCTGTGTGAGTCCTCTGTGACATGACGCACGATTCGGGAGGCTGGATCGTAAGTGTTTAAGTACATAGACTGCATGAGTCCCCTATGACATGACGCCCGATTCGGGAGGCTGGACCGTAAGTGTTTAAGTACTTAGTCTGTGTGAGTCCTCAATGACATGACGCACAATTCGGGAGGCTGGACCGTAAGTGATTCGGGAGGCTGGATCATAAGTGTTTAAGTACCTAGTCTGTGTGAGTCGTCTGTGACATGACGTACGATTCGGGAGAACGGACCGTAAGTGTTTAAGTACTTAGTCTGTGTGAGTCCTCAATGACATGACGCACAATTCGGGAGGCTGGACCGTAAGTGATTCGGGAGGCTGGACCGTAAGTGTTTAAGAACTTAGTCTGTGTGAGTCCTCAATGATATGACGCACAATTCGGGAGGCTGGACCGTAAGTGATTCGGGAGGCTGGATCATAAGTGTTTAAGTACCTAGTCTGTGCGAGTTCTCTGTGACATGACGCACGATTCGGGAGGCTGGACCGTAAGTGTTAGAGTACCTAGTCTGTGCGAGTCCTCTTTGACATGACGCACGATTCGGAAGGCTGTACTGTAAGTGTTTAAGTACCTAGTCTTTGCGAGTTCTCTTTGACATGACGCACGATTCGGGAGGCTGGACCGTTAGTGTTAGAGTACCTAGTCTGTGCGAGTCCTCTGTGACATGACGCACGATTCGGGAGGCTGGACCGTAAGTGTTAAAGTACCTAGTCTGTGCGAGTCCTCTGTGACATGACGCACGATTTAGGAGATTGGACCGTAAGTGTTTAAGTACTTAGTTTGTGCGAGTTCTCTGTGACATGACGCACGATTCGGGAGGCTGGACCGTAAGTGTTTAAGTACCTAGTCTAAGTAAGTGTTTAAGTACTTAGTCTGTGTGAGTCCTCAATGGCATGACGCACAATTCGGGAGGCTGGACCGTAAGTGATTCGGGAGGCTGGATCATAAGTGTTTAAGTACCTAGTCTGTGTGAGTCGTCTGTGACATGACGCACGATTCGGGAGATTTGACCGTAAGTGTTTAAGTACTTAGTTTGTGTGAGTTCTCTGTGACATTATGCACGATTCGGGAGGCTGGACCGTAAGTGTTTAAGTACTAAGTTTGTGCGAGTTCTCTTTGACATGACGTACGATTCGGGAGGCTGGACCGTAAGTGTTTAAGTACCTAGTCTAAGTAAGCGTTTAAGTACCTTGTCTGTGCGAGTCCTCTGTGACATGACGCACGATTCGGGAGATTGGACCGTAAGTGTTTAAGTACTTAGTTTGTGCGAGTTCTCTGTGACATTACGCGCGATTCGGGAGATTGGACCGTAAGTGTTTAAGTACTTAGTTTGTGCGAGTTCTCTGTGACATTACGCGCGATTCGGGAGGCTGGACCGTAAGTGTTAGAGCACCTAATATTTTTTGCTATGATTAGACCGTTGAATAGATTTTACGTCAATGGAAATAATGTAGTTAAGTGCTAATAGTATTTTATTAGACTAAGTTATAACGATAAAAAATCTTCGATGTACCAAAATCTATACCCAATCCGTGCATTCATTCATATTTCCAATTTATGAGTCCGGAGGCCATTTCTGTATCGCGAGAAAATAAGTTGTAACGATTATATTCGTTAATACATGAAAACAATGAACGATAGTCATTAAGGACGTTGGCATGCGATGCTCGGTGTTATGTCTCAACCTTATAACTACTTCTAATTTCAGGTATTTCAACGCCGCGTCACGAGCAGTCAATATTTCAACAGAAACCTTGCAGAGTACGAAAAGGGCTTTGGGGACATAAATTCCGAATTTTGGATGGGTAGTACTTTTGTTGTGTTTTTTTTTTATATTTATTTTTGCAGCTTTTTAGTGTTTGAATGTAAACAACATTTAAATAAATCTCATTGAAAATCATAACATATATTTGCTCAACTTTAAATTAAATTAAATTTAAATATTTGAAACTGAATTTGATCTGTTTAGCTCACCTTAGCCGTAGGCTGAGGGTGAGCTTTTAGGATCGATGATTGTCCGTCGTCCGTCGTCCGTCCACACTTAGTTTGTTAACACTCTAGGGATCACATTTTTTGCCTCAATTGTCACGAAACTTGGTCAGGATGTTTGTCCCAGTACTTACTCGGACGAGTTCAAATATGGGTCATCTGGGGTCAAGAACTAGGTCACAGAGCCCAAATATGGAAATACCTTGTTAGCACTCTCGAGGTAACATTTTCAGCCCAAATATCCTGGACATTTGTCAGAAAGGTTGTTTTGATGACTTCTAGCTCAGGTTCGATCATGGGTCATCTGGGGTCAAAAACTAGGTCACAGAGCCCAATTATGGAAATAGCTTGTTAACACTCTCGAGGTAACATTTTCAGCCCAAATATCCTGGACATTTGTCAGAAGAGTTGGTTTGATGATTGCTAGCTCAATTTTGAATATGGGTCATCTGGGGTCAAAAACTAGGTCACAGAGCCCAACTATTGAAATACCTTGTTAACAGTTAGAGGTAACATTTTCAGCCCAGATATCCTAGAAATTTGTCAGAAAGGTTGATTCAATAATTTCTAGCTCAAGTTCGAATATGGGTCATCTGGGGTCAAAAACTAGGTCACCGAGCCCAAATATGGAAATACCTTGTTAACACTCTAGAGGTAATCATTTCAGCGAAATATCTTGGAAATTTGTCAGAAGGGTTGTTTTGATGATTTCTAGCTCAAGTTCGAATATGGGTCATCTGGGGTCAAAAACTAGGTCACAGAACCCAAATATGTAAATACCTTGCTGACACTCTAAAGGTAACATTTTCAGCCCAAATATCCTGGAAATTTGTTAGAAAGGTTGTTTCGATGATTTCAAGCTGAAGTTTGAATATGGGGCATCTGGGGTCAAAAACAAGTCACAGAGTCCAGAGTACCTTGTTAACACTCTCGAGGTAACACTTTCATACACCAGAGAAGCCAACTCCCTGTTTTTGCCCTTTAATTATCAACAAGTTTTTAGCTTTATAGTTTTACTGAGGTGAGCGATATAGGGCCAGCTTGGCCCTCTTGTTTAATGTTAAGCAGCAAAATTATTCGTTTGAATACTTTCTGTAAACAATTCCACTTTCTTTAGGATTGGAGTACCTGAAGGAAATCGTAGATTTAGGACCAACTGATGAAAAGTACCACGGAGTTGTCGTTAGTGCCGACTATAGCTCCTCACTAGAATGTCATTTTTTGATGCGAATTATCTCTCTGAGTGGTGCACCATCGTTTACAATCGAGAGAGAATCGTCTAATGGAACCTATTCATGTAAAAAATGTTTTTTTTATTCGTTTTGACTTTGAGAGGCTTAAGAAAAGATTTATATTGATCTCAAGATAGCGGTTCAAGTATATATATATAAACCTACTATATTTTACATCAGTTGTAAAACAGGTCATTTCAACATTATATTAATCACTCTCGTTGGCCCGATTTTACGCGAGTGTGCGGTCTTGTGTTGTCAAGGAAACCGGAGTTCCCGGAAGAAACCCATTTGTCTGGCTTTGGTGAACACAAACCAAAAATACTCCCAAGCCGGAAATCGAATCCAGGTTGCCTAGGTGAGATGCGAGTATGCTAACCACTGCGCTAACCGGACAACCGTATATATAGTGATAAGTGCATAATGGCCTGAAGGTTGCATTAATAAAAAATTACTGAGTGATGTAAATACCGATAGCAAGATGGGTTAAACAACATGTATCCGTAATAGCATCCAAGTAGACCCCACCCCTAAAAACAGAAAGAAACCCATCACCATTTACTTAACACGTCAAGGCCGACAAGTATGTTGTCCTTTTGACCCACGCAGAATAACTTGAAAACAGTTATGGCATAAATCAGTACACTCAGTGAGTGCTGAGGAACATGCTTTTAAAACACTTGTTAGATAAAAAAACTCAGCTCAACGGACGCCATTGGTTATATGAGTTGTACTTTAGAATCACACATGCAAACGCTTTCTAAAAGGTGCATCCAGCGCCACGTTATAGACGATGTCGAAGGCAAAATTGGCTACTTTACATTAAAAACATGTACAACCGACAAGGACGAAACGAATTTAAACAGTACACCGAACACAAACGCTCTGTGATGCATACATAAATCCCAAACATATAATGAAAAGCTGAACGCAGAAACTGACCAGACATGGACATGGATGAAAAAAAACGTTTTGCTGATATATACAAAATCGACATACACTCGAGCTTTGTTGATGAACAACTTTTGACTTTGACAAGATAGGTTCAAAGTCATCAAGCTTATTCTTTCATTGGATATATATATATATGGTATATTAGTGGTAACGAGAAGATAAATGATGTAACATTTAGGTGACATTATAAGTATCTTCCATGGCCGAGAGTGTAAGATAGGTTCATTCCGACCCGAGCGTAGGGTCGGGATGAACCTATCTTACACGAGCGGCTATGGTAGATGCTTTTTCTCCCACCTCAGTTAAGCAAAATTAAGTAAAAATGTACTTTTTTGCTGGAACTCTTTTGTGCTTAGTGAAAATAATTGCGTATGGGTATGCGATAGCACGTGGTTGTCATGGATATGCGCGCGATGATCCTGTTAATGTTAATAGTCAAATCGGTCTTTTTAAATTGTTCTAAGGAAAATGAAGCATTATTTCTTGAATGGTGCTTGACAATTTTTATGGTGACATTTGAGGCGAGAAATAATTAATTAGCGTTCTAAATATTACCATAAGACAATATTTCCTTGATGCTACTGACGACAGTCTTCAACAAGGGAGGTAATTACAATGTTGTGATCATTAAAAAAGGAGTTCCATACGGGCATTTTATCTTCGCCCGTGGGCAAGATAAGAATATCTAGCATGGTTAAATTATTAGATCTTCTTATCTGAGGCGGGAGAAAAAATATCTCTTAAAGCTGTACGCTCACAGAAAAACCAGTTTTACTTTTTTATTTTTTGTCTAAGAAAGCGCATTTTTTTTGCGTAAATAAATAAGTTGTGAGAAGGCAGCTTTAATAAATAAGAATGGGCGGAGTGAGGGGATTCATCTAACTGACTTATAATACGACCTCAATGGCTGACACCATGCCGTCTCAAAATCGTAAAGTTTTGACATAAGAGAAATTTCTAAAAACAACAGAAATTTACATGGTGTTTTATATTAATGTTCAAGGGCATTTGATTTCGAATACTTATTCACTTAATATTCACATAAATGCTCTCTATACATGAACGTGCTCCTGTGTTGTGGCTCAGGTGGAGTGGGCTGTTACAAGGTAGGAATTGACTCGGTCATTGGATCAACCATACCTGTGTATATAACTGTCTCACCCTCAGGTATTCCTCACAACATTATCATTATTTAAAGTATGTTTTTCACTTGCGTAAACTTTTGGTTGTTTTATCTGAATGGCAAGGACAATATGGCTGAAATATATACGAATATGATGTAAATTAACCAATTTTCAATCAAACTTATGACAGATTAATTACACAAAACTTTTTTACAGGTGCAGACAATCCGTTCACGAAGGCTTATAATGGACAGACAGATGTCTCGTTTCTTTTCCCACCTGTCGCCACATTCGCCACGTACGACCGGGACACTACCGGAGGCTGTGCAGCGCATATGGGAGGAGGATGGTGGTACTACGGTTGTGTACCGTCCAGCGTGTCCTTGCCAACCAACACATATACAAGCGTTAACAGTACTTGCGGGTCACCGTTCTATCCCGGTGTACACATAGATCAAGATAACAAAGTACACTGTGCCCTAATTAATTTATACTCTGACAGTCCATCGCAATTTTTTAAAATCGTTTCGATGAACATTGAAATGATGATCCGAAGGAACAATTAGTTGACAAAGGAAATATATGCATCCTGAATATTAAAAAAAAAACATGCAGTAAGTTGCACACTATGTAAAACTCTAAATTTAATTAAATGAAATCGGTTGATTAACATAGATAATGCTTAATTTTGTTTATTGTTGGCCGGCTAATATATGTATTTGTCTGTATGTAGTTGTTTATGTATTTCTTTTTCTGCTATATGGGTTATTATTTGTTTTATTGAAAAAAAAAATGAACACCTAAAATTCTTTTCGATAACGCTTATTTTGGGGATATGTTTATCGATGAAATAAAAGCAGTACAACAAACGATAGTATTTAATATTTATTATATCAGCAGCAATATAAAAGCAGCAGAAAAGGATTAACAACGTTAATGGAGGCTTCCCAGCATGTTAAAATCAAATTTGGTTTATTTGGACTCATTATGGATTTTCTTTCGCACAGTGCCGATTATGTCAAGTCAACTTAAGTCATGTCAAGAAACCCTAATAAATCTCTCAGGCCACTTTATGCGGTAACATGTACAACGCCTCTACAAAGAACAGTGCTCATATATAAATCACACTAGAATTTACATGATATGGCAATGAAAATTGTCGCAACCGATATTATTAACGGAACTCCGACTTATGATTTGGGGTTTTGCATGATTTGTTTGTATGTTTGAAGGACATTGGTCGCAAAGTCGATGCTGCTGGGTTTGCCCCTGTGGTTTCTATTGTTAACATATTTATTGGAATGATTTGCTTCGGGGAGGGGGTGGGGGGCTAATGTTACATTTTTTTAGTATCTTTGTATTAGTCGGCCATTGAATTTTAATTCCTTTTTCAGTTTGGTCAAAGAAGGAATCGTTGCTATTAGGATGATTACAATAAAATACTTTCAATTGCATTAAGAATCTGAGCCGTTGCATTTGCTTGAATTAAATATTTATTCGTGCTATATATTGTCATGCTAAATATAGGATAATTCTTTAGTGTTCGTAATATTGATTATTTTTAATATTCTAATGATAATCAATTACTGAACAAACAGAAGACGTAAAGATATAGTAGTGCGGATTACATTAGCGTATAAAGGAATTAGGAAACGCGGGTAACATACATTATTATAAAGGAGATATTGGTAAACGAAGATAAAATATAATGTGTATTGTATCAGGCCTGTCATCGTATTTTCATTGTATTTTAAAGCTTTGTTTCGGTAAGTACATTTTCAACGTTTTTTTCTAAAAAACACACACAAAATTTAAGACCCCTACATGCACATGCACATTTTTATCACGGCGACAGTAATGACATATTTTTGTTTGGTGACATCAACACAGTCTGCTATTGTGAACTATATTTGACCTCTACGGTCCATTCTTCATGACCCATTCTAACCTTGTTTATTTCCATATGTTCTGCTTACTGCATTCAGCAGACTTTAAGCAGGCTAATATTAGTGACTCTTTCCAAATCATTCGGAACTCTTCGGCCATTTTTATCGAAAACAACCTCGGATGTATGCCGGTACATCAGTTGAAGTAGTTCGTAATTTTTAATTAAATCATTAATTGAATGTAGTGTTTAAGTTGTATTTATTGATCTAAGTTTAAATAGATTGTTAGTGAAGTGTATTATTGCAAACATAATCAAGGTTCCCAAGAGTTAAGTCATTAAGTTTAACTGCTTAATTAAATCACTAGGCGATCTTAAACCTGAATTTAACCAGATACCGGCACTCGTCTGTGTTGTCCCTGTCGGGACCCAGGACTGCGCCCGCAGCCCGGCAACAAACAACAAACCGTAAATAGGGTACGTCCCTAAGTTACGCCTCCTCTAATGTCGAATCCTGGGTCCGCCCCTGGACACTGTATGAATCAATAGGTCTAAAACTAAATCTATTGAGGCGAGCTATTTGCATGCATGTGTTGTATCTTTGTGAAGCTAGCACTGTTGATTCGAATGGCAGAGCAACATTAGTTGGCAATTTAATTTGGCGACACAATATTTCAAGCTATTTTAACGTCTTGATATTAGTTCCTAAAATTTTGAAGACGTTATTATATGACAAAATTGGTATTTTATGAACTGGAACACGAAAGACTCCAGTTATTTTAATTGTTATTCTATAATTCGAAACGAAATCGAGGTACTTTGGAACGCGCACAATATAGATTGATGCCAATTTTGTTTTCTATTGTATTGCATTGTTATGTTTACTCATACGAATTTAATAATATGAGAAAAAAACAAACAAAAAAACCCAACATCTGATTGTTGTACTTATAAAATAATATTAGCGACATTTTGACGCCGTTTTAACTGGGAAAATTGTGACCACGTAGCTATTAATTGGAAAACACATATATAAAAGCTAATATATATGTATTTAAGTCAAATGAGTTAAACACACTAAAGCAGTTTTTGCATCTACCTATATATTGCAATATTTAATTTTAAACGTACCTTTTATCATCTATATCATGGACCATCTTTACGAAAAATGATAATGACTAGACGTAATGTTTCTCGATTTAAGGCCATTGCAAAAAAGACTTGTGATTAGGTTTAAACAACTCACGTGTGATGAACTTCCTTAATTTAGCTTCCAAACGTGCCACCTTAAGACGACATTTGCACGTTCGTACCTAGCCAGCCATTAGGGACGTGCTTGTGAAAGGTTTTAATCTCCTCTAGGCAACAAACGCTTCCTTAAAAACACTCGCTTGACATGGAAATACATCTTTTGCATACTGTAAGGCAAGCACAGGGATCTCGCCGTTTGATCTGCCGATGCCTCGGGCAGCGGCGTTGAAGCAGTTTTGTAACAGCAATATAATGAGACTTGCCGATTAAAAGCTTTTGGAACGGGAACAGAATTGCTCCTAAATAGCGATAGAATGTTTTGGAATGGCGCTTGAAATAAAGATGATCGAAAAATCTCCGTTAGCTCACAGAAAAAGGAAGTGGAAAATACGTTTGGCATTATCCTTGCAGAACTATACTTTCAGGAATGACGTCACCATTACGTCATATGTACTTCCGTTGTGTGGAAAATTCTCAATAAAAACAATGTTCTTTTGATTGATAGACATGTTTTCACATGCTCAATACACTGTAAATCAAAACTATCATTATTCCTGAAACTTTTATACCTTAAGTATCTATTCTTGCTTAAGTTATCATTTAGAGTAGAGATTAAAGCATAAACCGCTGCCCTATAGTTGAAAGGTCATTTTGGAAGATCTGTCATGGCGGACGGTGCAATTTTTAGAGTTTGTTTTTCAAGTGGAGTGATTGTTCTTAGGAATAACTTGACCCCCCTTTTTTATTGGCTTAAAAGGTAATTTAAAGCTTGTACTTTAAGAATATATGTGGTTATCATAGCCTGCATTCGCTCGAAATGCCTTTAAATGTTGTCTAAAAATTATAATTTTACATTGAATTATATAGGGAATAACAATGGTGGTGTGTAACCTTCAGGATTATAGCCATGATGGGTTCGGCAAAAGTTTGTGTCGACCTCCATAGCAGGCGATGGAGGAAACGTTCACTAAATACGAAAATTGGCGATTCAACGGTATATGAAACATACTGCCTGTAGTGGTGTATTTTAGAATAGCAATGTTCTACTTATTAATGTTTACTGTATTTTAAATATTCACGTGTAGCCTATATTGGGTGGTTTAACCATTTAGCGGTGTTTGTTTGTGTATTATTTAAGGTGACAATTGAATGTTGTTGTTGTTGTTTTATAACTTTTATTAGGGTATTAATGTTTCTTCTGCACTATGATAATATAAAATAGACAGTTTTTCATTTGTATTTACGTGTTTTGATGTAAAAACCACGATTGTTGTAGATAGTGTTGAGAATCGGATAGAAAAATACTATCGATTTTTAAGTTTATGAAACCGATCAATGATCGATTATTGATCGATTTAATCATTATTTAATAATCCTTGGTCATCATATTAAAGGCATGTGACAAACACAGTATATTCACCAGTTTTAAGCACCAATGTTCCCTTACAATATTGTTTGAATATTTCTTTGTATAAATTACAGTATTTATTCAGAATGCAACTATTCCGTTTACAAGTTACTATTACAGAACCTGAGACAACAGGATCTATTTTTTGTCTTACATTTAGGATTGTATATATATATGTGTAAAATAAACACAAAGAAAGATATCAATTTCTTTTTAATAATCAGTCAGTAACAAGTACAAGAAGCAGTTGAATATTCTATAAGTTTTTTTTTTTTTCAAGAACATAATTATTCAGAAAACTGAGAAAAAACTAAATCCTTACATGGTTAAAGTGAACGGTAACATGTTTTAAAACACTTTTAAACCAAAAACATGACAAGTTGAGCAGTTAAATTACAAAGAAAATTTGTAATAAGGTACTGTAGTAACTTACTGACTTGATAAGAATATGACTAGATAACTTAACAGAGTAACACCTTAACATTTCAACATTGACTAACATTAACAAGAAAAAGAAAATTAGTCAGAAACGGTTACGTCCCTTGTTTCTATAATCGATTGTTCAAATTTCACTATCGATTGTCGCCGACGTAGGCCTTTGCGATCAAATGTCCATTATAATCGATCATCGGCACAACACCAGTTGTAGATATTTTGCATAAGTTCATAGACTAGAAAATTTACTACGCGAGCAGTATTTAAAGGACACAGGTTTAATCACGCGAGAAGTAATGATTGGACAGAGGGTTCAATATTTACGGCCTTGTCTGCTTTCTAAGCAGAGAAACAACATTATGCTAGATCGAATAAACACTACTATCTGGGTAGTTTCAACCCTAGAAGTAATGCATTCTGATTGAAAATTAAACTCATAGCAACGTCGTAGCAAGTGTTGGTCCATGGAGCATCGCGTTACGTACGGCCATTAAACACGCACAGCTAATACACTCGTCAACGAGGTTTAGAGAAGCTCTAATGGAGCTGAGCCGTAGAGGCTCCGAAACTCTTAGAGCATTGGCATCGACAAAACGATAATGGGGTTGCAGTTGGAACGCACGCTAATGACTGTAGCAGTGGCTTGAGATCTGTTGCAGTCGATCAGGGATTGCTGTGAATGAGCTTCGTGGTAATCAAACCACAAGACAGTAAACCTTTCTGGTCTTGTGTATATATAACATAGTGTGAACTTCTGCAATTAAAGTCACAGAAACCTTACAGCCGACCGGTTTAACACCAAGATCATAGGGCTCGGCAGCTTCATGGCATAGGCGTAGCCACATGCTCTTGGCAAACATCTAAATTATAGTAGGTCTCGAAATTGCATCCTTTGTTAAGTATGATGAACTACCACACTTTAATATCGACGATAAGGCTCACCTATAAAAGAAAAATAATTAATTGAAAAGTATTGCCTTTGTCTTTAATAAGCAAGCAACCTTTTATTCTTAATCCGTATGTCTAGACATTTAAAGCCACGCAAACGTATATTACAAGTTTTTGAGGCATTATCATTTTCATGATATCCGTTTTGTTGACCTTTGTGCGAATTTTAAGAAAAAGTTACGAGATATTGCATCGATTTTTAAGCTCTGTCTAACATTAAGGTTTTATCATGTCACTGGCAGCCCCGACGCAGCAGCCGCTGACATACTTTTCCAGGCGGTCACCGCAACATTTAGGACAGCCTATGCGATCGATGTTTATTGTTCATTGGCGTTGTTTGTCGTTGGCATTGGGCATTGTGCCTCAAAACACGGTCATGTCGTCGTTAATGTTCTTTACCCTGTATTTTCGATCTATTAAACCGTTTATCAAAATGATCATTCTTTCATATTAAGTAAGCTCTCGATAATTATGACCCAAAGATGTATAAGTGAACTTTAGATAGTAACATCGAGATTATTTTGATATTAAATTTATATTGATTAACCATTATATTATATTAGAGTTTCTTGACTATATGTAAATCGATATTACATATTATTTTATATCAATAGTATCATTCACTCGTCCATAAATGGACATACAGACAGATAAGAAAGGTTGATAACCTAATTTAAGGGTCGAATAATTAGCACTGTGAGTTGGAGCTCAGGAGAGAATGAAGAAACTATTCCTCGGTATGATATATTAACTTTTTTACTCAACGAACATAAATTTCCTTTACTTGAATGTAATTATCTATTGATTGGTTCTTATGTTTGACAAAATCTTAGAATGTTCTGCATGTAAATTGTTAAATCTTTAAAATTGCTTACTGTAATGTTTGTTGCTAAACACTTGCTTTCTTGAAACAAGGAACTGAGCATATGTTATTCAAAACATTATATTTATTTACTATTTCCTGTACAGCCTTGTTGACCATTTCGCTGGTGCAGTGGGGAGAGTCAATCGGTAATGTTAATTAATATTTGTTTGAAATACCTAAACAATAAGTAATAGTGCATGTGTTTTATTTTTGGGCGATCCACGCCACGAGGCCATACGCTCCATCCAGAATTGGATGCTAAATTATTTGGTGTTCGACTCAATTTAACTGAAAATTTAATAGGTTGTCTTAAATGGGTGCGGTTGGTGTTTACGTCATGTAACTCAACTTAAAAATAAATGTGTAAAGCGACCGGAATCAGGTTTTGTTAAATGGGTGCGGTTGGTGTTTACGTCATGTAACTCAACTTAAAAATGAATGTGTAAAGCGACCGGAATCAGGTTTTCTTAAATGGGTGCGGTTGGTGTTTACGTCATGTAACTCAACTTAAAAATGAATGTGTAAAGCGACCGGAATCAGGTTGTCTTAAATGGGTGCGGTTGGTGTTTACGTCATGTAACTCAACTTAAAAATGAATGTGTAAAGCGACCGGAATCTTTTAGTTTTGATTCAATTCAGAATATATCCACATGATGATAGATCAATTAAAAGAAGTATCAACAGAAAATAGACGATTAAAAATAAGTGACCGTCTCCACCATAAGAATCGGTATAAACGAAATTGAGCTACAGACAATTGGAGAGTTTCTCGACTGTCATTGGCGCACAATTAAGTAGGAACACAAATGGTCAACTTAATTATCTTTTATTGGCTACTTGGGTACTGCAACAGGCTTGTGGTGCCGCAATAACATTGATAACTATGTTGAGTATATTACTATGAACAGACGGTTTCTAATAGAGGCAATAAATAATATTAAGTTTCATTTCGGCAAGGTTTTCATTTATTCTTACTTAGCTATAGATTGGAACATAAAAAAAACCCATATTTAAACTGTTCTTGATAAATGTACATAATATAACTCCATAATTCAATATCGTGGTCCATGCCGTACTCCAATAATATATATATACATATTTATTGCATGTACCTTTTCATGTATTGTGTGTACCGATTGTAAAAAAACATCTTTGTTATAAGTCTTCTTTTAAAGGATTAATTATAAATATCTATCTACCTATGTCGTGGTGATTTAGTATATTTTCTTATAATACTATCGATATAGTTAAGGTTTAAGGTTATTGCAGAAAGTATAATGTATCCTTGTAGTGCGGGCATTATATTTACCGATGCGTTTATTTTTTCATAAACAGACGCAAATGCCTGTCAGTCTAGCCCGTGTGTGCATGGCTCCTGTTTTAGCGGACCGGCTGGTTACCTGTGCGTCTGTGATCACGGCTACACTGGCATTCACTGTGATTCGAGCATAGGTAAATCGAAAAAAAACTTTGAAACATTATGTGTTAATGCGCATAAGCACTTGAAAAAACATAATAAGACTGAAAAACAACAATAATCTAAATAGCAAATTTAAAATATTTATTAAAAAAGAAGAGCAATCAGTGTTTAAACACAGCAGTAGTATGTTATAAACAGGCTTATACTTATGTATATCTTTGAACATACACTTCCTGGGCCGGTATTTATAAAACATCTTAAGTCTTTTCTTAACTTAAATAAATTTCTTAAAATTTTCATAGTCAAATGAAATGAGAAGTATAAGTGTTTTTAACGTAGAATATGTATTTTGCATCAGATCAATGATGATTAATTATTTCAGATCGTATAAAGTAATAATATGAAAGCATAATGGAGATACTTAATGTAAGAAAATGACTGAAGTTATGAAATGAAGATTTTTGAATACCGCCCCAGTATCAGATGCACTTTTACTCCCAGATAAATTTACCATAATTAATAATATTGTTTTAATATTCCAAATATGATGACTAAATGTAGAAAACAATGGTGCTTATGAAGGATACCGAGTTTAATTGGAAAGAAATGAGCATAAAACATTATATTTCTACCTGATGGGACTAAAGAAGACCACAGTTAATCTTTTAGCATTGACCAATCATTTAATAGTTTTGCGCCTTCTGCTTTTAAATACACGGTTACAATCTTGTAATAAGTATTTTGCATAAATGCATTATTCAGCAAGTAGTCAAAGGTCAAACAGTCAAAATTAATGTTTGTTATACACGTGTATGATTTAAGATTGTCGCTTTAAATACATGTACCAACAACGGGGACAAGCGTAGGAACCTTAGATTGAACCAGGTGCTATATTCATTACAGGGCACGTTTTCATACAGATAGACGTTACATATTAACTGACCATACTGTTTGTTAGAGCTAAGAAGCATTCCTTATAAAGAAGTTCATCTTGGAACACCTAAAAGTTGAAATGCCACCATGACCACGGTGCCTTTAAAATTCTAAAATGGCACAGTTGCTATCAAAGGTGAATATATCTTGACAAACCAGTTACCTACTTTCACCATTACGATAACACGTTCCTAAAAATAATCACCGCATTTACACACTATCTTTTACTCTAGTTTCTGAAAGTGTGCTACTGCTTATCTGCAAGCCAGGAATAACAGGGCAGTCTAGTTTATCATGATAATACACGACAGATGCCCTCCGATGTTTTAGACATACAAATGTACACATTGTTGTTAAAATGATAACTTTTACAATTTAATAAATAGACAAATCAAATTTTAACCAGTTAACTGATTAACCCTAACATGTTTCAATGCTTCATTTTAATCAAGAAGCTTGTAAAGCAAAGTAACAGTTATTTTTCAACATTTTCTCTTTCTCTGTAAAGTTCTGAAAAGCATGCCTAAATGTTTTAGTATTAAATTTGTCAGTGTCAAAGTTTATATGGTCAGTGTCACTGTTTATTATGTCAGTGTCATAGTTTGTATCCTCAGTGTCATAGTTTATATATTCAGTGTCATAGTTTATATGGCCAGTGTCAAAAGTTATATGGCCAGTGTCATAGTTTATATGGTCAGTGTCATAGTTTATATGGTCAGAATCATAGTTTATATCCTCAGTGTCATAGTTTATATTCTCAGTATTAGAGTTTATATGGTCAGAGTCATAGATTATATAACCAGTGTCATAGTTTATATGGCTAGTGTCATAGTTAATATAGTCAGTGTCCTAGTTAATATAGTCAGTGTTACTGTTTATATTGTCAGTGTCATAGCTAATATTATCAGTGTCATAGTTAAAATGGCCAGTGTCATTGTTTATTATCAGTGTCCTAGTGAATATTGTCAGTGCCACTATTTATATTGTCAGTGTCGTAGTTAAAATGGTCAGTGTCACTGTTTATATTGCAAGTGTCATAGTTATTATGGTCATTGTTACTCTTTATATTATCAGAGTCATAGTTTATATTCTTAGAATCATTATATTGTTAGTGTCATAGTTTAAATGGCCAGTGTCATAGTGAATATACTCAGTAAAATAGTTTATACGGTCATTAACATAGTTTATATGGCCAGTGTCATAGTTATTATAGTCAGTGTTATAGTATATATTGTCAGTGTCATAGTTAATATAGTCAGTGTTGTCAGTGTCATGGATAATATGGTCAGTGCCACTGTTTAAATTGTCAGTGTTACAGTTAATATAGTCAGAGTCATAGTTAATATAGTCAGTGTCATAGTTAATATGGTCAATGCCAATCTTTCTATTGTCAGTATCATAGTTTATTTAGTCAGTGTCATAGTTAATATAGTCAGTGTCATAGTTTTTATGCTCAGTGTCATTGTTTATATGGTCAGTGTCATTGTTTATATTGTCAGTTTCATTGTTTAAATTGTTAGTGTCATAGTTAATATGGTCAGTGCCACTGTTTATATTGTCAGTGTCATAGTTAATATGGTCAGTGTCACTGTTTATATTGTCAGTGTCATAGTTAATATGATCAGTGTCATAGGTAATATGTTCAGTGTAATTGTTTATATTGTCAGTGTCATAGATTATATGGTCAATGTCAATGTTTATATTGTAAGTGTCATAGTTAATATGGTCAATGTCATTGTTAATATGTTCAGTGTCATGGTTAATATGGTCAGTGTCACTATTTATATTGTCAGCGTCATAGTTAATATGGTCAGTGTCATAGTTAATATGGTCAGTGTCATAGTTAATATGGTCAGTATCATAGTTTATATTGTCAGTGTCCTAGTTAATATGGTTTATATTGCCAGTGTCATAGCTAATATGGTCAGTGTCATAGTAAATATGGTCAGAATCATAGTTAATATAGTCAGTGTTGTCAGTGTCATGGTTAATATGGTCAGTGCCACTGTTTAAATTGTCAGTGTTACAGTTAATATAGTCAGAGTCATAGTTAATATAGTCAGTGTCATAGTTAATATGGTCAATGCCAATCTTTCTATTGTCAGTATCATAGTTTATTTAGTCAGTGTCATAGTTAATATAGTCAGTGTCATAGTAATTATGCTCAGTGTCACTGTTTATTTGGTCAGTGTCATTGTTTATATTGTCAGTTTGATTGTTTAAATTGTTAGTGTCATAGTTAATATGGTCAATGTCATTGTTAATATGGTCAGTGTCATGGCTAATATGGTCAGTGTCACTATTTATATTGTCAGCGTCATAGTTAATATGGTCAGTGTCATAATTAATATGGTCAGTATCATAGTTAATGTGGTCAGTGTCATAGTTAATATGGTCAGTATCATGGTTTATATGGTCAGTGTCATAGTTAATATGGTCAGTGTCATGGTTAATATGGTCAGTGTCACTATTTATATTGTCAGCGTCATAGTTAGTATGGTCAGTGTCATAATTAATATGGTCAGAGTCATAGTTTATATTGTCAGTGTCATAGTTAATATGGTCAGTATCATAGTTTATATTGTCAGTGTCTTAGTTAATATGGTTTATATTGCCAGTGTCATAGCTAATATGGTCAGTGTCATAGTAAATATGGTCAGAATCATAGTTTATATTGTCAGTGTCCTAGTTAATATAGTCAGTGTCACTGTTTATATTGCCAGAGTCATAGTTAATATGGTCAGTGTCACTGTTTATATTGCCAGTGTCATTGTGAATATGGTCAGTGTTAAAGTTTATATCGTCAGAGCCATAGCTTAAATTCCCAGTTTTTTAGTTTATATCGTCAGTGTCATAGTTAATATTGTCAGTGTCATAGTTTATTTCCTCAGTATCATAGTTTATATCGTCAGTGTCATAGTGTATATCGTCAGTGTCATAGTTATTATCGTCAGTGTTATAGTTTATATCGTCAGTGCCATATTTTATATCCTCAGTGTGACTGTTGTCAGTGTCATAAAATGCCAGTTGCATAGTTTATATTGTCAGTGTCAAAGTTTATATCGTCAGTGTCATAATTAATATCGTCAGTGTCATAGTTTTTATTGTTAATGTTGTCGAGCACTTATTCACGTTGTGGAAAAATGTGTATTTTTAATGACATCTTTCATTTTCATGTTTTTTTCCCATACCATCACTCACAATAACGATGAAAAGGTTACGCTATGATTAAGAAAATAATATAAAGAATGAACATATAGAGTCAACTGCGCAGGTAAACCAAAATGGAAATGAAAGTGAAAGTAAATGACGACTATTAGAATGAAATGTTTTATTTCATGCATATCGGTGAAAGAATGAAAAATGTTGGTGAATGATAACTTGATCATTTCACTCTGGCTCGAGTGAAATGATAACATTTGATCATTCCACTCTGTACCGACAGCTCGGGACTATTTTTCCATCTCTTATAAGTTTTGCTTCCCTTGACTTGGAAAAGTACATGAATTTAACATGTTGAGTACATGTTTGTTGTCGTATGTCGTGCAGTAATAGACACATTGGCCAAATCGTATAGAAATGTCAAAATCAAATTATGCAATAGTTTTATAAAACAAACAGTTTTGCGATTAATTATAACTATTAAAAAAGAATAAACTGACCAATTTATGTATGAACTATTTCATGGAACATACTGTAAAAATATACAATTAACCCGCTTGGTAGGTATCGGTTGAATATTTACTTGGTCACATGCGCTAGTCATAGAGTTGTTAGATCATTTTCATCCTACAAACTTTAACCGCGTAAATGTATGCATAAGCATTTTGAATTTGACCAATTTCTTTCAATTATTTACCTTCATCAGTTCAACAATTCATTTTTCTTTTTTAAAATAATGCTCAGATTGAAACCCAACTAGCCTTACTAGGCCATGGTGTTTTCCGACATCTTGTCAACTTTTCAAAGCCTGCGCTCCATCCTTCCCAAAAGGATCTTCGGGCACATCCTCGACATTTCTCTGGGATTTTTGTAAACACAAAATTTAACGGAAACGTGACATTCAATTTTAAAAGATATGAAACTAATTCGCTGTCTCAACAACAAAACATCATTCGGCTGCACTGAGCCTGAATTCACCACGAAAAAATACCGTACGATCCAGAGTCTGAGAGCAACTGTGAATAGATAGACAGATTTCTGTTGCTTTTACGAATACAAACATTTATATACTCTATATTTATGACACACATTTATTTTACTTGTGGCCACAGAAAAAAATATTTTCACTCTTGTCTACGCCACTTGTGAAAATATTTTTTCACCACTCGTGAAATAAAATACGATCTTACACTGAATACAACAAATATCCTCTATATCTTTATGGTACTCATATAAAACCGAACATAAAACGAAAAATAACCCAGCGACAATAATACTTTAGGCTTCAAACATGCACGTGAATGTTTCAGGCGGCATTGAGACGTGTCTGTCGTGCCCTGCCAGACTTACGGACGTGCCGTGTACCCACGTACAGAAGTGCTCATCGGGCCAGGTAACTTTCGAACATCCCTTACATACAGTAACGAAACTGATTCGTTGATATGAAAACACATACTAAATACTTCTATTGTCATGCTTACAATAAAACTTCGTTGAACATTACTTCAATATTGCATTTTTATGTAACATATATTTTACAACCCCAATGTTTCCTGTTATGTGCAGCAATGTTTCGCGCGTATCCTGGCAACGTCTTCAGGTGACCTGCTTCACGAGTACGGCTGTAAAGACTCGCAGGTAGAGAAACACATACCGTTATACTGTAATACTCTTGTATATGTGCTCTTGAGTATAAGCCAATGCGTAACTTAAAATGGTTAACACGACTTATGTTCCATTTCTGTATGGCAATTTTAAGTCAGAACTAGAGTAGGTCATCGAAAGCAACCTATATTCACTCGCGGGTCCAGGAGTGGGGTGGTGGGGGTCTGAGGTTGGGGCGCGTGTCAAAGGTTTACAACCCTTAGTTACGGTCTCTCTAACTTCGTTTCCTGGATCCGCCCCTGACATTGATCCAGTGGTGACAAATTCAGGAGACGTTTCCAAATGGCCGGCCGTTTTGTTGATACTTAAATAGTTGACATGCTTTGTAAATGGCTTTGAGGGCATGCGGGAAACAAGGAAACTAGAATACAATCAATAAATGGTAAAAGGTTACATAATTGTTATTTCCACTGGTTACAGCTATGTGGTGCAAGTTCGGTGAATGGTAGGAGAGAGACACCAACGTCCATGACATCCCGCCAGACACAGACTGGTTTCCCACTGTGCGAACGATGCTGCTTTGGGACAATATGCAACATAAACATGTGTGGCCAAGCTCCAAGTACGGTTGTTGTTTGAGTTCTTCATTGCACAAGCTGCACTCTTGTCAAAGCCTGTTGTCCACGTTCATAGTTCATTGGTCTAAGCAAAAACTTCTTTAAGCTGCTTATCGTAAATCTATCTTTGACCAAGGTAGGCCAAACGCAAAAAGAATGTTTACTTAAAAGTACGAAAATTATTTTTTAAAACTGCTCAAATAAATGTTATCCATTTAGACGGAATACCATAAAAGTTTTGAAAACGTCTTTTTTTGTCAGAATCAAACTCTTTTAAATCTGGCATATACATGAATACTGTATTACAGAAGTTTTTAAAGCTGTTCGATCCCGCGAAGGATGTGGGTCTACATCCGGACTGATTTGCTATCCATTTGCCATTGCATTTATGACGATGCATCGATTTCACGTGGGCAATACAATGTTTGTATATGGCAGTAAATCCATTAAACAATGCCAATAAAGTTAATGAACATGTTTAATGAGATTTAATTACTTTTTCATCTTTTAGACATTTCGGTTAGCGGTGGTCCCACCTGTTACTCCTGCTCAAATCATACCACAAAGGATTCCTGCACGGACATACAACACTGCCCGGCTGGACAGGTACTCGGACGTTTTAATTGTTTATGAGAAGCAACCTCCATGAGCTTCATAGCATAGTATCAAAACTAGCTGCCGGCAATAGGTTTATCTCATAGAAGGAAGAATGCAAAAACATAAGTAATCCTGGTTGTATTCACATGGCATGCAGAGCAATATAAATCCGTTACAATTGGAGCTATCCTCAACTGCATTATTGCTCGTGTAGATTATAGTCTGCTTAAATCCGGTACCTAACATTAAAGAAACACAAGTGCTTAAACATCTTAAAACACACGAAATGTTCCGTTGCTCGACAATTGAGGTTACACGATTTAAATCAAAGGCGTATATTACGATTTTTAGGTTTGCCAACTTGTCCCCAAAATCTCCATTGCAACCCATACATATCACTTCGAGTCGTCCTGTGCCGTGCATGCGGTAAGTCAGCTTACTTATTGCAGTCTTCGTATATTTTGTAACTCCTCGAAATGTCCCCAATAAGACAACGAAAAAACACACCAGAAGTCGTCTTAGCAGTGTGTGTATACCAAGTGATGGATTACGTCATAAATGCTTAAAACATAAATAACTTCACTTTTTATCACCATGTTAATTGAACATGACACAGTATACGCCGCTTACATAGCCCATCCTTCGGTCTTTTACTACAGTTTGATTCAGGATTTAATTTCTAAAAAACACTTTGACAAACCATTTCGAATAAACGGCACTGTCAAAACATTATTTTGGAAACAGGTTTAACGAAGTGTTTGAGAAAACTGATCACCCCATCAATGTTCCGGTCATTAAACGAAGGCGCGGCTCTTTAAGCGGTATAGATCTTGTTTCATTTCAAATGGTGAAGGAAAAGAAAAGTTAACTTTGTTTTAAATCATTATTCTTAGCAAACAGGCGCATTCCGATGTAGCATTTGTGACTTAATTTATCACGAAGTATACCCACACTTAGGTTCACTGTTAAATATACGTCAAACCTTAACCATGTATGTATTTTATCTTTAACACGGACCGTAAACACGGGGTCATTGGGATATATTCATGTACATGGAACTCATAAAAGCAATAAAGTTTGCACCAAATGAGGCGGATCAGTGGTCTAGTGGTAACACACTTGACTATCAATCAAGGGGTCGAAGGTTCGATTCCCGTCGCATCACTATAAATCCTGATCGTCTTTCGGGAGGGACGTTAAATGGGGTCCCGTGTGACAGTGCTATACACTGGTGCACGTAAAAGAACCAGGGAAGCTCTAACCAGGGCTACATTTTGTCTGTGCACTATGCTCCAAAAACCTAAAATGACTAACAATCTTAACGGAGCACTCGCCGAATGGGCAAGGCCCAAGTGCGAGTATAAAGAAGCTTACACACCACCACCACCACCACCACCACCACTACCACCACCACCAACATCACACCAAATGACATAAACATTCTTACATGTGTATGGAACAGAGTGTCCTCGCAGTCCTCACACCCATGCCTAACTGGTGAACGTCAGTAGTAATGATGTGCTACTACCAATCATTATAGATATTGTGACCAAAATGCAATCATAAATTACATGAACACATTAATTGACTTAGCTGCGATTCTAAATACCCCTATAGGCATATAGAGACTGAACCAAATGAAAAATACAAAGTTAGCACCTTAAACCTTCACTTGCCCCCTAAAAACAAACATCCCCTTAGAGGGAACATTTAAATATATATTAGCATAAATACCTATTGTGCCTGAGCGACATCTTGCAATGTTACAATCATGTAAAAAATGTTTTACTCCCTGGCGCATTTTCCCCCTTATTCCATAAGACATGTTATTATTTTGTAAATTCCTGGCGCATTTCCCCCTGCTCCATAACATATGTAATTGTTTTGTAAATTTCTGGCGCATTTTCCCCTGTTCCATAACACATGTAATTATTTTGTAAATTCCTGGCGCATTTTCCCCTGTTCCATAACACATGAAATTATTTTGTAAATTCCTGGCGCATTTTCCCCTGTCCCATAACACATGTAATTATTTTGTAAATTCCTGCCGCATTTTCCCCTGTTCCATAACACATGTATTTATTTTGTAAATTCCTAGCGCATTTTCCCCTGTTCCATAACACATGTAATTATTTTAGAAATTCCTGGCGCATTTTCCCCTGTTCTTGACACATGTAATTATTTTGTAAATTCCTGGCGCATTTTCCCCTGTTCCATAACACATGTTATTATTTTGTAAATTTCTGGCGTATTTCCCCCTGTTCCATAACACATGTAATTATTTTGTAAATTTCTGGCGCATTTTCCCCTGTTCCATAACACGTGTAATTATTTTGTAAATTCCTGGCGCATTTTCCCCTGTTCCATAACACATGTAATTATTTTGTAAATTCCTGGCGCATTTTCCCCTGTTCCATAACACATGCAATTATGTTGTAACTCCCCCTTCCTGTTATATAACACATGCAATTAAGTTGTAACTCCCTGGCACATTTCCTGTTATTATTTAACACACGTTGTGTGGATGTTTTTCTCTTAAGCATTCCCTTGTATATATATATATATATGCAATTTTGTTGGAACTCCTTGATGCATTTCCCCTTGTTGTTATTAAACACATGTAGTTTGGTTGTATTTCCTTTTAGCTTTACCCCTGTTAAATAATATCTGTAATTTGGTTGTTACCCTTAGATGCATTTGGTTTACCAACAACAGCAAATTACAAGTCTTACTTGACCTACTTTAATACAGGACTGTGAAGCTAAAGTTGCTGCCTTAACGCAGGGAATACTGGGCAGAAAAAGAGGTAATTAAAAATCAGAACTATCTAAATTTGCTTGTATGGCTGCTAGATAAATCAACATCTGTTATCATTTCTCCCGATTGAATCACAAAGGTTAATGTAGATAAATATACATTTGTTAGTGTCCCGCGCTTTATTCCAGACATGCCTTGTTCTATGCGATGTTGTAACACAACCCTGTGTAACCAGCTATCATGCGGTCAAGTGACAACACCAGGTATGAGCATTTTATCATTCACTTATCACGTCGATATTTAACTATAGACGTATTGGTACCCGAGTTGACATACTTATACAAGTACATTTAAAATTAAATGCTTTGGAAATTGAAATTTAGTTTTGATAGTTGACATAAAATAATTATGAAATTCATGATGGTATAGGCACTCGCTCATATTTTGTAAAATGCACTTTTAATGAAAAAAAAAGTTTGTAAAAACTAAGACACTGACGGATGGAACCCTTAAAAAATGTTGAAATATGCTCAAATATTGTCTTTAAAGTGAACGGTTTTGAATAGCGTTAGTAACGCGATTTAACAAAACACCAACAAGGGTAAATTAACCATCGTTTAGGAGTCCTTCTGTGCGAGCGGTTTAATGGCATTTTCTATTTGTTCTTTACGGTATAGGCGTGGATTAGCTTCCAATTACAGTCAGTACTTTTATTTTATTGATTTTCTGCAATAACGGTATCAAAGAGTAAAATCAATACAATAGAAGTGCTTTCCAGTGCATTGCCGGGAAAAAATGTTGGCCATAAACATAAAGCCCCTTTAAATGATAGTGAAGTCACAGTAATGTCCTTTGAAATGTGAGAGTAATTTTCCCTTGTAAAATTAAAGAATATTGTTTCGTTGGAAATACAAGGTCTCTATCTCTATATTACAGCTGGTAAAAACATATAACGCAAGAACAAACTGATAAGTTGTGCGTCGGGTTTACCTTATCATTTTTCCGAAATGCAAACAATAACTTTTTTGCGCCCGCCCCTTGAAATTTGTCGAAACTGACTATTTTGTTCGTAGTATATTTTTGAAAAGTCATCAAAATAGATGTTAAAATATAATTTCACTATTTTGATCAAAATTATTAATGTCTTTTTGTAAAAAAATAAATACGCTGTTTTGAAGTGGTAAATCTTCAAATGAACCGGCAAATTTCACCATCCTGTGGAAACGGAAGTCAATTACTTGAGGCGCAATTTCACCAATTCGGAATAGGACATTGTCATGACACTACACTCTGCCACACTTGCAGTTAATAATAAAAGGGCTGATGACCCTGCATATTTTTTGCATGTTTTGGTTTGAACACTGTCCAATAGAGCACTTGGTAGAGCAATTCCCCTAGGGTTCTTCTTTGCAAACAGTGCCATTACCTTGGCAATGTCGATCTTACCATCTCTGTGAATACTCAAGAGGCACATTGAGGAAATTTATCTTGCCCCATGTGGCCCTCAATTATGACTTCACTTAAGTCAGTGCACTTACACTTCTTTCACATTCACAGGAGGTTACTGGAAACACACTACAAACTGTCTGCACTGTGTGGATGTTGGGGTACATTTTCAGACTTTCTTGTAGAGTTTCAGTAGGAAATTCCACATTTTTCCACTTCTGTTGCCAGCTATGCAGTTCTGAACCCAGAGACTGTGGTGAATGCATGTCTTCCTGGAACCAGTTCAAGTCAGCAGCATTTGCCGGATTGGCACAATCAACATCAGAAACATTTTCATAGTTGAATCTAACACTTTACAATCTTTCTATTATTTTATGATCTATCGTTTAATATCTATTAATATTTTATTGTTTTCAACCAGTCCTCGACAGTTATTGCTTTTGTTAGTCTTAATCAATTTTCTGTGTTTGCGTACCAGTAGCGTTGACTGAAAACACTTTTGTTATGTTCTTTATTATATGTACCACTGATGAGCGATATATTCCAAATGCGCTGGGACTGATTTCTTCTTTCCAAAAGCCTTTTTAGTAATTTTTGCTATTCAATTATTATAATAAACATGCAAGGAAACCTTTAGAGGATTGATATAGCTGAGGCATCGTGTGACCACAACCACTACCCGGATGAACTGGAACGAGGTGATTGCAAATAGGAACCCAGTTTATCACTGCGGAGGTAGTGGCCCTCTTCTCGCCAGACATAATCCTGGGAAATCACTTCAACAATATCTGAGAGAAAATCGAAAAAAATCTCCAGTGCATCTTGTCTCTCTACCCAACGTGTGGGACAAAGCTTCTGTAAAATTTACACATATTTAATTAAATATATTTCAAAATATACAAAAAGTGGTGCTAGTTAGATTATAACAGATATGGTAATATGCAACCATTGCTTTGCTTCAACAGCAGCTTTATGACATGGCTTTTCTTTGCAAAGTATACCTGTTTACCTCTTTCATTAGGTGTGCACATACTTTATTTTCATATCCATCGAGTAATTTGCATGGGTCTTTTTTGTAGTACATGTATGATTCTTATGAGCACTGGCGATGTTCTTTCAACACCGAATCTCTATGTTCAACTCTAAATTCCAATAGAGCCTTAAAATTTCCGAAGTTGCTGTCAGCCTCATTTAGGTACTTAGAATCATTACGAATACCACGTAATGCATTATTATGGAGGGCACAAAATAACACTGTCTTAGCTACAGACTGTAGGCTGTAGCACTTCAACTTTTCCCCCTTCTATCGCCTTCAGGGTGGTATCCACATGCTTGACGACTGTCATTTTCTTCGACATAGAGGCTATAAACAGTTCAGCTCGAACCTTACTGTACATATGTGCATGATGCACAGTTTTCCTATCTGTCTGGTTTCTTTTAGCGTCTGTGAAATGCCCGGTGAAAACTTCCAATGCCAGTATCCCATTTCGAAATGGTTCAGATGCTAACTGACCACGTCGTTTGTTTGCTCTCGGAAACACTACACAGTGTACGCAGTAGACAGCATCTTCGGAAATTCTATGTTCGAGTCCTAGGAATTATGAGAGCCAAGCCCTCTTAAATTACCGTTTCAGTTGGCCACTTTGTGTTTCACTGTCTGTCAAGGAGTCCTGTCGCTTAATGTACGAGCTGACATGTTCGACATCAGCCGCTGTCAATGAGCTTGGAAAAATAGAAAACATTCTTAAAAATGTTTGTACGTAATATACTAGAATAAAACATTTTTGTCATATGATATGTTTCTCTTTGTGACAAATATAATTTAAACATTTTGCTTAACGCTTGTTTGTCCATCCTCAATGTCAACTTAAACAATATTTAATACAAATTTTATGTGTAAAACACTGATTATTACTAGTAATCATATTATATCTGTCGTGTCTCACATTCAAACTTATGGCGTTATCGTTCTATATATGTTTAATTGAATTCATTTTTTGATAATGTAATAAGGAATACGTTTGTCTTCAAATTACTAGATAAATGTGTTGAATCTTGAAACTTGAATCTGTTTGTATATACTACTTCTGACTCCTGAGGAAAAATGGCGTGTAATCAACATTAGTTTTCGACCTCTCAATTAATAAGTGGCATGCTATAGAAGTAGTTTATTCGGTCTTTTAACAATGTTCAGATTACACGTCTTCGTGCCCTGTTTCTTTCCAATAGTCGGCTGGTGCAGTAGCATTTATATTTACCTTATGACAACTTCTCTGAGTATGTAACAATGTATAAACTATAATGGTGTGACATTCTGAAAACAACAACACAAAAAATAAGTGTTCTTTCAATTTCAAACGCGCTGTAAAATTACTGCTATTGCAATTTGACTCCATGCTGTACATGTATGGTGAATGATATAATGCTTACAAAACCTGCAAAATGTGTTTGACGTAAACATGTGAAGGTAATTAATTTATACAACTTTTCACTCGTCGTCAAAATACGTTTTTTAAAGATCGCATTATGCCTCTTCGTTTTATCTTTGAAATCGAAAGAATTTTTTTAAATATTTGTTCGCTTGCTCGCACCATTCTTTCCCCTGAAAATCGGTAGAACAGACTATTAATTTGGTGTTACTTCATATAGAAAATTGATCTTAACGTAGTGATTCCCTTTATCATCTGTCACTGTATAAAGCTAGCTCGTCCGTTTCGAGTAATAGTGAAAACTGTTCTATAGGCTCAATAACTCTTAAAACGTTGACATTAGGAACGATGTGTGTTTTTCCTCACCTAGCTGTATAATGAGGTGGTAGATTTCCCCCTTATTATAAGATGTTATGCTCACTTCAGTTGCTGATCCCTGCTCATCCAATCCCTGTCAGAGAGGCACATGCACCAGTTCGAATGGGGACTTTGAATGCCAGTGTCCATCAGGGTATTCTGGGAAGACGTGTGATATGGGTAACACGTGTTTAGAATTCAAATTTTGCTGAAATGTCTTGACTTTAATCGTTAGATTATAAGCAAGCTATCTTATCCATTAATATGTATACTATATGAACTACAACTGATATCTATAATATGCAAGAGTTGGCTAGTCCATAGGTGTTAGTATCAGACAAGTTTGTGATATAATTATATACCAAAATAAAAATGGTTTCGAATGCACCTTTACCCATTTAGCTAATCCTACTGAGTTTGATAAGCAGTTACACGTACTAAATATGGGAGTCTTTAGTTTACATAATCTTACCCAGTGCCATTAAACCGGGTTTATGTTTTAACTGTTTGCTACTGAGCTTGTTTCTGTAGCTTTTCGCATAAATATTGATATTTACAGCAATTTTGTGAGTGCCGTGTGAAAGCTGTAATAAGTCGCCACGCATTTACATTTAAATTATCATAATTTCTAGTTTTACAGAGAAGGAGAACGGTTGTCTTAAATTTACATAATCTTACCCAGTGCCATTTAATCGGGTTTATGTTTTTGCTACTGAGCTTGTTTATGTAGCTTTTCGCATAAATATGTATACAAACACTTTTCCAAACCTCTGACTGATAATGCAACCTTTGGGCAAGTATGGCAGTTGTCTGCAAAATGGATAAAAAAAACCCGGACGGATAGCCTCGGTTGCACTTTGAAGAATAAAAAAACAAGAGGCCCATGAGGGCCTATGCTTTACTGGCATGGCTTTTGTGGTCATTTTCAATCCAGAGCATATATATAAGGGTAAAAGGCAAGAAATATATAGTTCATTTCTTGTGTTTGGGTTGGCTGAGAACGTTGCACGTTCAGCATCAGAGGACAGAAAGCGTTGTAAGCCGATTAGTTTCATGACCTATTTTAATATACGCCAAGTAAAGGTCATCTGAGCAAAAAAATATTTGCTTTCAAAACTGTACTCATGGTCAAAATTTAACTGCTGTAGCTTCAAAATTAAAAAAGTAGGTGAAAAAGTCTCATTCAAGGTCATCCGAGGACAACATTGATAGTTGTTTGAAAAACTGTACACACGGTACAATTTTGTTACATAAGCTTCAAAAATAAAAAAGTAGGTCAAGAGGTCACAAACAAGGTCATCCAAGTACAATAAAATAGTTGTTTACAAAACAGTACACATGGTCAAAATTTCATTGCTGTAGCTTTCAAAATAAGAAAGTAGGTCAAAAGGTCACAGTCAATGTCATCTGAGGACAACATTGATGCTCGTTTGCAAAACTTCTCACGGTCTAAATATCATTGTTGTACCTTCAAAAATAAGAAATTAGGTTAAAAGGTCACAGTCAAGGTCTACCGAGGATAACATTGATGCTGGTTTGCAAAACTGTACACATGGTCCAAATTTCATTGTTGTAGCTTAAAAAATAAAAAAAGTAGGTCAAAAGCTCAAAGTCATTGTCATACGACGACAACATTGATGCTCATTTTCAGAATTGTACTCATGGTCCAAATTTCTTTGCTGTAGCTTTTAAAAGATAGTAGGTCAAAAGGGGTGGGGCCAGCTTTGGTCCCAGGGGCATTATTTCAACTGTTTTGCTAAACGGTCATCATATGATGCTCCACAACAAATATCAAGGGTATGAGCCTTTTGATTTGAAACAAGAAGATTTTGAAAATATTTCTTAAATAATAAACTTGTGCCCTGGGGCAGTGCCAGTTTTGACCCCAGGGGTATGATTTGAACAACCATGGTAGCGGACCACTTAATTATGCCTTATTCAAAATAGCTAGGGTCTGTCTAGCTGTTTTAGACTAATAGATTGATTTAAGTACACAGAACCTGTGAACCCAGGGGCGTGGCCAGTAATGACCACAGGGGCATATTTTAAACAAACATTTACAAGCAATTGGGTTAAAATGGATGCGCGAACGACTGACAGTTCTGGTCTTTGGCCCATAGAGCTAAAAATGACCTTTGGCCAATAAAGCTAAAAATCAACCAACCCCTTTAAACTGTAATTTTGATCTCTTTCAACAAGGGCAATGGAGACTATGACACAATACCAACTGCACAACCAAAGAACAGGTTGTCTCCCTTTAAACATAGACTTTGCTTTACATGTTGACTTTGCTAAAAAGAACATTTTTTAATACTTTCATGTTACTACTTTCATATGGGCCATACTCTAGGCATGCATGGGCGGTTTTCGAAAGGAACCGAGCTCTGATGGATATCTTAATAGTGTACAAGTTTCATCGAGATACAATCAAAATTAAAGACTGTGCCGTGTTCACAAGCATTTGTTTACAGACGCACTGAAGCACGGACGCACATACGACGTACACGTATCCATCGCATAAGCTCTTCTGGCCTTTGGCCAGTAGAGCTAAAATCAATGCCCAAATTCCAGTAAATCTGTGGGTTTTAATTACAGGACCGTTGCCTATGGATTGTAAAGACATAATCAATCACCCACATCTGTTCACAAATCGAGGTGATGGTGCGTACACAATAATGTTGCCAAGGTCACACACTGTGCTGCGAGTCTTCTGCAACATGACGCACGATTCGGGAGGCTGGACCGTAAGTGTTAGAGTGCTTCGTATTTTTTACTATGATAAGACCGTCTTATACATTTTACCAAAATGGAAATTATGTAGTTTAGTGCTGATAATATTTTAGTAGACTCAGATTTTACGGAAATATTTTTACTATGTACCAAAGACGATACCAGATCCGTGCATTCATTTACATCTCCATTTGATGAGTCTGGTTGCCATTTCCGTATTGCGAGAAAATAAATTATGTAACGACTATATGCGTTAATACAAAAAGCCAATGCACGTAAGCCATAAAGGACGTTGACACGCGATGCTCGTCGTTTTGCCTCATCCTTAGAACTACTTATCATTTCAGGCATTTCAACGCCGCGTCACGAACAGTCCAGATTTCAACAGAAACCTGGCAGAGTACAAAAAGGGCTTTGGGGACATAAATTCCAATTTCTGGATGGGTAGTGTTTTTTGTTATATTTTGTTTTTTATTTCTGCAGCTTTTCAGTGCTTGAATGTAAACAACGTTTAAATAAATCTCATTGAAAACTATAACATATACTTGCTCAGCTTAGATAAGATTTAAATGTTTGAAACAAATATTCATTTTTTCTATGTTCTTGTAGACAATTCCGCTTTCTTCAGGTTTGGAGAACTTGAAGGAAATCGTAGATTTAGGACCTACTTATGGAAAATTCAACGGAGTTGTCGTTGGTGCTAACGATAGCTCCTTGCACGAACAATGTACCTTTACATTGCGAATCATCTCTCTAAGTGGTGCTCCATCATTTACAATCGAGACGGAGGCTAATGCGACTTTTTCATGTAAGAATTTTTTGTTGTGTTTTTTTTATATTCTTTATAACGTTTCTATTGATCTCTAGATAGCGATTATAGTTTAAATTCATATATTTTACAACGATTGTGAAACAAGTTATTTCAACATTATATTAATCACTCACGTTGGTACGATTTTACGCGAGAATGTGGTCTTGTGTTGTCTGGGAAACCGGAGTACCCGGAAGAAACCCATTTGTCCGACTTGGTGACCACAAACCACATGCGTCTAAGCCGGAAACAAATCCAGGTTACCTAGATAAGAAGCGAGTGCGCTAACCACTTCGGATGGAACATCTACACAGTATTCATATCTGAGATTATAATTACATGTCATAAAAGCTACAAGGTTTTAAACATATTCTGGTGAGATACAAAATAGACACGTAAGTTTAACTGGCAATGTATTTTACCCTCCTCAACTGTAATGTTGGCAATTGAACTATATGAAGAAGATTATCGTAAGCTGATGTGAAATCATTGTAATGAGTAATTACATTCTGTACTGCAAGGTACACGTTGATATCCCACGTATGTCACTTTAAGATGACATTTAAGTTATTTTAGTTGTATCATGACGTGATTGTCAGTTCTATATCAATTAGGCTGATGTTCGTATGGTACAATGTAAGTGTCTCTTCGCAATCTTTCATACAATATCAGCTTTATATGCGTATCGATGAAATTATTCGACCTACTTGCAGGTCATTTTACAAGTCGAGTGCTTAACGCAATATGGTTGCAACGCCTACTATGTTTATATCGAGTTACAACGTATAAACAACGTATCGACATTCTCTGAAAGTACATGAAAGTGTATTTTATTTAATTTTCAATTGTATTTTAATTTCTATTACTTATTTAATATTTCGATAAATGTTGTCAGTACATGAGCATGCTCTTGTGTTGTGGCACAGGTAAGTAAGGTTGACTGTCAGAAGGTAGGGTAGCAATTTTTAATCAAAGTTATGACATATAAAATACCCATACCATTTTACAGGTACAGGCAGCATAATCCCGGTGGAAAATGGGCAGGTAGAGTCAGCGTATTTTTCCCCAAATGTCGCCACATTTGCCACGTACGACCGGGACACTACTGACCGCTGCGCGGCGAATCTAGGAGGAGGATGGTGGTACTATGGTTGTGTCCCGTCTCACGGCTCATTACCAACCAACACATATAACAACTCTATAAACTGCGGATCACATTTCTACCCTGGCGGACAATTACCTCCAGATGAAGATGCTCACTGTGCCCCATTGAATCTATATTCTGACCGTCCATCGCAAGCATTTGATCAGTTTTCAATGACTTACATTGATATGATGATTCGACGAAATAATTAGTTGACAAAGGAAATATATGCAGCCTGAATATTCGCAAAAATCATGCAGTACGCTGCACACATGGTGAAAAACAAACTATAATTATATTAAGTCGGTTGATTAACATAGATAAAATAAAAATAAAAGTTATTGTAGGTCACATGCAGGCTAATGTATTTATTTGTCTGTAGTATTTCTTTTTCTGTAATCTGTGGATTTTTATTGAAGATCTTTTGGACAACTATAATTCTTTTCGATAACGCTTGTTTTGGTGATATGTTTATTGATGAAATTAAAGCAGTACAAGATACGTTAGTATTTATTGTTTATAATAACAGCAACAATATAACAGCAACAAGAAATGATTAACAACGTCAAGGGTGTCTTTCTTGCATGTTTTAAGCAAATTTGATTTCATGCGGCTCGACTACATATATGTTCACTAGTTTAACAAATCAATTCCTCCGACGGACTCCATTTTGTATCGTTGCTGCTGACGCCGTGTTGTGAAACTCTGGTGTTACCGGCGCGTTTAACCGGAAGATGTCTCATTATGGATTTTTTTTGCGCACTGCGCCGATTATGTCAAGTTAAGTTAAGTCATGTTTAGATGTTTCGAGATGCACCTATCTTACACGAGCGGCTATGGAAGATGCTTTTTCTCCCACCTCAGTTAAACAAAATTAGGTAAAAATGTATTTTTTTTGCTGGAACTCTTTTGTGCTTAGTGAAAATATTTGCGTATGGATATGCGATAATGCGTGGTTGTCATGGATATTCGCGCAGTGATTCCGATTATATAAATAGTCAAATATGCCTTTAAATAGTCCTAAGAAGAGTGAAGCATTATTTCTTGAATGGTGCGTGAAAACTGTTTTATGGTGACATTCGAAGCGAGAAATTAACTAGCGTTCCAAATATAGCCACAAGACAAGGTTTCCATGATGCTTCAGACGACAGTCTTCAACAAGGGAGGTAATCACAATATGGTGACCATAAAAATGGAGTTCCATACGGGCATTTTATCTTCGCCCGTGGGCAAGATAAGAATATCTAGCATGGTTAAATTATTGGATCTACTTATCTGAGGTGGGAGAAAAAACTATCTATATGCTGAGCAAAGTGTTGAAAGGAAAATCAAATGACTCCAAATCGGATGTTACAGGCTGTATTTTATTAAATGAATGCGCTGAATGCGTTGAAAGGCTGTATGCCTGACAAGCGTGATTTTATCTTTTTTATAATTCTATTCACAGGAGAAAAAATCGAATCCAAAAACATTTTGCCTGGCCTAAAACTGTTATTGATAATGCTTGCCATAACCTATTAATAGATAATGTTAATTGACTATTTTTGAAGCCGTTTAGCTAGTTTCATAACAGTAACCGATAAGCATTATATGTAATAGAATATATGATCATTGCTTTCATCTGGCAAGTTAAAAAGATCCGGATGTTAATACGGAGCAAGGAGTGCTTGTGATAACGTATCAATATTTAATAAAAGTTGAATGAAAAGGGAGAAACACGTGCTGACTTTGCATCTCTTTTGCAAAAATTGTTAGTTTCTAGTGTAAATATTTGAAAAGACCGTTACCTGTAGAAGTCTGTAAATTGGTTGTTTGTAGCCCAATAACTTCATGGCCATAGGGGTATGTACTTTTATCTTTCTATTTGTTATATACTATTATCTATTCCCCTCGGATCCTCATCAATATTAACTTAAGATTCTTCGGCTTGCTTTCAAATTCACACTAACGTTGCAATATCACGAAAGTATACTCCTACAAATAATATCTGGAAAGCAATCTAAATATTGCAAAAATATTCAGTTTCAACGTAAAATTGACATCCTAATATGCCATAATGGGTTCGTGTTTCTATGTGCATATAAACCTCCTGACTGTACCTGGACTCAATACGAATGTGAGAAACAGTGAAGTGACTTTTCCACTGTTTCCTAAATATTTCAGCGACTAAATAACTACATGACAGTGGTATGTATCCAATTATAATATTTCTTAATATTATGAGAAATACGTAGTGATTTCAAAGCCACCGGTTCAGCTTCAGTATCGCTAATCGAAATCTGGTATCGCAATATCTACTTTTTGAGATAGCATGTTAAAGACATTAATGCGCAGAATTACACAAATGGATTGGGTATTACGGTTTAAAATATTGCGAATCACTTAATTTAAGGTTTCGTGTAAAGGCCATTCATATTTTGTTTGTCAGAGTGGAAATAACCTGCCAACATCCTTTTTTATGGTAAACGGGGGCATCCTATCTATTTTAGGCTTATATTTTCCTATCAGCTAGTGTTGTTTTACTATTGATGAAGACGTATTTAACTTAAAAGTTTGCATTGTTCAGTATAAGGATGAACTCTTATTTTAACGTTTGTCGTATTTCTCTGATAGATATATTCATTTCGACAACAGGTGCTTAACATGAACAATCAAAACATGTACAGTAAATATACAAAACGTCACATACATGCGTATCTTTATGAGCTATGATATAAACACCAGCCCAAAGAATGACACCAAAAAAGTCCCGGAGAACGCTTATTTTCAGTATTAGGCGCATACTAACATTTTATCATTCGACTGGGCAGGATGAAGGTCTAAGTGGAGGCTCTGGGTCACCCTTTGGGGTGATACATTTTAGACATATCAATTCGACATACACACAGCCTGGTTGGAACCCCATATAACTGAGAATGACCCCTATTTTTTATCTTCTCTTGATGGTTAAACGTTTAAACGTCATTCTTGTTGTTACACAACAATTCTTGGGCATTCTTTGAATTATTTATATTTAAAAAATCACTTACACAAATATAAACACCAAAACAAAGTTACACTGCATACATAAATGTAAACATCACAAACAAATCATACCCTCATCAAAATTGCCTTACCGTTAATTGATGGGAGTATCGCTTTAATTAGGGTAGAGTTATGATCTTCCGGTGGTATTTGAGCAATTGAAAGGTCCAACTTCCATTTATTAAACACGTGTTTCAATAAACTGTCCTACAATAGAAATGTAATGACTTATATGTAAAATGAGAGTACATAAACTGTTGATACACCGAGAAGAGGTACAGGAAAAATAAGGACACCTGTAAGATCTTCCACTCTATGCTCGGCATCTTCCCAGAACTCCTCGTACATATATTCCACGGTCATTTCACAGTTGTCTCCCATGATACTTAGTAATAACTTTGCATGAATGCAATATCTTTTTTGTGTGTGCTATATTACGATTACATCGCATTGTTATTACGCTGCGCATGTGAAAGAATAATGTTACACTTTATAATTTTTTTCCACCCGATGCAGAGCATACTCAACTACACTTGCGATATAGAAATGTGGTATAAGTTATGACGCTGACAATATCCAACACAAATGCATAATTTACTTATCATCTTAAGTACTTACATTGTTAAAATAGCTATAAATACAAAGAGAGATATATTCATTCGAATTCAATGGTTAATGCGGTGTATCACAAAATGATTACACATACATAAACGGCATATTCCAAAGAATGTTGTCCAGGCAACGTTTTTCAACAAGAGTACACGTGTAAACAAAACCGTTAGAACGTTCATCTGCTTACATATAGAAACGATAAATACAGTAGTGGCAAGTTTGGGTGCGTCTTAAGGTATTCCGTTATATTATGTCTAAGGTAAACTAATTCGGAGGGCACACGGATAGTGCTTTCAAGATGTTGTTAGGATCCCTAACCATTGAAGTACTTGAGGTTTAACTAGTAGTTTATTATTATCTGTTTTGTTGTGAGGTTTCCTCAAGTTAATGCATACTTTGATAAGATTTACCTTTTAGGTTTTTACTTAATTCAGGATTGTTGGGATAAGAGTGAGGTTTGTGCACGTAAACTGGTTTAAACCCCAAGTAAATTTACATATTACTGACGGTTCCAAGGCGGCACCTAATTCTCCTTGATAAACACACCCAGTTTCTTATGTAGTATATATGCACTGTGTTGTTTGTGCTGTTGTTCCATGTTTCTTGTTTGTGATTTTTGTTCTATGTCTTTGGCGTTTACTTTGTGCCATTGAACAGGGTTTGTGTTTAAACTCTTTGCTACTGACCTTGTTTCTGTAGTTGTTCATATAAATGTGTTTAAGGAATTTTGGAAATAATGTTATAGATTATAAGAGTGTATTTTTCATTTTCAGTTTCTGCTGTTACTTCAACCAAAGCAACACAGAAAGGAAACAAGCAACACACATTGAACCACAACAACATGAATTTACGTACAGTATAACTGAAGTAGTTTCAAACAAGTAATATAAAAAATTAAATACAAATAATAAAGGATGATCTGCAAAAGTTAACAAAGTACCTAAATTTATCCTGGCATTTCTGAATGACCACATAATTAAATCCACATGAAATATATTTAACGCACTATGTGAGCATTATTCAAATCAGATAACACTTTCTGATTAATTCCCATGAAAGGTTTGAATATAATTTTACCAAAGACCCAAACAAATCAGAGAAGTATGCCAAATAAGAATGTTCCAAAAGAAAAATAATCCTCAGGAACTTTCTCAAATTCTATTAGAACCATTTTTATTAAAATACCTTCTATACATAAACACAGTTAGAATTCTAGAACAGCAATCTTGGCAAAAAATGCTTAAAATATCAAATCATTTTCCCATAAAACAGTTAGCCTAAACGTCTTTATTATGCTGTCCTTTTATAGTGTAAATTTGCAAATAAACAACAACAACAACAACAACAATTAATTCGCAAGAATGACAATTAATAATGTTTACTTACATACCTTATAATATTGAATTTGTTTGCAATTATATGATTTCTTTACTTGTCCAAAGAGTTAACTAAAAGACGGTTAAATCAAAAGGCTCCTTTACTTAATAGAAGGCATCGCAAGCATATTCCTCGGAATTCTGTTCACACAATGTTTGAAAGGTTTTGATGGAACCCAACGATACATTTCATGCGGTAATCGCCTATTGTTATAAAGAGTATACATTCTATAAGGAATGCAGCAAAGGAACTAGCGCCAATTAAGAGGAATGATCTTAAATCAGATAATATATAAAAAATAGTTTGCATTAATAACACTCACATGTTAATAACTATTGTTTAGTAATATACATGCCTGTAAATCGGAATCATAATTGAATGGACTGTAGAAATGGGGATGAAAGGATAAACGAAGCATTTTAAAGAACCGTGCTGACGCAACCTCGACGCGGTCCAATTTTAGGGTGTTTCACACGGGTCGAAGTCGACAATTTGATCAGCATAAATTGAAAACATATTTTTTTATATGGTTGATACATTGTTTTATTAATAGAAGCATATGTGTATGGTTGTCCTTTTTTTAGATCTTCATTCGTACATCATGTAGCATATTTAAACCTGCACAGCATGGTGTTGATCAGTTTGGAATTAGAGTTGCATCATACTAAAGATTGTGTACAAAGACTGATTATACACACATTTTGTTCAGTTACATCTTGCAGGGAAGGTTAGCAATTATAAAACTGCTAGTTCTCTAACAACATTCGGGACATTAAACAATGCAATCTCACTGGGCGTAACCACGGCACGGATTTATTGGTATCGACGCTCTTATGACCACATGATAGTAAATAAATATTCATTCAATATTACTAACTCACACACTTGAATCATTCTTATCACGTTCTACCTTCTTTCTAGTTCTAAATTGTGTTGGATTCCGTTAAAAAGAACAACATCAAGCCGTATTCCATGAGAGTGTTTTATAATGACAGAAGGCTTATGCATGTATTCATCTATTATTTCGAATATACATAAATAAACCTCTTTCCTCCTGTCTAGCATAAAGTATTGAAAGGAAATTGCATCAATCTGCACTCTTTTATCCGGAAAATGCATAAGATGCAGGACTATCTACGTTTCAAAGATATAAGGAGAACTTATTCTGGTATGGATGTTACTAGATGGGTTATTAACGGCGGTGCAAAGGTTGTGCTTGAAGAAAATATGAACAGACGAGTTTTTCGTCTTCAATTAATGAGCTGTCCAGTTTGCCAACGTGCATTTTGTCTAATTTGCATTTACAAATAATTACATTCTCCTAGTCCTTTAAACATATAACACTTGACGTTCATACTGAATAAGAAGCAAGGTGTTTTGACGTAATTTTATATTTCAAATATTGCGCTCCGATTGGATAAGCGCGACGTTATTTAACAAATGGTGAAGGACGTTACAAATATCTGCTATTCTCTTATACCAACGTATGTTATCAGTTACAGTTTTTGAAGAGCAAATGCTAAATCGCAGAAGATACTGCTATTTTTTAAATCGTTATGAATAATTATTTAAAATGTAAAAATAAGTATTTATCGCATTTTTCTTGTATTTATGCTGTATGAACGCAGTAGTTCAAGCGAGGAAATTACCAAGAAGCGCTAATGCGCGACATGGAATTTGCTCGCGTGCCCTACTGCGTTCAAATTACAGCATAAACGCAAGAAGAAAATGCGATCAATCCTTAAAGGTTATCACTGATTCTTTTTGTAAGTACCTTACTACTTTTCGATTCAAAGGTTTACTTTCAGAAATGTGAATCTAGCGTTGTTTGGTTCTTTCCTATCCTATATTTGTGCTCTTGTAGGCATAATGATTTTGCATGTTAAACTATTGATGACAACTTGTTTTGATTTGAATGAAGCCATGAATTACTGCATGCGATTTTACTGTCATAGAGATTTTTTGTTGGTTTCGAAAAGGCCATAACTCAAGTTGAAAAATAACACGTGGCCAGTCTCTTTGCATGACAACAATATTCTGTAAGAATAGTGTCTTCTGAAAAAAGCGAGGATATGGGGTGATCACCGACAGAACAAGAACGCTAAAAAAAAGATCGTTACAGTTTGTTTACAATTCTTGTAGAAACCAACTTATGAATCCTGCGTATTTCCCCCCAAAAATTGAGGTAAATCAAACTATTTGATCTTAAAAAAGACTTGTTTTTTATGTAAAAGAAGTATATGCATCACTAGCGGATTACAAGGGGTGGGAGTGGCGAACCCCTTAAAATGTTCAAGTGATTTTTATGTCAATATCGGAGAAAACATAAAAAAATAGCAGAATGCTCTCTAACAGATTTAAAATAGCCAAAGATTTCTTGAGGGAGAACTCACGAACCCCCTTACCACATTTATATAGCATTGCTTTGTTCTAGGTTAGGGGAAGAAAGGGGAAGGGGCGCATATCAAAAGTTGCACCCCAGCATAAAAACAGCAATGGAAACAAAGAAATAAGTATACACAATCAATTTTCTTTCCTTCGTATCTCACTTATCCAGTCGATGATTAACCCACATATAATAATTCCGCAATGGAAACAAAGTAATAAGTATACACAACGATTTTTCCTTTCTTCATATCTCACTTATCTAGTTGATATTAACCAACATATAATAATTCCTTAAAAACCAAAATATAGCACGTTTAGTTGTATCACACACACACACACACACACACGCACACACACACACACACACACACACAAAAAAAAACACGCACGCACGTACGCGCACGCGCACGCACGCACGCACGCACGCACGCACGCACGCACGCACACATACAGAGTATCTTATTAATTACGAAATTTTACTTGTTTTATGGATAATCGTTTTCAATTGTTTCCTAGTCAATTCTTCTTCATAACATTTGTATTGTGTTTATCGTTTGTTATGCCGTTGCCTTTAGTGCCTTTGAGTTTATACAAATAAAACTAAAGACTAAAAACAAAAGGACACGTGTAATGATTAATGCGTCTTGAGTGAAAGAAGTCTGTATAAAAGACACCGAACCTGAAGTACAATGTCGTGTTTATCAAATGATCAGAATATATTTCCCACGAAAACTTTCCAATTTTCTTCAATATAAAAGCGCGACACTCCTCGAAAGCTGATTTTGGTGAATATCGTAACATGCAAACACGTTATTATCTATGATACAATTGATGCGTTAGGGCAACAGAGTTAACACGCAACACTAAAACTGTTTGTATATTGGATTTGTTTCCGGATGATCTTAAAATTGGATCATTCCTCTGTCTGGGATATTGATGGTTCACGATGTCTTCACTGTTCCATTTGTACAGTGTTGTATTATTATCGGAGCCTTTTACCACCCAACAAGGACTGCATATCTCTGCATATTTACAATATTCCAGGTTCTATTTAACATGCCACCTGAATGAGCCTCTTGTGAAAGGTCGTTTAGTGGAATGAAACGAATAAAAATCTTCCTGCGAACGACGATGAAAAGCGACCTGTTGTCAACCTTGGCCTATTCCACAGCCACAATTGCATGAACATAACCGTTGACGTGTTTGCGTTGCACAAATCTAGAGCTTTTTCATGATCACGAAAAGTCAAGTGTGTTGTAGAAAGCGACATAATATATATGACATGTGTGTGCATACACATATGTTTAGCGTTAGTTTTGACATCAAATAGCATTAATATTCAGTGGAATTTAATTAATAAAAAATATCAATACTTTATTTTAATGACCTGCCTTCTTTAGCTTAGATACATATAACTCTAATTTAAAGTAAAACATAATGATATTGTCCGCACCGTCGGTGCAGATGCAAGTTATATCACAGCATGTTCACGAGTAACAGCTTACTCTCCATTCTAAGGTGTGTTATATACGGTATATATGGATGTCAATCTTAATACTAATACGTTTAAACGTTATTTGATACTATGTTATATTGCCATTGTCCTGATTACTCGAATCCATTAAGTAACAGATATGACGGTTACTGTATTTAAATACCAGGCTACAGAGTTAATGATTACATTAGCAACGTCTTTAGTTGGAGATTGGACAAGAACGTTATATAGGAATAGGACCACTGACGTAATAAAACAGTTTTTTTTAAAGCACTGATAATGCGGAACGGTTGACTTTATATATACAAAGAGGGGAAACATTTATGTAAGGTATAATACAGTTAAATAGGCTTTTAATTGGTCCAACAAAGAGGCAAGAAAGTAATACCATGAGAACGTAAAAGAAGTTTTGAGTAAATTACAAATATTATCCCTAGAATGTTCCCACTCAACGAAAAAATGTAGCAATTTCAGTTAAGTTTTGAGATATATTAAATTATTTGTTTGTTATTGTTTTCAGTTGCATCAAAGACAAGTCGTTTTTGATTACGTGCAGTAATGAGTACAAACCAGAAACAAGTAACAAAGAACGAGCAGTTTCTGACTGACGTCAGTATATTGATTTCAAACAAAGGAAAGTGATAATCATCTGCATTTGTTTCAGTGTAAGTAATTCATCTTGATATTTGTACTGGTGGGTTTATACACTATAAAGAAACAAAAGGTTGGCGTATATAAATAAACGAGTCTATCAAAAATAAGTTATACCAAAGAAAGTCTTTATTAAAGATTTCGAACCTAATATCTCTAAGTGTCATGACGTGTAATATCATTCTGCGAGAATATATATGTCACAAATAACTCCAAATATTCTTCAATAAAAACAGTGCTGCACTTCTAGAAAGCAGATTTTGGTGAATTTTGTAACAAGCAAAAGCCATATACTTTATTGAAAGATTGACGTGAAATGGTGACGGAGTTATGGCGCAACACCAAAATTGTTTTAATATTTAGTGTGTTTCCGATTGATCCTGGCGATGAACCATTGCTTTGTCCGGGATGATGATGGCCAGTATAAGGGACGTATTGTTTTCCAAGCCTTTTATTGTCCTGTTACACGAACGCTAGACTACCTATCATACATACGTTTGCAATAAGTGTATTTATTCATTGAATGTTAACATACCCTTTGTAACATATACTTTTTGCTGTAGTTTAAACTTTTAGCGAAATAACCAAAATCAATTTTATTGACAAGTTTTATATATAGTTTGAGCATATTTCCCCACATATTAAAACTGAACTTTTCATCATAAATATAATGACCATGGCGGTATATTTAACCGGCTCTGTCCAGATAGTTTGACTTCAAATCACATTTAACGTGCAAATATTCTGATTTTATGTTATGACAGCCTAGGTCATTAGCTTTTAGAAATATGAGAATACCAAATATGCATATGTTTCTTAATGTCAAGATCAAATATCGATAGACACTCGGTGAAATGTTGAAAAATAAACGTGCTTATTTTATACCTTTTATTTCAAAACAGACCAATGAGATGGACATCATACATAGTTGTAAGGATTTGAATACTGAACAAAACCACGGTGGATGACAAGCTGCGTTCTCAACAATTGCCCTTAAAGGGGCTGCACTCCGTATGATGAAATAGCGAAAAAAAGAAGATAATTGTCGAAAACTGACATAAACTTGGATGATCGATGTGTACAATGCATTGAAACTTACTAACTGAAGTACCACATAGTTTACAATTAATATATTTTCCGCAGTTTTTCCATTAAAAAAGATTACTAGGTATGTCTACCTAATAGAATTCATTCCTTAGGCGTGATTGGCTAGTTTATGTTATCACGTGATATTTCCAAGACAGGCTTATAGCTTAAATATTCCAGTAATAAAGGGCAAGCCTTCGTTGCACAGTGAATACAACGCTGAACAGCAATTTTGGCGACACCGGTTCGAACCCGATCTCCAACACATTTTTTTTTTTACATTTTTTTGTACAAGTATGATGTCAAAGAATAAAACATATTATTAAATAATTGTCCTGAGATTTGTTACAGAAAAAAAACATTTGTTGGTGCCAGTCTGGTGTATAGTCCCTTTAAATATAGGCCAAAAGTCCAAATATTTGCATTCACTGGTGTATATTTTTTGGAGAAAAAAACTTCTTTATTTTGAGTGAATCTTTTATACACTTGTACAGTTCCCCAAATGTTTAAGATCTATGTCATAATCTACCATTATAACTTTTTAACTAAAATGCTTTATGGTAAAAATTTACACACATTCTGACGTAGAGAGGCTGAGTATATCAATAAACCTTTCCAACATAGTGCCCAAAAGGCACACACTATAGTTTTATGCGGACTTCTTTAATTCATTTAAAGGTTTAACTCATTTGTTTTTTTATCAAATCGAAAACAAAGCAAACTACTTGTATACAGATAAAAGGCTTTGTATATGTTTTTTTTAATCAACAGCTACGTGGCCACAAAATCGCAATTCAAAGTCGCGCCAAAATATCGCTTATATTGTTTATACGTAAACAAATAATCATATGCGTGTTTGTTCTGATAAATAATGTCAACTCAATCAAAGAATATAATGCATAAAAATTAAAAACAACAACAACCTTTTTGCTTTAACCTTTAGTCATGGTGCGAAACAGTGGCTCCAACTCTTTTAGAAGTGTATACAAAAAGAACCAATGACACTTCCGAACTAGAGCAAAAGAACGGACATAAACTTCGGATGAAATTATATTTACCTGTAGTTTTCCAAATTTTGTCGACTGAACGCCATTTTGTGTTTGCAAGCCACAATAAAAACAAGTTCACTTAGTTCGTCCAAAGGTGTTATGTTTTAGCAAGTGCAAGATAATTTTATTATCCTACCACGCACTTGAAGGTCTGAAGTTCATATATGCTTTTTTATATGGTTTGCGTTGGATTTAAGAGGTGTATTAGTAAAATAAAAATGATATTGCATTGTTTCAAACAATGAAGTACCGAAATAGTTTTCACCGGTTTGAAGTTGTAACCCACTCTCCCGTCCAAATTAAACGTCAGCGAGCATAAGCTGGGAAATAATTTTGACGATATTTTCATTAAACTAACTTAACGTTCGCATACATAAAATTTGGCGTGCTTTTCTGCAATCCATTTGAGAAAATTGTTTGTAATATTGCAACACAGCCTTTGGTGCTCACTCAGTGAAATAGATTGTGATCTAAAGTTTAAACAAACATTTTATAGTAACATCATCAACAATATTGACAACAAAAAAGCATTTTGCTTACTTCTCTATTTTGTAAATATAAGTTTAATATTTCTGATATTTACTTTCATCAAATTGAATTCATTTGTCATTGTATGACCTTTGTGTTATCATTAAAGTAACCACTAAATACTGGTTTAGACAAATGTCCTTTTTTCTTAATTCAAGGCATCTTCGCCATATCTTGCATTTATCTATTTACCCTAAAGTAGCATTCAACCAAAGATCTATCGTAAATTGATTAAGGTGGAATCCAACGATGCATTAAAGTGACACTCTTATTCACAATAAATACATACACATGTATAACAAACATAAATTTTGACTGATCAACCTTTAACTGCTTACTAAATGATGCATTTATGGAAAATATTACTAAATGATAACAAGACTGAATCGTTTGTTTGAAAGCTGAAAACGCAAAAATATTAAATGATTGGTGGGGCTATAAGGTTAACTGTGATCTACTATCGTCTCATGAGGTAGAAATACCATGTATTCTGTACCTTTCTTTCAAATTAATCTCGGTTTTATTCATAATAACCATTGTTTTTGACATTTATTTATCCTATTTGGTATATTTAAACAATTGTGATAATTTTGGTAAATCTTATTAGGGAGTAAGATTTTTTCTTAAAGGTGCTATACACTTATTACTTCAGCAAAGGGGATAACATCACTCACGTGGAATGATCCAAGATAGCGTGGTTATAGTAAAACTCACATGCTAATAACTATCGTATATTAATTGGCATAACCGTGAATCACAATCATAATTGTATCGACTGAAAAGAGTTTAAGGATACATGTTTGATTAAAATAACCATGCTGACGCATACCCCGGCGCACTCAAATGTTTAAGTATCTCGCAAAATCGATGTCGAGAATTTGATCAGCATGAAGTGCAAACATACTGATTTCATTATTATACTGAATAACGTTTTTTGCCTAATATTATAATTATTTATATGGTTATTGTTATTTTGGATCTTCCCTCGTACACAAAGTACAATATTTGAACCTGCATCGTGGTGTTCAGCTAACTACATGTGCAAATAATAAACATCATAATAAAATCTACTAGATGCTGTACAAAGATAGATTATACACAGTTCGCCTCTATTCAGTTAGTCTTACATCTGGCAGGGGAGGGTAACTAATGCAATTATCAAGCTACGGTCCTTTCACAACAATAGTACAATAAAAACATAGTCATACCACTGGGCGTAATTTCGGTTATGACGTATCAATACCGACGCCTACATGACCAAATAATGGATAAGTAAACATTTAATCACAATATTTTACTCAAACAACATCTGTATAAAATAATTCTTGCAACAATTCTTATAAAGTTCTCTCTTTGTTCTGGTTTCTGCACAAACAAAAACATCAAATCGTATTCCATTAATGTTGTCTTTAATGACAGAAGGCTAATGCATTTATTCATCTATTCTTTTGAAACAGACATAAACATACCACTTTCCCCTGTCTAACATAAAGTATTGAAAGAAAATTGCAACAATCTGCACTCTTTTACCGGAAAATGCATACGACGCAACACTAACTGAGATTATTCTGGTCTGGATGCTACTAGACAGATTTTATAGTCGGTTCAAATGTTAAACTTAATATGAACAGACGATTGTTTTCTTCATTTAATGAGCTGTCCTGTTTGTTAGCTAAATTTTCATAGACTTTTCATCAACGAATATTGTCTTTAAATTCCCCCCTTTTGTCCGTATCTTCTTACTTTGTGCATTGCAAATGTATTATTAAAATGTGAAACAAGTTTTGTTCTTAAATGCCTAGTTTAAGGAATTTTTGGCATGATAATTCCCTGCTGTGCATGTCCTGCTAATTGCACTGGTGTCGCAGTAGGGGCCAATTATCTGTGTATTCGTTTATTGGCTCAGGGCCCATTAGGGTCCATTTCCATAATAAAACTTAAAAATGCACAGACGGATACTCAGATCGGAGAACTGATAAGAGGGATCAAGGCAAGTAGATTAAGATCAATAAACAGAGGTTGTGTACTATACACATTGTTTTTTAGGGGGGGGGGGGTACTTATAGAAGGCTTAAACTAGGCCTTTAAGTCTTACTTATCGTATATTAACGCTCTTGTAACATTAGCTGATATGTAAAACTATTAACGGCAATGTTTTTTTTGGATTTTGTTGACCCCATAAATACCAGCAAGCGATTTCACTGTCTCATTGAAAAACATTTTCGAAATTATAAATAAAAGGACAAAAAATAAGATTTGGCATGCGTTTTTCTATGTAGAATGTAGAATAACTATTTGTCTTAATTTCGTTTCAATTGTTCATTCGTATCCACCATGATAATGAAACTCTAATTTTTGTCTCTGAAACATTGCTAATTTCATTTAATAGCGGATAATCATAATATGTAGTTGTTTTGAAAAAAGGCCGTAATTCAAATTGACAAAAAAATCCTGACCAATCTGTTTGCTTGTCCTATCAAGCATCCACTTCAACAATATTCTTTATGAAGTGTGTATTCTTGAAACAGGCGAGGATATGGTGTGATCATCGAAAGAACAAGACAGCTTGATCGTTACAGTTTGTTTACAATTCTTGTAGAAACCAAAATATGAATCTACGTACTTTACCATAAACAATTAGGTATGCGCCTTGCATAGTGTATAAAAGCATATGTATTGTATAATTACCAATCACTATGTGATAATAAGAGGGTGTGGTGCTCGCTTAAAATTGTCCAACTTAATCCTTAATGTTATATCGGAGAAAACATCACAATAAATTGAAACAAAATGCACCATTTAAGATTTAAAGTAGCTGAACATTTCTTGAGGGAGAACTCACAAATCCCCTAAACGCATTTTATATATTTTTTTTTCGTTTATAAGTGAGGGGGTGGCGCACATCCAAAGATGCCCCACGCCCTCCCAACTACACCAATTACATACACACGCACATGTATACGCACGCGCACGCGCACGCACGCACGCACAGAGTAATGGTCATTATGAAGTGAAACGGTTTATTAATTAAGATATTTTAAATGTTTTCGGGTACCTGACATATGAGTCGTTATTGGAATGCATTCACTAAAGTGAACATACTTGCATGAAACTAAGCACGGGAAGTTTCCTACTAACGTATATATCATAGTACAAATTGATTAACAATATTGAAAACGGCTGACTGTTTTCCATTGTTGCCGTGTAAACTGTTCATAACATTTGTACTGAGCTGATGGTAGTTATGCCGTTGCCTTTAGTGGCTTTAGAGCCTTTGTGTTTATACAAATAAAACTGCACAAACAACAAAAGGACGCTCATGATGATAAATGTGTTTTGAGTGAAAGAAGTCTGTATAAGAGATATCAAACATCAAGTACAATGTCGTGTGTACCTAATGATGACAATATATGTCTCACGAAAACTTTGCAATTTTCTTCAATAAAAAAAGCTCTTCACTCGTGGAAAGCAGATTTTGGTGAATATGGTAACATGCGAAAACGTTATTATTTATGTAAAAACTAATGTGTAATGGCAACGGGGTTATAACGCAACATCAGAATTGTTTTTATATTGGATTTGTTTCCGGTTGAACTTGGAATTGGATCATTCTCTGTCTGGGATAGTGATTGCTCGTGTTATCGGCATTGTCCATTTGTTCAGTGTCGTATTCTTATCAAAGCCTTTAACTGTCCTCTTCTAGGACCGCTTGACTATCATACATTTCGTATGTTTGTATTAAAAGTATTTTTGATGAACTCTATATGCTATAATATGAGATTTTGTGAAATTGGTGAAATTAATTTGAATTTTCTTTACTAGTTATATATTTACATAATTCGTACATATATCCCTACATAATAAAACTTACATTCGTTACGGAATTATGGTTTAACACAAATTCTACTTTATATACATTTTTGTTCTTTCAAAAATAAAGTTAACAGAAAGATAAGTTGTATGCTCTATTGACGTAAAGGTTTAAGTCTCAATACTCTTTTGCTCAAAAGTTGTCACTATTGTGGGTCGAAGTATAATGGCCATGATGCTAAATTTAACCTCCACAGGCCATATGTTGTTAGTTCAAATCACATTTTTAATACAAATGCTTCGATATATTTTAATAACATCCAAGGTCAAAGCTAACAGAAAATGGAGGATGCCAAGTTGCATCCAAATATTAAGGACAAAATAAACTGTCATTTGCTGAAATTATGAATGAAAATGCTAATTTTATACTATATTTAGCAAAACAGAAAAAAATGAAATAGGCATCATACACATTCGTAATGGTCTTCAATACTAAAAACACATCCATGATGAACGCTTAGCTGGCTTCCTTACTAAAGCCATTCAATGTAGGCCAGAGTTCAAATATTTGCATTCGTCTGTTTTAACGCTGTTTTCTTGATTAAACTTCTTTATTTTGTGTGTGTGTGTTTTAACACCCAAGGCAAACCAAAAATATATACTAAACTATGTCATTTTGTACAATTGACACACTTTCTGATCTTAGGAGGCTGACTATATTAAAATAGCATTAAGCCTCTTAAAACTGAGACGGCTTTGAAGAAAAACGACCCAATCACATTAATGTCTATATACGTTCGTGTTGTTTGGTGTGTATCTTTCTTCAAAAAGATTTATATGGGTTTCATATCATTATCTATGAAAGAGAAATATAAGAGTTCTCATTATTTGTGAAGTATTTACTGTTTCAATAAAACAGAAGATGGGTCAGGACAAGCTCAAGATATGACCATCACACACTTATTTGCGTAGTTTAAAGAGAGGATGCTTTTCAAACGATATATATATATATATATATATATATATATATATATATATATATATATATATATATATATATATATATATATATATATATATATATATAAAAAAAACAAAAACATGATAATTATTGTCGATTGAAGCAATCTCATATTCTATAAAGCTGTTATTTAGTACAAGACCAATTTGCTAGCGCCGGCAAGGCTGTATAATTATTCCCTTGACTATACTGTATCGGTACACCGGTCGGTTAACGGGTCATATAATGCAAACAATTACCGCGTGAATTGACACCTAGTTTGGGACGAGCCCGGTAATATTCATGCGTTTCCCAAATTGTATTATGCTCAGGAAGAGCGGGTGACAAGTTACATTAAATATTCACGAGTGAATGACAAAGCAATAATGTAGAAGAAGGAGCAAAATCTCCAATGTATCATCAAGTTGAAAAATAGGTAAGGAATGCTTTCAGTTAAAATTGATGTACAAATTCACGCCATTAAACTCATGCATTATTGACAACGAAACATAGTATAAATCAACTGAACGCGTATGAGGAAACAATCCTGCAGTCCCACTTATCGCGTATCTAACATTCCCTTTATTATCAGCCCGAATGATGCGTTACACTTATATTTAACGCTTTTGAAAATTTGTGTCAAGAATAATAGCGTTTAAATAAATAGTTCCTATTTCATTATTGTCAAATCGCCGGTTCGCATGTTATTGCATCGTTTAATTCGTTAAAACATACGTTTTTCAACTATTACATACATACGTATTCCTCTGCTAGCAAATGTTACAGGAAATGACAATTTGCAGTGTTGCGTCCGGAATTGGAAATCATACTTGAGACTGTTCGTTGTTATCATTGGCACTATACGTGAAAATTGATTAAAATTGATTTGGTAACTAGATCTAAATGATTAATAAATGCCAATGAATACAGTGTTAAGTTATAGTTACTTCACCCACAACCCGACTAAAGGAAATCATAAACGCGGGTTTCAGTGCGAGTGTATTATATTAATAACGAAGGTAGGGGTGACGTCACTGTTTTGTATCATGCTGACAACGTTCAATAACAAACATGCGATATAAGTGAATAACGCTGCAATTTATCCGAATGCGAGTTACTGAACGATATAGCTCGGCATACTTATTATCGTTCCAATAACAAAATTGTGCACAATCTAGTATATGTTAGAATTACAGCTATATAAGTCTCCTTTTGTTTAGTAATACCACTTAAACAACAATCAAAGATTTGCAGTTTTGTGTTTTAAGACACAACTAAGGCATTTTTTGGATAAAGCCTTAAAATTAACCAAGATCCTTTAAAAAAAGACGACCATGAATTTCAAACAATCACAAACCAGACGAAAAAAGACTAAGCTATAAGACAACAAACATCTCGCAAATATCTTAATAACGTCCATGGTCAATATTGGGGTAACCGTCTTGGTTTTAAAGCATGTGTTAAGATATAGTTTTCCTTACCTTATAGGCAATGTGAGTTCGAACATAATCAAGTGCTATGGCGTAAATAATGCATACCGATTGTGATCGAAAGTACATAATGAAGAAAAAAGTACATAATGCTTGACTATTATTTTCCTCCTCTATGCATCACAAGCCGTACTGACTGATAACAGAGTTTATCTTATAAATACTCTATTTATAGAGCAAAGTAAGGACTTATAATAAGACTTAATTTAAAGAAGCACAGTATAATTTTGATATAATGTGACCCATATAATGTTGGTATAATGTGACCCATATAATGTTGGTATAATGTGACCCATATAATGTTGGTATTATGTGACCCATATAATGTTGGTATAATGTGACCCATATAATGTTGATATAATGTGACCCATATAATGTTGGTATAATGTGACCCACATAATGTTGGTATAATGTGACCCATATAATGTTGGTATAATGTGACCCATATAATGTTGGTATAATCTGACCCATATAATGTTGGTATATTGTGACCCATATAATGTTGGCATCGTTTACAAGGGTAATGCTCGATGACTACTAATACATTAATGACCGCAAAATCATCATAGATAAAAGTAGCTGAAGTAAGAGTTTTTTTTTTTATCTTTATTCGAACCGACATAGTACTTGAGATTGACTTGATTGCGTTCCTATCAGGCACGAATGCTTTATTTATTTTAATGTTTTAACATATTATTCTGTATACTTTCCCCTTTCGTACGCATTTCGTTTCATTTTAAGCCTTTAATGTCTTTTTATCCGTTTCATTATATCATTTATATCATAGTAAAACATATAATGTTGCAATCTGACGTTCGATATTTCTTAAAATACATATAATAATCTAACCCAAATTATTCTGCAGGAATATTAATAAGACTTCAGAGACGAAGTATAGTGTTGATGCTGCAATTTTATTGATACTTTTGTTTCAAATGTTTTTTTGTTCATAACATAGGAATTCTCTAAAGAAAGCGATGTAAACAATTCCTAAGACTTTTTTTCAAAATAAAAATGTTTGTGTCTGACTCTATGTTGTGTATAAATTCTAAGGAACAAGGTAACAAATAACGCCCACCTGTAATTTAAATACTAGAGACAAGACAATGCCTTACGAAGGAAAACAGATCAGTTTAAAATTTGACTCTGAATTAGTATTCTTCATCTTTTAATATCCAGTACGAACCATAAATAATTATTGGTTATTGTTGTTTATTGAACTACTAAAATGCAATGAAGTTCAAAAAGACAAACCCTTCGCTAAATTTAATATGGATGTCTTAAACACTTCTAAAATGTAAAATGCGTTAACTCAAACACTTCTAAAAGATAAATATGTAATACTTCAGACATTTCTCTAAATATGAAGAGTTTTCTAAAAATATCAAAAGGTATATTTTTAAATGCCTGCCTATTATCAGATTATTATCATTGCTACAATCTGTTTTGAGAAGTATCGATGCTTCCACATTTGTAAAATATGCTGAGTGCTTCTTATTTCTGGTGTCACTCATGCAGGCTGAAGGAGTCTCGTGATATGTCATTTGGTATTCATTGATTTTAAAAGAGCTGTTGAAATAACAAACCAGCTCATGCCTTTCTGTAGCATACAAAGGCCACATCAATCAACTTCTCCAGTTCAAAGCAGTGACCAAGTACATGGAGAGCTGTCTCTATATGACCACACCCTCTACTCTCAACACTTACATAGTTGTATAACTTGTCTACTGCTTCACGTTTTTTTGCTTGTTTTCCAATCTGTCTAAATGTGAGATATTGCAGGTAGTACAGGAAGAGCCTTGAATCTATGATTGTCAGGCCTATCCAATTTTCTCCTAATGGATGTCGTTGAGCATCTTCTGGACTGATTGTACAATGCATCTCATATACAAGGAGCTCAGGTATACAGTGTATTTCATGTGAATTAAAAATAACACTGCATGCAAGATCTCCCTCTATCACTTCTAAAAAAGAAAGTTTATAAGCCTTTTTCAAAAACCTCTCGGTGGGCGCATGTTGCGCACGTCCGCCACACGGAAACCACTGCAGCACATCGGGATGCAGTAGCCTCCCGGTGTAGGACAACACAAATTCTGACATTTCGTACTGACTACTGTAGTACAACATGGATGCAAACTTCAATGGAGTTGAGATCTGAGTCCAGTGAAGCCACATACAAACGGCCAATGTCTCGTGGGATGAGCTGGTTCCTTTGCAGACACGCGGAGGCCATCATGGTTGCAAGATATTGGTATAGAAACCTTTCTGCATGCTGTATTTCTGATCTTACATCGCTTTCAGGTAGAATCTCCCGAACTCGTATGATATAGTTCCAAAATTTTGAAACGTCTTGCATATGTTTCGTCATTTCCCAATATATATCAATTATTGCGAGAATGTTAGATTGGAAACAAATGTCAACTGTTCCTAGAATATTTTCGTTCCTGGCCCTGACAGCGCTGAAACCGCCACTGATCCTCTCCCCTATCTGGTCCATTTCTATCTGGTAAACATAGTCCAAAATATTGTCCATCATGTCAGACAGAACTGTACCACAAACAGGTCAACTCCCGAGATCGTGTAATGCGGACAGAAACGAAGTTTGAACCACCGTTGAAGAGTTTTCAAGCAATATGTAACGCACTGCAGCAGGTTACGTTCCTGCCATATATCTGGAGGATATGTCTCTATGGTGAACAGTAAAGCCGTTTTGAAATGAAACGTGCTCAGTCTGTCACCAACTATGGGTTTGAAGAAAGACTTTCGTAAGATTTTAAGAAATGTATAAACCTGTATTTGCAAAATATTGAGATCAAAGATGAGCAACCTTTCAATTAGTGACGTAGTGAATCTCCATTCCAGTTTTGACTGATCACTTTCAGCGTGTCCCTGGGGGACAAGGAATATTTCACACCGATGGGCCTTTGTGAGTATTTCAGGTTTCGGCCAGTGACCAGGCTTTGGTCTTGTAAATAGGAAATTGCATTCTAACTGACGTCCACTGCATCTAAACGCGACTATGTGATCAAACTCATTGACAGAACTTCGTGACGGCCCTTGTTTTCTAAAAAATCGACCAAAGACTTGTTTCAGTACACCATCCGCCCAAGTGTTTTTCATTAGCAACCTGCCGTTCATGTCCACCTCTGCATCCAATTGTGCTGGTGCCATGTTTAGTGTTTCAGGCAATGGACTGTCACGCTTAAGTAACTGCAGACAGCAGTGCTGTGGCGGAGAATGTTCGTTCTTTATCATCAGAAGACACATCTTCCCTGGCTGCCAGTCTACCCAGTCAGTTATCACACTAAAAGTGTCCTCACAGACAAGTTCATCTAGGTCTGAATTCATGCCTAGAGTTGTTGTCGCTTCCGATTGGCTACCGAAGACAAAACATTGAGACCGACAATTATCTTTTATATTGTGGACTACACTATTCATCTTTTCCTGTATCAGAAATGTCCTTCTCCTCCGGGCGACCAGATGTCTGGTCACGCCAATGTCACTCAGAACTCTGGACAATCTTAGGGACATCACATGTTGGCCTTCAGGGTCGTGGTCCATGGTATAAAAATACGCCAACGCAATCCTTTCGAGTAATTAATTAAGTCCAGTGCAATGTGTTCAAGCTATTAATGATATTGGTTAATGCAATTATTAATGTGTGCCGAAACAAACTACCAGAGCGTTGGCATACACAAGTGTGTTCATCCGTTTTTCTAAAATACTACTTGTAAACTATCTTTCAGCAATTTTAACCATAATAAGTGTGCCTTTAAACATGTTCGGCTCCTTAAATTGTACCCGTATGGTACCTGTGTTAGCAACTAACCATGTTCAGATATTTCGATTGTCCCTGTATTGTACGTGACGGTCGACTGGACCGGTGTTGTACCTGTGTTATCGACTTACCACGTTCGGCTAAAAGAATTGTCCCTGTTTTCTACAGCTTATCATGTTCGGCTTCTGTGATTGTCCACGTATTGTACCTGTGCTAGCAACTTACCATGTTCAGCTATTGTGATTGTCTTCGTATTGTACCTGTGTTAGAAGCTTACCATGTTCGGCTACTGTGATTGTCCAAGTATTGTACCTGTGTTAGCAACTTACCATGTTCGACTACCGGGATTGTCCACGTATTGTACCTGTGTTGGCAACTAACGATGTTCGGCTGCTGTGATTGTCCTCGTATTGTACCTGTGTTAGCAACTTACCATGTGATGCTACTGTGATTGCCCACGTATTGTACCTGTGTTAGCAACTTACCGTGTTCAGCTACTGTGATTGTCCACGTATTGTACCTGTGTTAGCAACTTATCGTGTTCTGCTACTGTGATTGTCCAAGTATTGTACCTGTGTTAGCAACTTACCATGTTCGGCTACTGTGTTTGTCCACGTATTGTACCTGTGTTAGCAACCTACCATGTTCTGCTACTGTGATTTTCCACGTATTGTACCTGTGTTAGCAACTTACCATGTGATGCTTCTGGGATTGTCCAAGTATTGTACCTGTGTTAGCAACTTACCATGTTCGGCTACTGGAATTGTCCACGTATTGTACCTGTGTTAGCAAGTTACCATGTTCGGCTACTGTGATTGTCCCCGTATTGTACCTGTGTTAGCAACTTACCATGTTCGGCTACTGGGATTGTCCACGTATTGTACCTGTGTTAGCAACTTACCATGTTCGGCTACTGGGATTGTCCAAGTATTGTACCTGTGTTAGCAACTTACCATGTTCGGCTACTGGGATTGTACCCGTATTGTACCTGTGTTAGCAACTTACCATGTTCGGCTACTGGGATTGTACCCGTATTGTACCTGTGTTAGCAACTTACCATGTTCGGCTACTGGGATTGTCCTAGTATTGTACCTGTGTTAGCAACTTACCATGTGATGCTACTGGGATTGTCCACGTATTGTACCTATGTTAGCAACTAATCATGTTCGGCTACTGGGATTGTCCACGTATTGTACCTGTGTTAGCAACTTACCATGTTCGGCTACTGGAATTGTCCACGTATTGTACCTGTGTTAGCAACTTACCATGTTCGGCAACTGGGATTGTCCACGTATTGTACCTGTGTTAGCAACATACCATGTTCTGCTACTGGGATTGTCCTCGTATTGTACCTGTGCTAGCAACTTACCATGTTGTGCTACTGGGATTGTCCTCGTATTGTATCTATGCTAGCAAATTACCATGTTCGGCTACTGTGATTGTCCAAGTTTTGTACCTATGTTAGCAAATTACCATGTTCGGCTACTGTGATTGTCCCCGTATTGTACCTGTGTTAGCAACTTACCATGTTCGGCTACTGGGATTGTCCACGTATTGTACCTGTGTTAGCAACTTACCATGTTCGGCTACTGGGATTGTCCACGTATTGTACCTATGTTAGCAACTTATCATGTTTGGCTACTGGGATTGTCCACGTATTGTACCTGTGTTAGCAACTTACCATGTTCGGCTACTGGAATTGTCCACGTATTGTACCTATGTTAGCAACTTACCATGTTCGGCAACTGGGATGGTCCACGTATTGTACCTGTGTTAGCAACATACCATGTTCTGCTACTGGGATTGTCCTCGTATTGTACCTGTGCTAACAACTTACCATGTTCGGCTACTGGGATTGTCCTCGTATTGTACCTATGTTAGCAAATTACCATGTTCGGCTACTGTGATTGTCCAAGTATTGTACCTGTGTTAGCAAATTACAATGTTCGGCTACTGGGATTGTCCAAGTATTGTACCTGTGTTAGCAAATTACCATGTTCGGCTACTGTGATTTTCCAAGTATTGTACCTGTGTTAGCAACTTACCATGTTCGGCTACTGGGATTGTCCACGTATTGTACCTGTGTTAGCAACTTACCATGTTCGGCTACTGGGATTGTCCAGGTATTGTACCTGTGTTAGCAACTTACCATGTTCGGCTACTGGGATTGTCCAAGTATTGTACCTGTGTTAGCAAATTACCATGTTCGGCTACCGGGATTGTCCAGGTATTGTACCTGTGTTAGCAAATTACCATGTTCGGCTACTGGGATTGTCCTCGTATTGTACCTGTGTTAGCTTACCATGTTCGGCTACTAGGATTGTCCACGTATTGTACCTGTGTTAGCAACTTACCATGTTCGGCTATTGGGATTGTCCCCGTATTGTACCTGTGTTAGCAACTTACCATGTTCGGCTACTGTGATTATACAAAGGATACCAGGCAATTAACTTCAGTACACACAACAATAATCCGAAAAAAGGCAATTTACACCATAAACTTAAACAAACGGGGCAAGATACATTTTAAAATACATTCTGTGTACACGACAAAATCATTTAATTTTTAAACATTAAAATAACAGAAAAACGCGGCATAAATTTACCTTGATCACAATGTTTTCGATATATTTATATGGAAGGGTATTTAAGTAAAAAATCAATTCATGTACATGCATTATTCTTGTATGTAAATTACATTAATATTATGGTAAATTTATATTCTATCATGACTGCTAACATGTGTATTCATACTAGTGACATGTGTATTCATACTAGTGACAACTGCATAGTCTCAAATGGTAAATCGATATTCTATTATTATTACCAAGATGTTTATGCATGCTTTTGCGTGTAAATAATAACCGTCTTATTCGTACATGTAATTGAGCGAGTTCATTGTGTTGCTTCATTACTTCTGCATGCAGCATAATCAAACTTTCCTTCAACATGTAGATTCTAATGTTAAAATTGCACTTCTACCTTATATCAATTAGAAATACACAAATTCAATGTTCTGATTTTTGCAATACAAGCACTCATAACGCACAAAGCATTGTGCATTGTGTTATTCGAGATATGGAAGGGAACCAGTAATAAAAAAACAAAATTCTAGCGCAAATTGCTATAAACGGGAGGTCACTCTGTCAAGCATCTTCATAACTTCGGGATTTTCCGTGACGAGACGGTGCATGGATAAACATTACCCGATTCCTACAGCCCCAGATAATACGATGAACAACGACGATAACAAAACAACACATATTATATACACGTCGTATGAGGTAAATATCAATAAACATACATTGTACATTGAAAAATTACATTAAACAAGCCGCAACATTCCTACGTCTTAATCAGGAGTATATATTTATCCAAATAGAAGTTTATATTTGTCGACCGCAAGCATGCAATTCGGATACGTCAATCCGGATACATTGGACTTGCAACTTGTGAGAAAGTTTTAATGTTTTACTTGCAACTTGTGCGAAAGTTTTAATGTTTTACAAATTGGGTTGTACACGTTAAATGACTCATCGCAAACTGGAACAATGACTATTTATCTCACAGTTTCTATATAAATTTAAAAATCTGAAGAAGCAAAATCGTTCTACAATGTTCAAGGGAAATCGACATTGTCTGGTCAGTGCAAATCTTATAATCAATTTTAGTTTTGCACTAACCGATCGGTATAAAGTTCTGTTTAGACGTAAATTGTACTTTTATGGAGATATACCTAGTGTAGGACAATGATTTGAACCCACGTCTAACTTGCAAGACTGGCCCCCCTTACCTAATCTGAGCCTACTCTGCCCCTAAACCAGCTCTTTTTACGATTTTTGATATTTTATGTGGCTGGTGTAGGGTCAGAGGAATTTCTATAGTGAAAATGTGGGACTTTGCTCCCCCTCGCAGGAGAGGAACTTAAATCAATATATCTCTGTAACCATGCATTGGATTAATATTTCAATGTTACAAATATATTATCAATATATTTATTAACCTATCTGAACTTTAACTTTTGTTTTTTAAACCATTAGGTCTTAGTTAGAGGCAATCCAATTCAGAGTTATCTGACAAATCAATTGCCTCATGTATAAATGTACTTATGCCATACATATTTGCTGTAACCTTTACCACAACATATCTGAGGTGTACAAAACATTTTTTTCTGTTCAGATAGGTTCAATAATATCTAGATAACAGATGCATAGTGTTAAAATGTTTATTAAATGATGTTTTACAAAGATATAGTCGTTTAAAGTTCCTCTCCTGCGAGGGGGAGGAGAGTCCCACATTTTCACTATAGAAATTCCTCTGACCCTACACCAGCAACATGAAATATCAAAAATCGTAAAAAGGGCTGGTTTAGGGGCAGAGAAGTCTTTGAAATTATGTAAATTCATGCCGTTACTAACTGAGCCACTGTTTACTCTGAGGTCCCCAGCTAGCTCAGTTAGCGGTAGAGAGCAGGATTTCTAGTGTCACGGGTTCAATCATCACCAGGTATATATGCATTACTGGAAAAATGATTAAATATCTAACCAAGAAATCACAAATGGAGGGGGCAAAATTTAGCTCAACTATTATTGGTAAATACCGCCAAGACACACAAGCTAGGACACAAAGACACTAACAGTAGTGGGTAATCTATTTCAAAGCTTTAAAATATGTACTGAAAGACATCAATTATAATGTTTTAGTCCGTCAAAATCTAAATAACGTGTTTTAATAGTGTTAAATAGTCCATGCATATTATGAGTGCCATGAGAGGTACTGTTTCATAAGAAACACTAACAGTTAATTGGTTGACGACAAACCTAAATAACCACTAGGATTTAGGGCCAGGGTAGGGTTAATAAGATCAATTTCTACTCTACTTTTCTACCGGCAAGGTTAATAACATAGAAATAGACATTCTAAACCAGTAAAGACAAAGGGGAACATTTGGTTGAGACTTTGAGCCCTTTCTACATTTTTGTAATTATTACAAACAAAAACGATTTTAACCGGTAAAAATGATTTTATGTGATATTTTTTTTTAGTTCTTAACTGCTTAATACCTAGTACAGTGCTTTAAAGTAGCTTTCCCTTAAAGTTGAGGTGTCTTTGCATGTCCTTGTGTGTCTTAGCGGTCCTGAGGTGGCTATTTCACAAAGATTATTTGCAATGGTTCTTTTGTAACCCTTTAATAAGTTGAGCGATGTAGGACCACTATGTCTCTTGTCTAAATTAAAGATGGGAAGAGCCTAACTTGAGCTAAAATGAGTTGGAATATTGAAAATCAGTAAAACATTAAGCATTTTACTGTTTTAATCTTTTGAAGTTTGATCATACGATTGACTTGAGCATGAACAAATTTTCATATTTACAGGCCTTATCTGTTGTGTAGTTTACAGATCATACAAGTGCTAAATGCAGTCTGTTGTGCCGGAAATCAAATCTGCTATTCGAGACAGAATTCTTCAAGTGGCTAATAATGTTGAAAATTATAGGCTGGACAATGTAGAATATGAAATCAACTTGATATTGACATTCCTATCAGAACTATCATACCATGAAGATTTGACTGACTGTATGAATTTGTGTAGGAATGCATCACTGCAGCTGTCAACAAGCACCCAGCAAGATCATGGTTTCCAAGTTAAATGCCCCCCCAGACACCACACATGCAAGTTTCTCTGGCAGAGGAAGACCTAAATACAATATTACAGAAGAGACATTAGTATTCTTTATAGAGAACGCTTTTACTATTAAGCAAATAGCATCTATGCTTATGGTTAGTGAAAAGACAGTTGTTAACCGTATGAAAGAGTTTGGACTTTCAATAAGACAATCATACAGTGAGATTAGTGATGAGGACCTTACAAAAATTGTGAACCAGAAAGTTACAGAATTTCCATCAGTCGGGTATAGAAGTATAAGAGGTCATCTAATGTCAGAAGGCATAAAGGTCACAGAAGCACGGGTGAGAAGGATCATGAGAACTGTTGATCCGCTAGGAGTTTTGATGAGAAATGTTCTCTGTAGGACATATAGAATTCGGAGACGATCCTATTCTGTGAGAGCCCCAAGAGCCTTGTGTCATGTTGATTCAAATCACAAGCTTATAAGGTAAAGATCAAGTTTGAATGATAATTTTGCCCAGTTTTTACTGTCAAAGTCATATGGGACCACTCTGTGTGATGCACCCTTTAAAGATGATCATAACTATTGACTTGAAATTAAAAAAAAAGTTTTATATTGTCTGTGTCCCATTACTCTGATTTGCATTTGACAGAAGTATACCTCTGTTTCAACTTGAAACTTCTGTTACAAGTATGGTAAAGTTAGTGTCTTTAATTTTATTATGTTGAAGCTATTTTCTTGGAGCACCCATCTATTTCTTCAAGTGCTATAAATGTCAGCATCATAAGAATCATGTCCCATAAGTCTGAGTTGCATTTTGTTCAATTTGGATCAAATCTTACATTCTTATGCTTAGAATTTTAATGTACACACTTCTTATTCATTTTCCCCCACCCTTTTCAAAGAATACGTGGGTATATTGTTATCTGTTTGTCCTTCATTCCGGCTAGCTATCTCCTCTTGTATGGTTCTGCGGACCTCTGGGGCCAAAGTGGCGGGATGGGGGATTTAGTGATAGTTTACTATCACAGCACATTCATGTTCAGTCTTTGCCATTTGTCATAATTGTTGAAAATATGGGTCATCTAGGATCCAACTATAAATCCTGGTAGCGCATTGATTATAAGTCACTTGCTTTACAATCTATTTTGAGTCAGTTTCCTAATGCAGTACTCAATGACTGTACACCTAATTTGCCTGCCATTATCCATATCAATACAACATTAACCCTTTTAACAAACAAGCTACATTTTAACTAGTTAGTCCCCCACCGACTCTAGAAATTCACCCTATCCGTCAGTCCGTCCTTCCATCCAGCAAAATTTGTCCGGGCCATATGTCCAATGCTGTAACCCTTATGTAAATCAAATTTGTTAAGTACATACACCTAAAATAGAGGGTGTGTCGTGTACCAAATATAGATATGTGACCTTGACCTCTGACTTTGATATTAGAAAAAACTTGTCCGGAGCATATCTCCTACACTTTATCATCTAGGAATACCAAACCTGGTGTATAGACACATCTTACGATTGGGGAGTCACATACCACTTTTAGGTCTCTGACCTTGTCCTCAGACCTTGATTTCAGACAAAAAGCTTGTCCAGAGCATATCATCTAAAATTACAAAACCTGGTGCATAGATATATCTTCGGATTGGAGAGTGTCACATGCCACTTTTAGGTCTCTGTGACCCGGACATCTGACATCGATCTTAGAAAAAGCTTGTCCAGGGCATGTCTCCTGCACTTTTATCATCTAGGATTACCAAACCTGGTGTATAGATACATCTTTGAATTGTGACATGATACATACAACTTTCATCTCTGTGTGACATCGACCTTGACCTCTGACCTTGATGTAACTCAAAACTACACTTTATCATCTAGTATTGCCCAAACATTTTTTATCTTTCATTTTCCTTTTTTTTCCTCGTATGCTTTAACATCCATGCCCTGTGCTTTGCAAGTTACCCTTAATCATCTCCTCGGACTCGCCTCTTCTTGAATAGCTTACATTTCATTTGTTTGTCAATGAAATTTGCTTGAACTTGCAGGTGGAGATTCATTTTTCATGGTGGGATCGACGGCTATTCTAGACTCCCAATGTACATAAAGGTGGCTTCAGATAATACTGCAGACACTGCATTTGCAGCCTTTATGTCAGGTGTGGACAGGTTTGGCATACCTGAGAGAGTGAGGACAGACAAAGGTCTAGAAAATCTTAGAATTGCCGAATTCATGCTGGCGCGCCGGGGCTTGAACCGAGGGAGTCACATAACTGGACGAAGCGTTCATAATCAAAGGTCAGTCATAACATGAGGCATTTTTACTCTATCAAGGTGATTGATAGAATCATGATCTATACCTATGTGTAGCTGTGCATAAGTGGCAATTGCACTAGCTCTATTCAAGGTCAAGATTATGTCTGTAATCAATTATTGTGCAAGTTGTACCTCCTTCAAAACCCTACCAAATTTCTTAAAAGTTAAGGTTCAGGGTACCTCAGCAGTGAGAAATTTATATGTCCACACACACAAATGTTTATTTCAAAGCATTAAGGAGTCACAATAGCCAGCTCGCTTTTTTCATTTTTGAGTCAAAATACATGTAGTCGTATTCATAAAAAATGCAAAATTACCAAATTGAACATTTTTACGTGACATTATGCCTAAAACATGTTAGTGTTATGATCACGGAAGGGTTAGTTATCCGTAGATAAATGAATTAAACTTCAAAGGCATTATTATCGTGTTTGGAAAATGATGTTTTGTTTTGTTTTCAAGGCACGTGATAAGGTGCGTATTGAACAAGCTAAATCAGTTTTTCCTAACCAAACCCTATGCATGCATTGTGATCATTTATTCAAATCGTCTTGAAAATACCATTCTAGTGACTGGTCAGTTGAGAAACTGTACCAAAACAAATTGAGAAACGGTTAAGATACACGGGCTTATCTTGAGTTCTATTTGTTAACTTTTCAAGGCTTCGAGGTCAAATTATTTCTGCTGTTGAAGATTAATTTATTTATTAAAGGGTAACTTGCCGTTTCTCGATCATAACATTCACATGTTCTATTCATAATGTCATGTAAAAGTGCCCAGTTTGATAGTTTGGCTTTTTTATGAATCCAACAATTTAGACTCAAAAATGAATAAGTAATCTGGCTATTGTGTGATTGATGGAACGTGTTACAAGCTACAAATGTATGCAAATGGATGCAAAATACTCTTTCTTCTTGATATAGCTTTAGTTTTTACATATTGTCTCCTTGACATTCTTGTGTGTGACATAGACATTTATCATGGCTGAGGTACTCTTCACCTGTAAGGAATGATCAATATCAATGTCTTATTGTACATAATGGGAGTTTGGGCTTGACCTGTTGAACGTCAAGGTCACGTCTGTTAGCTATTGATGATGGGATATTAAAACAAGAGGCCAATGAGGGCCTGTGCTCTACTGTCTTTGTTCGTTTTGTCCTTTTCATAGATATCTAATAACTGTACAAGTTTGGTGAAGATCTGATTTTGCATAAACAAGCTGTTTTAAAGCAATTTCAACAATTTTAAGGGAGATAATCCAGTCATTCATAAGCCAATCTGGATGGTTTTCGAAAGCAACTGAACTCATTTGCAAATCTAACTTCTGTATAAGTTTGGTGAAGATCATATTTGAAATGAAGGCTTAATTTAATGGCGTAAACAAGCTGTTTTATAGCAATTTCGACAAGTTCAAGGGAGATAATCCAGTTGTTCATAAGCGAATCTGGATGGTTTTCTAAAGGAACTGATTTCATATGCATATTTATCTACTGTATAAGTTTGGTGAAGATCAGAAAAGAAATGTAGAATTTAGTGCATAAACAAGCTGTTTTGTAGTATTTTTGACTAATTCAAGGGCCATAATCCAATCATGCATGGGCAGATCTGCTGGTTTTCAAAAGAAACCGAGCTCTTATGGATATCTAACTGCTGTATCAGTTTGATTGAAATTAGATCATAATAAAAGACTTCAGAGCATAAAAAAACAATTGTTTACGGACGCACAACAGACACCACGTGACGACATAAGCTCTCTGGAAAGGCCAGTAGAGCTAAAAACTGTACAGATGTTAACCATGTGGAGACAGCTTGTCATATACAAAACCTGTGCCCTAGCTAAGATGTCAATATTACACTTAAGAGGTCAAAGGTCGAGTGTGGGTAAAATGCCGCCGGCTGTTACACTTTGTCATTCATTATAGGATTTTTAAATACATGTAACTTGGTACAGATGTTCACCCTGTGGAGACTGCTGCATTCAAGACCAATGCTGTGTGGATTTGTGTCACTTCTCTGACAACTTTTGTATGTGTTTAGATATGACTGCGTACAAATTATGTCAATTTTACTCCCCTGACAACAGGCTCAACATATTGCCAACAGGCATTTAGTTGAACTACTTCTTAACTATCTTTTATAGAACGCTTTTGGAGAGAATTGTGGGATGGATGTACAAAAACTTACTACGAACTCTTTCGTTATATGGAGCAGGAGGGAATATTAAATGTTGACAATGAAGTTCACCTGCTTGCCCTTCACATTGTGTACCTGAACAGGATATAGACCTCTGTTGACCGTTTTGTTCATGCTGTCTCCAGGCGTCCCCTTCGAACTGAACGCAACATGACACCTATGCAGTTATGGATAATGGGACAAATAGAAGACAGTGATGATCATCCTTCACAAGAAGTTAGTATATACCCTTAAATACATAATTTTGGGAAGTATCTTAATATTAGGTGTTAAAATTTGAATTGCCCCTGCAATAGTAGGTCAGTAAAGTTCCAACATAGATATCAAATTTTTCCATGGCGATTTGAGACAGCCATTGCGCCTGATGTCAATCACTTAACACCTCACCATGAGTGATATGCATTAATTGGTATATTCTAAAATGTTCCTCGACTCAACCTTACCTCAAGATACAGTAAGTTACCGATAAAAGTGTGCCTATTAATATGCGAGACCTAGAAGTTTTGTGTTGGGTATTGTTTATGTTTACATGACAGAACTGCGGTTAAGGACTGTATCTTGAGGTAAAGTAAAGTCATGGAAGGCTCGAGAAATGTTTCATAATACAGCCTTTAGTTGCATTGAGGAGTAAATGAGTAAAACTGGATCGAACAGTGGTTAGATGACTAATTGTCTAGTGGTCCTTTAATATAATCTTTTAATTATTGCCCTTGGGCCAATAGTTTTTCATAAGCCTTTGATAAGAAAAAACAATAAAAAATCTTCTGGAATGGTAAAGTGTTTTAGTGGATTTTATGTCCAACCAACATAAATGTAGTTGCAGACAGTGTCTGCATGAGACAAGTGCTGCCTCACTGGAACATTCCTGCAGAAGGCACATGGCAAGATATAAGCCGACACTCGTTCTACCAGCCACAGTACTAATCTTTCATTGCAGAGCTTTAGCTTCTGATTTTAATTTTTGTGCCCCCAGATCGATATCTGTGGGCATATTGCTTTTGCCCTGTCTGTGTGTTGGTTGTTTTGTTTGTGTCCAACTTTAACATTGGCCATAACATTTGAAATAATACAGGTAGAGACTTAATATGTGTCATGCATATGTTTTTCATTTTGAGTGCAAACATGTCAATTTCAAGGTCATTGTTCAAATATATAAAGGTAAAATTACCAATTTTAGCATTGGCCTTTACTTTTGAACTAGTACAGATAGAGACTTCATAATAAGCATGCATATGGATCTCATTAAGCTGCACATTTTGATTGGTTACATATAAAGGTCAATGTCATTATTCAAGGTCAAATATATTTGTCAAAGTAACTGTTGGAACATCTTTTGAACTAGTACAGATATTGATATTTATGTTTAGCTGAAGGAGCTGCAAATTCTGAATTGTCATATGAGAAGTTCAAGGTCATTCATTAAGGTCAACTGTCAAACATATTGATTTGGCAATATCTTTTGAACTAGTACAGATAAAGACTTCAAACTTGATATTTATGTTTACCAGCTGTACAATTTGAATGGTCATATGAGAAGGTCAAGGTCATTATAAAGGTCAAAGGTCAAATATATATTGGTTAATGTGGAACTGGGGGCATATGTGTAGTGTTTCACAATAAGTTTGTCGCGGCTGGGGTTTGAACCAACATCCTCCCGATCCATGAAAATACATTGAGCTTAGATATTTGGATTGTAGCCTCATATGGTGTTCTTTAAGGTTTTCTTGTACAAAGATCCATTAAATTATGTCCTTGGGGTTGGCACCTGATTCAGAGGAGACTAGAAATATCGAACTGCTGTCCTGTTGCAGATAGGTTTGAAATCCCTTATTGGACTGTCAACTCTGTCTTGTACCTTATATGCTTTGTGCTTCTCCTTTAATTTTGTCTTTCTCTAAATAACCACATGTCAGTTTAGCACATGGCACATTTGGTTGTAAGTTTGAAGTTTTTTTTCTTAAAATATTACATTTGAAGACATTTATTATGAAGCAATTAAATGTTTCAAAGCTACAGCAAGGAATCTTTTTATCGTCTATAGTTTTCAAACCCCTTACAACACCACTCTTTGTCAATCTCCTTTTGTTGAGTATAGTAATTTAATAGTATGTAGTCATTATGTAATATCATTTCAGGACTTGATGTTTTATGGAGTCGATTTTAATTGCCCAGAGCCAGTATGTGAAGAAAGTGATATTGAGGTACCTACTCTGCTTCAGCTAGAACTAGAAGCATTCAAGGAAATAAGAGAAATGGCCGAACAGCATGTTGACACACCATATGAAGTTCAGACTTTCATGGACATTTGTACACATATCACAGACTTACAGGGTGATTCATAAAACAACTACAAAAGAGCCAGTCTCCAGAAGAACCTGCTTTACTGACATTGTACAACAATTGCTTAAGCTATTAATTTTCAGCCTATTAGGATCTAGTATACATGCACTAATCAGAGGTTTGACAATTACAGGTTTACAGTCTATAAATGTTTTAAAGACATTGAATTATCATCCTTGTGATGTTTTGATGAAGCTTAGGAAGCTCCTATGCTACCTCCTTGTGCACTGAAGTTGTCTGATCTAGTGTCGTCCCGATGATCGATTATAATCGATAGTTGATCGCAAATGCCCACATCAGAGACAATCGATAGTGAAAGTAAAACTACCGATTATTTTTAATTTCACCAAAGGGTCCTCTCAGTGGATAATTCTTTCAGGAAGCCATATGCAAGGCAATGTAATTGTATGTACCAAAATAGTATCTAGAGTTGCATTCATGTTTATTAAACATTGGATGTCATTACAAAATATTGATGGTCAGTGGATGTACCTGTACGACTGTTTAAAAACATTATTTTACCTGAGCCATATGATCTGGGCCTACACTATTTGCCAATTGTATCCGATCTTTGATAAACAGATTGATCTATTGTTATTTTCTTAAATTCAATGAATTTTAAACTCAATAAAGTGTAGAACATTAGTGGAAGGAGTGTCAACACATTAATCAACAATACACTTAAGTTATTCACAATGTTTTATATTTCTAGTTTTTGATTGTTCAAAACGTGCCAAGTAATTTTGAAATGTCTCTGCTTGACAGTAACTTGTCCAGTAACAAAATTTGCACAGCAAAAAGTTTTTATGGTTTTGGATAAGTAAAACTAAAGGTGTCACTATATAACTTTACGTGAATATTGTTATGCTGTCCCAAACCCGTAAGATCCAACAATGATATACAGCAAAATTTCTTCAAATGTTTCATAATTTTCCAGTTCTTTTGTCTTTGTAAACAAAATCGATGGAGCACAGGTGTTTACTTTTGGTAGGTGTCTCGAAATGTGGTCAAATTGAATTGTTCCAAAACTCAAATTGACAGGTAGTCTAGTGCATCCGAGGAGTGACTGCAACACGTGGCCCATGTTGAGAGTCACGTCGGGCTGGTTTCCATCATTCACATCTAACCATGGCGTTATTATTTTACTCTCTGAAAATAAATTAGGGATATACTTTAATTGATGACCGACGTGAATGACTAATGCAATAATTATTAGTGTTGCAATATGATACAAGTAGCAATATATATCAAATTTTATACAATATGCTTCAAGAGAGTATTTTAAAGTTGTAATTTGAATTTAAGGGAGAATCATGTCAACGTTTTTAGGTGATTTTAAATGTTGTTTAATATTATTAATGGATCTACTTGTTTGTAAGGCGGTCCGCTTATAACACGGCCATCTCACTTCTTCCGTCTTATTCTTGTATGTCTGGCCAATATGTTGTTTTTTATCTCCAGGAAAAGTCTCAGTTGGATAATTTCAGTACTTTTTGACATGACACAGTCATATGGAAATAGAATTTTGAATGGAATCATTGCCCCGAGTTAATGTGAACTGAGTTTGAACAATTTCGACTTTTTTTACCTAAATTGATACCTTCTATGATAAATATTTTCTATTCAAAGATTTGACAGAGGAAGCTGGACTGCTAGCTGTAAATCGATTTCTGACTTGGCTTGAACCAGGTCAATGGTGTCGGCCATATAAAAAGTTAAAGGACCAATTTTCATGATCATGCAACATACATTTATACTTACTTTCTATTTTCTTCAGAAATTTATTACAATTGTATATTATCATCTCTTCTGTAGCTTTTTGGTCAGCATCTGTGGAGAATTCTGGTATAAAAAAGACCCAACGTCATGTGCTGTGGGGTTGCAATCTTCACTCAAGTAACTGTTGGCCTCTTTAGTATGTTGTTGTAGGAGTTCCAGAATGCCATGGAGCTTCAGTCCTACACAAAATGGAAATGCTTTATAAAAGAACTACTTAATTTCTGCTTCACAATTCCAGTGTTTCAGACTCATGGTGAAATTACGATGTTAGGAGAAATTAAATTGAAGTTATTGTCACAGTAGGAACTAATTTATAACATTCCGAGTCAAAACAAGAGCACCGCCTGCGGGTGCCTGGCGCTTGTCTGCTTAGTATCCAAGTAATTAAATGTCTCGTTGTCATATGCTTTGCCAATCAATGCAAATTTTCAAAATGTTTGAAATTACAAAATCGAACAAATTAAAATAAAGAAAAAATATGACAAAAGTCCAAGAAAAATAAATAAAATAAAAATGTTTCACCCAAAACCAGAAAAAAAAATACAAGTCGACCCCAAAAAAAACACATTTTATTTTTATTTTTTCCAATGTTTGACCGACTCCAAAACCAGAAATTAAACTAAACTAAAAACAAGAGGCCCATGAGGGCCTGTGCTCTACTGGCTTAGTTAGTTTGATCATTTTCAAATCAAAGCATGTATGTATGAGCAACAAAAGGAAGATGAATAAATGGAGACTTATGTTCCCAAGCGGCAATATAGCAATTTTAACAATTTCAAGGACCATAATCCAGTCATGCATGGGCAGATCAGGCTGATTTTCATAAGGAACCAAGCTCTCATGAATATCTTAAATACTTTATAAGTTTGGTGAAGATCCGAAAGCAAATAGAGACTTTATCACATAAACAAGCTGAATTATAGCAATATTTGACAATTTCAAGGGAGATAATCCAGTCGTGCATGGGTTCATCATGATGATTTTCGAAAGGAACCAAGCTCTCATGGAAATCTGATTACTGTAATAGTTTGGTTTAAGATCCGAAAAGAAATGGAGACTTTATCACACAAACAAACTGAATTATAGCAAAATTTGACAATTTTAAGGGAGATAATCCAGTCGCGCATGGGTTCATCTGGCTGATTTTCAAAAGGAACCAAGCTCTCATGGATATCTAATTACTTTATAAGTTTGGTGAAGATCCGAAAAGAAATGGAGACTTTATCACATAAACAAGCTGAATTATAGCGAAATTTGACAATTTCAAGGGAGATAATCCAGTCGCGCATGGGTTCATCTGGCTGATTTTCGAAAGGAACCAAGCTCTCATGAATATCTAACAACTGTGTAAGTTTGGTGAAGATCTTAAAAGAAATAAGAACTTAATGGCGTAAACAAGCCAATTATAGCAATTTTGACTAATTCAAGGGAGATAATCCAGTCATGCATAGGCGGTTTTCGAAAGGAACCGAGCTCTCGTGGATATCTAACTACTGTATAAGTTTGATCAAGATACGATCAAAACTGAAGACTTTAGAGCATAAACAAACAATTGTTTACTGACGCCCAATTTTGACTAATTCAAGGGCCATAATCCAGTCATGCATGGGCGGATCTGGCTGGTTATCGAAAGGAAGCGAACTCTCATGGATATCTAACTACTGTATAAGTTTGATCAAGATACAATCAAAAATAAAGACTAGAGAATAAACAAACATTTGTTTACGGATTCACGGACGCACGGACAACGCGTCACGACATAAGCTCTTTGGCCTTTGGCCAGTAGAGCTAAAAAATGGTGAATATTACATTTTTGGAATTTCTTATTCTCAAAAATCATGTTTTTTACCCCAAAAATAAAGTCAAACTCGGCATCTTTTGTATACATTGTGAAAAAGGGTATCAGATGTAACTATATTCCAAATATGAAAGTTATTGTCGTAAAACACTATGGAGCTGACTACAAACATTACAAACTTCTTCCTTGTCAGTTGTGTAACAAGAGGGCCATGATGACCCTGGTGCGCTCACCTGAGAACTGTTTCTGAAAACCATGAAACTTGAATGTTTCTCTTAACCTATTAAAAGGACAAAAAGATTCGGGGAGAGGTTAGGAGCCATGTTTTTTTTACGGATCCTAATAATTTAAAAAATCTTGGTAAAGCCTCGCCAAAGGAACAACTATGACAAATTTAATTTGAAATCTGGCCAGTTGTTTTTAACAAAATAATTTTAGAGTTTTTCCTTTCTGTTGCCAAGGCAACAACAGTTCTACATAGAATTCAATTCTTTGAACTACTTTGAAAGGGGCTCACCCAAGGAACATCGCTGTAAAGTTTTATCAAAATTGGCCTAGGTGTTTAGGAAAAGATGTCGTTTGAAGCAAAATGATGATGGACGGACGACGGACAAAGACCGGTCACAATAGCTCACCATGAACCTCTGGCTCAGGTGAGATAAAAATCATGGAGCAGAGACTTAATTTTGTTTTAGAATATATAAATAATCACCTTTGAACTGATTTATTGAAGCCATAACACGGTATAGAAGAAAGTGGCCCTTCAGAGCAGATACAGCATGTTGCTTCTTCTCTGCAGTCAGCAACTCACTGTAGCCAGTCTCCTCCAACAGTGAAATGGTTTCATTAAATACATCTGCAACTGTTTCAGTTGTAGCATCCTCAATCTGAAAGTTAAATAAGTAACACATTTGAATAATTTGGTTTCATTTTCTTCAAAATAACAGGACTATATCACTGATGAAGTAATAACGTAAACCTGTAATGTGATTAATTATATACAAAATCAGTTTGCAAGTTTTACTAGTCTGGATGTTTTCAAAAATAAAATTCATACTTTTGATGAAATCAAAGTCAATTTAACATCAACAATAAAATTATTTAGCTCAATTATGTTGCAAGCTAATGGGTTATAGAAAAAATAATGATGAAAATAAATTTAATGAAATGACCAGAACCGAACTGGATCCTAGGTTATGAAATTTTCTTGAGCATAATTATTTTCAATTTTATACTCAGAAATCTATGACTTATGACTATGATTGGATGAAACGAATCACTAGATAAATTTTGACCACCGATATGTATGATCAGTATAAGACTGTCCATGCTAATGTTAGTTTGATAATGCAGACCCTGAACTAAACAAGAGCGGTCACAGGAACATGACAAATGCCCCCTGAAAGCCCTCGTTGGACATATAGCTATAGTATTTGGGCCTCACTGGACAGATTGCCATTTTGGCCCATTAGTATGAAATGTTTTTCAGATCAAGGTCACCACGACTTTGACCCATTGATCTCAAAATCAATAGGGTTCATGTGCTGGTCATGACCAACGAGCATACCAAGTTTGACATCCCTGGACCCAAACATTCTCAAGTTATTGATCGGAAACCATTTTTCAGCGTAAGGTCACAGTGACCTTGACCTTTGACCGACTGACCTCAAAATCAATAGGGTTCATCTGCTGGTCATGACCAACCAACCTACCAAGTTTGAGGTCCCTGGGTCGAGGCATTCTCAAGTTATTGATCGGAAACGGTGTTAGGGGACGGACAAACGGTTCAACCACTATATGCCACCCTACAGGTGCATAAAAAGAGAAGAACAATTAAAGGCGTTTGCGGCAGTTACAAATCTCGGCTCTCGCGAGAGTTCATACTGATGAGTTGTAAATGCAGGTGACTGCTTAAAGCAGGCTGAAAGTAATACAGAAAGCTCCTATAGGAGCTTTCTGTATTACTTTCAGTCTGCATTAGGCTGTAAATTGGCTTAAAACAGTTTAATCATACTTCCGGTTTAGAGAGTGTCCGAAATTTTACTGTAAATGGTACTAAACCATAGAAAAATGTGCATTTAAAGAGCCAATAAAATCTTAAAACTATCGGCGACCCTCATTTTTTATTTCATATTTCAACTAAGCTTTGATTGGTCTTTCAAACTACAAAGTTTAAACAAAATCTATTATTTAGAAAAAAAATCACCCTAACTGCCACAAACGCCTTTAAACGTAGAAATAAATACCTGCTTGATAGCAGCTCTAACATCTAATCTTTGAATTTCGTCCGTCGGAATTACTCTGAAGTCGGGCTCTACCCCCTCCAAGATGTATTTTGTTATGTGTTGGTTTAAGCATCTTGGTCCAGGATGGCCATTCAGTATTGCTGTGGCTACAGCCTTTCCAATCAGGCAATACTCTTTTTTGTCCAAAAGATTTGGTTTAAAACTGAAAGTATTTCCCTCGAAGACAGGTGACCCTTTGAATAGCAATAAAAAAATTCTCTTTGCAATCCACCAGCATCAACACCTTCTTCACCAATGAAATGGACTCGTAGGGTTTTATTCCAATCTTCTAATTCTGTTTCTTCTAGTTGTTCGATAGCAGTCGTACTGAACAACCTTCTTACTACCTTGATGGTCCAAGGTGTTTCTGTTTTGTCATCTATGTTTGCTCGCATCTCTTTTACAGCCTCCAACAGGGTCCTATAAATAAGGCAATTAGAACGCTGTAATATACATACACTTAAATAAGGCCTAAATTCTGAAGAGAAGCAAAAATACATAGTTTATTTATCCTTTTGCTATGTTAAATACGGGTGGTCACAGACCACATGTCTCGCCTTGCATTTGCCTGTCACAAGAGTAACAGCACTGTTGTCATAGTTGTGGCCCTTGTCTATTGCCCTTGTCACCTCATCACGCAACAGTCTCATGAAGGTAAACATTTATGTAAAGTTGTGTCAAAATCCTGCCATGCATGGAGTTAAGAGCCAGGACAAGATGGTTTGGCACTAATTTTGACCTTTAACCTCTATGGTGTGACCTTCACCTTTAAGCTACAGACCTGCTTCTTGCTTGAGACACATCGTCTCATTACTTTGAACAAATTTTCCAAGTCATTTGAAAATCCTAACATCAGTCAGGATTGAGGAAGTTACAGCCCGGACAAGGCTTTTTGGTCTCAAATTTGACCTTTGACCTCAACTTATGACCTTGTCCTTGTAGCTAGAGACCTGGTTATTGTATGCGACACACCGTCTCATCACAGTAAACAATTGTGCCAAGTTATTTGAGATTCCTTCAATCAGCAAGGAAGTTACAGCCTGGACAAAGTATGTCGGACGGACGCACGAACGGACGGACGCACACACTAAAAAAAAATCAGACATTAGGGCGGCTATGTCTAGCTCCCTCTCAAGAGGGCTCGACAAAAAGTGTGCCAAATTGTACAAAAATCTTGAGTATGCAAGGAACAATAACGTGATGGGACATGACACGAAACGATAAATTGATTCTATGTATAGCCTCCCACAATTTAGTTAGTTAAATAAATGTGAAATTCAACTACCTATTACAAGCATCAGATTGTAGGGGCAAGTACCTTGGGATTATCACATCATTACAGCTAGTGTCTCCACAGGTAGCAGCATGTACAGACAGTATTATCTAGTGAAAATCGCTCTCCACAGACATGGCAGTCCTCTTCTGTGCTTGTAGATGCTTTTCTGTTGACAAAACAGATACAATTAATTTTATCCAATAAATAAAAGCAGATAAATGTTTGTACCAGTGGAGCTATTTAACATTTTCCTATGTAAAGATGCTGTATGGATCAAAGTAATAGGTAAGCTGGGTATTTGAGTATTTACTCAATACAGAAAGATCAATTACTCAATTGCTTAAGAAATAATAACAAAACTTAAACAAACAAATGCCATGTTGTTAGTAATATTTGGACAATTGAACACCTCTACTTTGTAGCTCTCCCCTAGCAAGTAGCGATGACTGACGGAATTGTTGTTTAAACCAACAAAATACAAGAATATCAGTGAAACTGATGTATGCTCCCCAAATGAATGCTTGACACATGATTAGGACATTCATTAAGAAGGCATGGTGGTCAAAGGGTCGGGAAGAAGAAAAAGTAATGTAAACCTCAAATATGTAGTAAATTCATAGAGCCAAAAAATACATAATCTTGCACATCTCCAATTCATAGTGACACTTCACATCAAGTTTCATTAAATTCCATTCAGTAGTTGCAGAGAACTAGCGCTGACATCTCCCTGATGTATATATGTAGAAATAATCAAAGGGCCATTACTCAGATGGAAATCATTGAGCCCGAAATTGCATACATCTTGCACATCTTCACACCATAGTGACACTTCACATCGAATTTCGTTGATTTCCTTTCAGTAGTTTCTGAGAACTAGAGCTGACAAGAATGAGACGGACGGACTGACGTACAGACGGACAAAAATACATATGTCTTGCACATCTCCAATTCATTGTGACACTTCACATCAAGTTTTGTTAAATTCCGTTCAGTAGTTGCATAGAACTAGTGCTGACAAGAATCTCCATCATGTGTATATGTAGAAATATTCAAAGGGCCATAACTCAGTAGGAAATTCATGGAGCCCGAAATAAAATATGTCTTGCAAATCTGCACTTCATAGTGACACTTCACATCAAGTTTCGTTGAATTCCTTTCAGTAGTTTCTGAGAACTAGCGCTGACAAGAATCTCCCTCATGTATATATGTAGAAATAATCAAAGGGCCATAACTCATTAAAAAATTCATGGATCCGGAAATAAAATATGTCTTGCACATCTCCACTTCATAGAGACACTCCACGTCAAGTTTCGTTGGATTCCATTCAGTAGTTTCTGAGATCTAGCGCTGACAAGAATCTCCCTCATGTATATATGTAGAAATAATGAAAGGGCCATAACTCAATAAAAAAATCATGGATCCGGAAATAAAATATGTCTTGCACATCTCCACTTCATAGAGACACTACACGTCAAGTTTTGTTGGATTCCATTCAGTAGTTTCTGAGATCTAGCTCTGACAAGAAAAACGTTACACACGGACGGACGGACAGACGGACGGACAAAGTGGCGACTTTGTTTGATGGGGGTATAATAACATTTATCAACTGTAACATATTCTTTATATACATGTATCATAGATCTAGCCTTTTCAATCATCATTTTCTACAAAAAAACCCCACCTACATGGTGTCAGAATAAAGTTTCTTCCAATCAAAAGAGCATTTGCGTATCCCAGTTTGTCAAAATGTATATGTACAAATATCGATTTCCCTTTTTATATCATTCAACTGATACAATGCTTATTATGATACATGTATATCATGAACGAATTTTCAACAAAGTAAACAAAAACATTGAAACTGCAATGCCAATATAATAAATAATTACTTTGATTGATCTACTGGAATCTGACTACCTACTTGTCTGCTACTGGTTGAAGTCTTTAAAAACATAAATTAAAAAAGTTAAAATATAATTCTAACATGACGTGCGATGTCGTCACTTTAAATATTAAGAATTGTACAGTGGTATTTTCTGCAGCAAATCCTGTTAATCCTTTCCTCCACATTAGCAAGTTTTAGCACCTTTGCAAACAGAGAAAAACTAGATCAGGCAGCTCCTATATGAGCTGCCTGATCAGCGTCTACACTGTTTGCTAAACAAACTTATTCATAACATTCGGATTTGGTATTTTCCCTTATCACAGTATTTTAATTTTTTTATGTTCTAACAAGAGCACAGCAGAGCGAATTCATAGGAAAGTGTGTACCGAGTTTCATTTGAAAATGTTGAACGGTTTTTGAGTTATAAGGTAAGGTTAAAGTTTTGGGACAATGCAGACAACGCCAAGGCTATTACAATAACTCGACTTTTTTTCTTTGAAAACAGACGAGCTAAAAATAGCCTGTGGAGGAAAGGGATAAAGTAGTTCATGTTAACATGTAACTAGACGTTCACATATGAAATAATCCTTCTGCATTATGTTTCTTCTGAACCATAAAAATCATGTTAAAATAGAAAAAAAGAGCCTTCACTTTCCATAATGTATAGGTAGTGTCCTCCCTGTTCTTATCAGTTAATTTCACTACACTATTGCCAGCGTTCTCACTAGGAGTTTTAAAGTTCACTGTTCAATGCTTCACATATTGTTATACAGAGGAACAGATAAGCCAAGTTTTGGGGGTTTAATCAATGAGTTTTATAAACAAGATCTGTGTCACAGTGACAAATGCCCTTAAAGTGTTGGTTTGACACTGAAATGCCCTTTGTACATGACACTCAGTCATCCCAAGATGTACTCACATACTAAATTTGGAATTCCAAGGTCTAATAATACAGAAGATATGGTACGGACGAGCTTTTCTGAAATTGAAGTCAAAGGTCAAGGACAAGGTCACAGCAACTTGAAAGCGACACTCTGTCTTCCAGAGATGTACTCACATACTAAATTTTGAGTTCAATGGTCAAATAATACAAGAGATATGCTCCAGACAGGCTTCTTCTGAAATTAAGGTTAAATGTCAAGGACAGTCACAGTAACTTGAAAATGGTACACGACACTCCCTCATCCCAAGATGTTTTCACATACTATTTTTTTTTGCAATTCCTAGATCATATTATATTGGAGATATGCTCAAGACTGACTTTTTCTAAAATTGAGGTAAAAGGTCCAGATCAAGGTCACAGCAACTAGAAAATGAAACACAACACTCCCTCATCCCAAGATGTACTCACATACTAAAATTGCAATTTCTAGGTCATTTATTATTGGAGATATGCTCCGGACAAGCTTTTTATAAAAAATGAGGTCAAAGGTCAAGGTCAAGTTCACAGCAAATTGAAAATGGTATGTGACACTCCGTCATCCCAAGATGCACTCACATACTAAATTTGCAATTCATAGGTCGTATGATATTGGAGATGGAGATATGCTCCAGACAAATTATTCTAAAATAGAAGTCAAAGATCATGATCCAAGCAACATAAAATGGAACGCGACACTTAGTCATTCCTTAGATGTACTCACAAACACTAAAGATGATATCCCTAGCTGATTTGGTATAGTAAATATGCTGCGGCCAACCATTTCCGTATGAACACACACACGCACCGTTTAATCACTATATGCACCAAATTAATTTTGGGGACATAAAAAACTCATTTTTTTCCAAAACTACTTATTCTTCCAATACTTATTTAAAATATTCCTGCTACTAAATATATTTATTCTGAATACCCAATTTAAAATTTGCAATTACATTTCAGATTCTAGAGAATGTGTCCAAAGGACACAAATGCCACACTTCCGTTCGGTCAAAAATACCATTTTTTCACAAAATCAAGGCCCATAACTCCGTAAAAAATAATTTTGGGCTGATGAAAATACCCAGGTGGACAAAATCACACCCTGAATAATATATCCATGTAGTCTGTAGTTAAAATGCTTATAGAGTTATTCTTGACACAAACCTTTCGGAATGTAAGGACGTATGGACGAACATAGGCAAATCTATATGCCCCTTCTTTTAGTGTTGGGGGCATAAAAACGGTAGTAGTAAATACCCAATTGCATACAAAAGATCTGTTCTACTGATTATAATCAGAAAAGAAGCTTACACAGGCAAATTGGCAAACTGGTGTCTGGACTGATATTCTCGGGATTTTTTCTGGAGGATCTGTAGTTTCCTGAAACAATCATAATTGGAAAATGTTGTTTTTAATACAAATTTACATCGAGTTATAAATATATAAAGGGTGGAATATTAAGGGTGAAATATTAAATGCTACAAAAACAACATTACAACACATTTACTGTATATCTCAACATCTCTTGACTTCCAGCAAAAGACTGGAATCAGAATCAGAATGATTCAATGAATCATATTCTTTTTACCCTTTCCCTCATACTCATAGAAACACCTTTGCAATCAGAGTAGACACAGATCAGACAGCTTCTATTCTATAGGAGTTGTCTGACCAGGGTCTACCATTTTTTGCTTATTGTATATGGAAGCTCTAAATATTGCACTGTATGTGTTGGCACTAAAATTCCTTGTTCTTCATAGTGGCCGGAGTCTAAAATAAATATAATGCAACAGGTAAAGGGTTAAGAATATTGCAGACGACCTCTATTTGTCAAAGATAGCATACTGTGGAGTATTCTGTATATTTCAATACATGTACATTACCACAGAATACTATTGCCACAGAAATATAAATTTTGACTGTGATTAATTTACTAAAATTTGTTTGCAAAACTTTGTTTTGCAGGGATATGATAAGAGTTTAGGCAATTTTATAATAATGAGGTCAAAGAGAGCTAATAGGACGAGGGTCACAGGTTGCTTAAAATGGTACATTATACAGAGGATAATTTAATTTTCAGTGTACATGTGTATAATTGAATCTATTTTCATCGGGTAAAAAGCAAGGGCCACATTCACAAGTGGCAGAGCCACAAGTGAAAATATAATCCTTGGTTTTCACCAGTCACAGAAATTTCAATCCTTCACTGATTTTTTTTATTCAATTTCCTTCATGCTTCTAAAAACGTAAAAAGAAGATTTAGTTTCATGTCTTAACGTCCTGAACATTAACTGGTGCGAAACAACGTCACATTTTGCTGTCAGATTTATGACATCATCAATGTTTGCAAACAGGCGTCTTAATGCATAGCGTAACATCTTTGTAGAAGAGAGGTAATAGCGACCCGGCAAACAAGAAACATTTCCAGTAATTCACTGTTAAGCCTGTAAGAAACATCTGCATCCCAACATCAACCCACAGGGTCAAATGTCAAGGTCAAGTTTATAGGTCGCAAAAGATTTTTATGATTTATTAAACAAAAATGAAGAGGTCTCGACATCCAAATTTAAATGGGAAATTATAAATGAAATACCTCAAGAAAAATGGATACAAATTGTTATGTCACCTTTTAACTCAACAAATAGCACAGCCCTTCAATGGTTTTAATTAAAATTAATCACTATATATATTACCGACCAAGAGATAACTTTTTAAAATAAAGGCAACACAAACCCAAAGTGCTTAACAATTCTGTGAAGTTTGATTCAAATCCATTCAATAAAACAGAAGTTTTGGCTGAGACACGGACGGACGGACGTTCCCACATTTCAATCCTATGTGGTACTTCCATTGTTTTCAAACAAAAGAAATGCCACATAAGGAACAAAGGACTTATGGGATACACTGACGGAATGAATGGGATTCTTTTGTGTTGAGGTGTGACTCCTACCCAAAGGCAGCGAATACGAGCTCCTATATATGTATGGTATTCCTAGGTGCTGTGCTGAAGGAGATATGCCCCGCACACGATGTTCAAATCTCGAATGTAGAATCACACGTACATACAGACAGTTGAAACTCTATATGCCGGAATATACGGATGTGTAAACAAAAGTTTGCAAATAAACGGGATTTGCAAGCTGAATATGGACAGTTAATATTATACGGTATGAATCAATATTGTTGTACTTACTGTAAACCGACACCCACTTGACACATGATCTTTAAGCAAATCTGTGGGGATCATATCCCCACATGTCAAGCATTCCTGACATGGCTCACTTGGCTCAGTCTGAAAAATAATATCTCCCAATACACCTTTGATCTCTATGTTCACAAAAGGGTCAATTTAAAAGTAATAAGAGCTTCCACAGAGGGTGCTGTTGTTTAGTGCTTGTCAGTAAAACAATATTTTGTGATTTAAAAGATAGATGGATCAGTTGATGGTGCGCCATCACACTAAGAAGAAGATTTTCAAAGTTTCCAATATAGCTATACTGAAGGAAAAAAAGTTTAGCATGTTACTTTGACTAGCTGCCCAGCACTAAGTGTTATACATGTGTTCAAATGGTTTTTTGTAATTATTTGTTCAAAGTCCAACAACAAAGCATTTGATAACTAGAAAATGTGTCCATAGGACACAGATGCCCCCTCTGGCGCTCTGTCAATAATGTCGTTTTTTCATTAAATCAAGGCCCATAGCTCTGTAAATATTAGTTTTGGCAGAATGAAAATACCCAGGTGCACATGTTCACACCCTGAGAAAAACATCCATGAAGTTTCAAGTCTGTACTATGAATGCTGTTAGAGTTACAGACGACACAACCTAAAGATGCCGTTTTTTTTCATTAAATCAAGGCCTTTAACTCCGTAAATATAAATTTTGGCATGATGAAAACACCCAGGTGCACAAGATCACACCCTGCGTAATACATCCATGAAGTTTCAAGTCTCTCCTACGAAAGCTGTTAGAGTTCCGGACGACACAAACTTAAAATGTCGTTTTTTCACTAAATCAAGGCCCACAACTCCTTTTTATTAATTTTGGTGAGTTGAAAATACCCAGGCGCACAAGTTCACACCCCGAGTAATTCAAGAAGTTTCAAGTCTGTATATCAAACGCTTTTAGAGTTATGGACGACACAAACTTTTCGGGAAGTACAGACAGAATGACCGACAGACAGACAGAATGACGGACGGAAGGACAGACGGACAAAGGCAAAGCTATATGCCCCCCCCCCCACTTTTTAAGTGAGGGGGCATAAAAACATGTTAGGTTTGGATCAAATATACACAGTTACCGACCCTTTGACCGAAACACCTTATTTGCTAATACACCAATACTTTTAAATTTAATGAATTAGTTGATTGCTGCTTGTAAATTGAATTGTGCGCAGGGATAAAAAACCGGAATGAAAACTGCAAAACATACTCTCAGATCAGGGAAAAACGTGGGCGAATATTCAGAATTTGCAAATTACCTCCCTTTAAATGAAAACAAGAACAAATTTTGAATCAATATTGTGACATTTTGGTAAGCGACATTTTCATTTTTTCAAACCCTATGTTTAGCAATTGTACACAGCTTTATTATGAATAACTTTAACACTTATTCTCTTAGATGGATTGGGATATAGAGATCTGCAAAATTTAACAAAACAATTGTTTGGATCTTGAATCAAGAGACAAACTTGCCATGTCAACTGGCCAGTAATCCCTACAAAGATATCTAGTGACCAGGACCCCATGTTAATATATAGTGAATATTGTGTAGGTAAACTTAATTTCTATACTTGTGTAAGGACAACAAGAGATTGGTAACGGACAAGTTAAGTTTTCAAACTTCTTGTCCTTGGACAAGTGCATTTTGTTGAGATTTCGACACCCCTGGTGATAAAAATAGCCGGACTTATGTTCAAAAACAGACAATCTAAAAATGTATTGCTGTTACACTAAAAGTTTACTTACATTCAGTATCCCCATGTCCAGGTCTTTTTGGATAGGTCGGATGTAGCAGAGGGCTTGGCCTAAATTGCTTTCATCTGCCAAGTATGCTGCACTAAATCCTCCTGTAGGCATTATTAAACTTTTCAGTGCTATTCTGCTTCCTGGTGGGGTTCTTAAGAGTTCGTACCCTCCACAATCCTTCAATTTTGGATACGCCTCTTCCAAAGTTCTTTCAAAGTCTATTTTGTTTGAATTTTTTACAAATGTTAACTTTTTTTCTCCAAGTCCTTCACTGTGCAGCTTAAACTTTTCCTCTCGATTTGGAACCGTTTCCTAAAACATCACAATGAAAACTTATCAGTTACAGTAAGGCCGTAATGACCCTGTTCAGGCTCTCAAGCAGTACTAACAAGAGGGCAATGAGGCCCTGAAGCACTCGCCTGAGAACAGACAACAGAGCAAGTTTAGCTTAAACTTTGTACATCGGAGAGCTAGTCAGAAGATTTTAACAGAGTTTGGGCATGGTTGCCATGGCAACAAGGTGAACAACTCAACAAACTTTGAATGTAAAGCTTTCATCAGATTTTTTTAAAACTTAAACATACCCCATAGCTCAGTGGTTAGAGCGCCAACTTATGGGTCAGGAGGTCCGGAGTTCGATCCCCACCCAGGTCAAACCAAAGACTAGAAATTGGTAGTAAGGACTTTCCTCCTTGATGCTCAGGACTTCGGTTAACATAACACGGTTCATTGGTGTCAGAATAATGTGACCGGCCGTGTTTCAGTCCCAGGTGTACCTCATAAGTCACAAGGAGAGTCAACGTCAAAAGTGCTAAGCCATTGTGGAACTCTCCTCTAACCAAAAGGACAGCATCATGCAATAATGCTTGGCCATACAACAAACTTACTCAGAACTATCAGAATATTTTAAACAGACAGCAAGCGGTGACTGCTAAAACATTACATCTTTCTTGTGCACATTTTTTAGCCAAGAAAGTTAAGTTTTATTTTGCCTCTTTCAATATTTAACAAATAAAGCATGGCATTGAGGGCCATATGCCAGTTTACAGACTGGGCAGAAGACTGATGATGTTATATGACCAAAGCGAAGCTGAGGTCCATATAATATCATCAATTTTTATTGCACAGTAATCTGGTGTACGGCCCTCAATGCCATGCTTTATTTGTTATATTATACAGAATTTTATTCCAAATTCCTTGAATGACAGTTAACCATAATATCAGTATACTGCATTTGATACCGTGCGATGGCGTCAGTAAATTCATCTTAATAAGTGTTTTTGTTGGGTATGATTAAACTTCACTTTGAGTATAATGTGGAAAAAAACAATATCTTGAACACCATTAGCTACTTTTGCAACACTGGTGCCTCTGAAAAACCCTTAACATTTGTATTGGTTTGCTACACTTACGCATGACCTTTGAGCACCAAAATTCCTTGACTCTGGGCCACTGATTATGTTATACATTGACCAGAGTATGGGGCCGCTCCTAAAAATTATTGACTTGCTCATGTCAAATCAGATAGTGAAAGAAATTTTAAAATGAAGTATAATATACTGAAATATCTCATATAATTTTATTAAACAGTGTTTTCAGGAAAGCCAAATAACAAATAGCAAAGCTTATGCTTGCATGAGTCGAGAGTTCTTGTCAACGTTATCATATTTACATTCATGGTGACAGTAGAAATGAATTTGAAAAAATAGACCAAAAAGTATAAGTTTTTAAAATATGAAAAAAATATCTTCAATAGTTATGGAAGAAAATGTATTAAAGATTTTATAAATCTGGTTGCCATGGCAACTAGAGTTATTCATACAATCATAGAGTTCTGTGAACAGCTTTGGAAGAGAACCTTGGCAGGAACAACTATGGAACATTTTATCATATTCCAGTGAGTCTATTAACAGTTTTTAAGGAAAGTTCATGTTCCAATAGCCTGCGAGCGATGACTGGACGGACAAAGTGTTTCTTATACAGCCCCCACCATCACAGTGATGGGGTAGTGTTGCCTGCAGGCATGTCCAGCGTGGCGCTTAGTGTTTCCTGCAGGATTAAAAAGGGGCATGGTATTTTTATGTAAAAAGGGCACTTGAAGCGCGATTCCGGGTATATAAGTTCACATTAATCAAGTATTTTTGGTGGTTTAAAGGGGGTTTATGTATAGGTTAGTCCATGCTTGATGCCGACTACAGAATATATCCCGAGTGGGCGGAGCCCACGAGGGATATATTCTGTAGTCGGCATCAAGCATGGACTAACCATTTTAGCACCTGGATTTGGGGCTCAGTGCGAATACTCGTAGATATTCAAGATATTTTAGAAGCAGTCATAATTGAGAAAAGGCACTTAGGAATCTGTTATTTTCTTGAAATTTAAGACGACATTTTGAACAGACTCATTTTTGACAGCCACATTCAACAAGTCAGGGTTGGCGGGAGAGTGAAATGAACAAGAGTTGTCACATTAGATCCACAAGTGTACTTGTTATCAAACACTCCTGAGCAGATGAACACAATATGCTTAATTTATTTTTTAGTTATTAGCATGGAGCTAGGTCTGTATATTTGCTTTATATGTATACTGTTATCAAATAAAATCCCCTGTGTTTTAGCTATTCAAATACTTATATATAAAAGGACTAGTGTGTATAAATTTTAATCCTTTCTGTAGTCACCTAAACTATGATATTCAGTTTTATTGGAGCATGCCCTTGTGGACATCTGTGACCATCATTGTCATAGACTTAGTGAAAAGTGGCTCAGTTAGTTCATGGGCGTGTATGGACTACATAACATAGTCCGGGCTTTTCTTGGCAGCTGATTAGACGAGAGCCCCAAACCAGGTGCTAATAAGTGGTTTTAGCTGACTTGTCTCATCTAGATACTAAACAATCACCCTTTATCAACTATTGATTTTCTAAATGTATAAAATGTTCTATTGAAAAGTAATTACAGGGTCTGAAGTGTTTGCGAATAGGACAAATGTATGACCTGTTCACTTTTTTGTGCTATGGAAAACTTTACCGTAGTTCATTGTCAACGCATTTGTTCAGATAATTAATATTCATGATGGGTGGAGTTTTATTTGAATATTCTGTATTAAAAGGGTTAACATTTCAGGTAATTTTACAAATTTCGTGTGATAGGAACAAACAGAACCCACCCATGTCAGAGGGCTCCAACAGGATGTCTCTGATCAGGGTCTACACATTTTGTAGAAGTGACAATATTGATATGTGTGTCCATAGAAACAGTACATATGTAGATCAGAGGATTTTTTTTCAATGATTAATGTGAAAGTGCCACAGAGCATACCCAGATCAGAGATCTCCTACAGAAGTCTGCTGATTTTGGTATATATCTTTTGCAAAAATGCCACTGGTTAGGGTATTTGCTATTTAACAAATTTAACAAGTTTGAAATGATAGTTTGCATTTAATATAATTTACCTGTGTATATCTAGGTACCACTGAAAATTTGTGTGTCCAGTAGGACACAGCTGGTTCCACACGGTCTGCACGACCTCGTTTCCTCTGAAAGGGTCGTGTGTTTCGGTATGGGCCGAAAAGCCCCCTGGCAGTAGCTGCTACTGTACTATTAATACTACTGGAACTAGTACTAGAGCTTGTAGTACTAGTAGTGGTGGGTGGTTGGCCATCAAGTAATTCTGCAGCCTGCCGCAGCAAGGCGGCAGCTCTGAGTTGTTGACTCATACCTGTTGAAATATTTTTAGCTTTCAGTCAATTGCTAACTACAATGCCACCACAATCTACTTTTAATAATCTTCTCTACTCAATCTACTTTATTGCAAGGTGGCATCAGCCGCAATGCGTAATTTTATTGGTTTAGAATTTGGCACTGCCTGGAGTCAGAAATGATCTGTTCCAAGTCGCAATCCTAAAAAAATGCGTATAAAAAAATATCACATAACCGTGCACACGTCACAGTGCCATATAAATCGTATAGCACTGCCTGGGAGTGTATATATTTCGAATGACAGTTTCCGCTGCCTGTAACGGGATACCAAATGACGTCATGTTGATGACGTTGTCATAGACAACGTTAGTATTTTAGCGCCAAATATCAGAGTTGCTTCATAAAAATGCTGTACAGGTGTTTATGTGATAAAGAAGATATTAAATGTGTGTGTTTACTAATGAATTTATTGAACACATTGGATAAAACTATATTATGCTTGCCAAGGCTCACAAAATATATCATTTTATCAAACATGTTCAATAAATTCAATACTAAACACACACTCATTTAATATCTAGATCTAGTGTATGTAAACTGACAAAGAGCATAAACACTGGCCGGTATGTGCAGAAACTGACAGGTTGTACATGTTTTTAATGAAGTTTGTATCAAATATATTTGCTACTTTTCATAATGGCTTCTTCAAAAGATGTATCATACCTACCAAGAATATGTTACATAATAAATCATTTGAACTTATCTTATTTTTCATGTTCAGTTATACAGCTGCTTACATTGTGGCCTATCACATGCCCAGGATATACGTTGAATATACCCACACTACTATTAGAAATAGATGTCAATTTTGCATCGGAACAGGGGCTTAAATGCTGTAAATAATCAACTGTAGACACCATTTTGACACATCAGTTAATTCTCTTTAATCAAATAAGTATATAAAATAATATTCTCTTTTATCCTGTCACTGTTGCCCCTAGTGACCTAATAACAGGGTGCCTGATAAACTTGTTGATATCAGGTCAACGTGGTCATGTGACATGTCTATATCAGTCAATGCCTTTTATGGGGACTACTTTAACACATGAACTCTTTTTGCCTATGGAATATGCCGATAGCTTACATTTCTATTATCAAGACCGCAAAATTACGTATTTTCCAATTTCGTTTTATCCTGTTCTTTAGTACCGCATATATAAGTCGGCGGTTTTATTCCGGACTTTTTATTACCGGTGTAGACATACAAACTGTCAACTGAATCGAACAATCGATTTCAAATGTCGCGTTTTGGTTTACATTTCGTCGCTGAATAAAGTTTAACCGGCATTCGTAGATTGTTTGTCTTATGTATCGTGTTTTCTATGCATTTACGATTTTGGACTCAACTCAGGAAGCGAATGATAATGTTTTTGATGTGCAAAACAACGACGGTTCAAGTGAAAATTCGTGGGTGGGGGTTTAACTTCGATAAACATAAGAGGAGAACACTTTTAACATATAAGCCAAACGTCGACGAAAAGAGATTATGATGATGACAGGATAAATGGAATAACAGGTCAGTGCCTAATATGGACAAGTTTATCTGGTTCGGCTACGGAAGACGTTTTGGATCGCTAAAGCTCGCCAAAATCTGTCTTCCTACGCCTTACCAGATAAACTTGTCCATATTAGGCACTGACCTGTTATTCTCTATATGTCCCTTCTCTTATATGGGTAGCGAATAGAACAGGTGGCGAAAAGTCAGGGCAGCGAATCGACTGGGACGAAACTCAGGGTGGCGAAACGACCGTAAATCAAAAGAAGTATTCACCGTGGAAGCATGCACAACATGGAAACAATTACGTCAAAATGTCACAAATGCCAAACGATTCCGTGTATAATAACAGCTTACATATTCGATTTGTTGGCAGTGTTTTCCGTCCGCCAGAAATCGTGAAACAGCACGAAATCCTGTGACAAAATCCGACATGCGGACCTGAGGCAGATCTGTTTATTCAAACCTACCATGAATCGGTATTAAGCAACACTATACATCTACGGTTTACATATATAAATACCAGACAATATTTCAAAGGTTACGATAATCATACAAACCTTATAATCCACAATGCGTAGAGGGAACACGCTCCTCGCGGTAGGAATTTGCCGTGGTATTTTTTTCAGGTAACACCGGTGCGCACCTTGCGAATCACGGAAACAACCGAAGATAATGGTCCCCAGCTTTATATGAATTTAGCTTCGTCACGGATTTATACAAATGCTTGTTGTCTACTGCTTGCTGGCTGTGTTATAGTACTGGATGTTTTCGCTTAGCATAACCTTAACTTATTAATTTGAATTATAAATAAACTATTCGTTCAGATTCACGCAAGCAGTTATTAGGCAGTAGTCAGCAGACATTTGTCAGTCTGTAGATAAAATCTAAAATTAACAAGTTTCTAATATATGGCAGCAATTTGGAATTAAGAAGTAGTAAAATCTCTAAATGTGCGTAACATTTGTATGAATGCACATGTAAGCAGTAATGATATAACAAAGATTTACCATAATATCAATGTAATTTACATACAAGAATAATACATTTATATGAATATCATATATGGCAGCTATTTGTAACTAAGATGTAGTAACATCTCTAAATGTGCGTAACAATAGTATGAATGCGCATGTTAGCAGTAATGATAGAATATAAATTTACCATAATATTAATGTAATTTACATACAAGAATAATTCATTTATATGAATTGATTTTTTACTTAAATACCCTTCCATATATTTACATCAATCCATGTGAAGAACTTGAGACGCACTTTGAAGAATCTAAACCGAACCTTTGGAATTAGTAAATATATATATTTAGACTTGACATATCATGGTTAGACACGACTGGTTTTTAATCACCAGGTACAATAATCAACAACGATATTACATCTTTTATATTTCTATTTTAAGCTTTATTCGTCATGGTTAGAGGCGATTGGTTTTGCATCATAACGTACGTATGTTAAATGCCGATATGTTAAATAGTAAAATTATTTTTGGAAAACCACATTCATAACATTAGCAGTGACGTGACATTTATTTCATAAAATTATTCACAAAAGGAAAATTATTAATATGCACAAGCAGCAGGTATCCATACATTGTATTACATTAACAAGAATGTAACATCACATGGACGAATCGGCTTAGCAAGTTTATACAGATATTTAAACAAATGGAGGACGAGACAGTACAGAAAGTTCACCTTTTTATATCGAGTGAGTCCATAACGTACACCTGTCAGATATAATATAAGTAAATTATATTAATTGCAAATATACATACTGAGAATTAGAAATCGAGCAAAAACAAACTGATTTTTACACTTAATTTTATAAGTTATATTTTTATAAGTCATTCTTGATACTGTTAAGTCCTGTTTTTTAATTTGGTACTAATATTTTATTGCGAAATGTTTTTTGTTCACCTTTAACTCTCATTATTGTCTAACATTATTCAAAAGCATAAATGAAAATGTGAACACATAGTTTAATGTATTTAAGAATACAGCTATGGCATAAATGCATGTTTCATAATGCTGATGCTATCATTTTTTTATTTCTGACATCATCTTATATGTTTCTTTTGTTTATGCCACCAGTGGTTTGGCGAGACATGTAATTAATTTCCTATCTGTAAGTTGAGCTCATTCTTAATGTAAATTATTCTCTGGATTTTAATTTAGCTCTGCTAATTATGCATCATTGACTACGTTACACATGTACAATTTACCCCAATTTTACCCGTGCTAAATTGACTACGTTACATATGACAAATTCACTCGATCATACAAAACTTAATTGACTACGTCACGCATGTAAAAATCCACTCAATCATACATAAATTAATAGACTACGTCAGGCATGTACAAATCCACTCAATCATACATAACTTAATTGACTACGTCAGGCATGTACAAATCCGCTCGATCATACATAAGTTTATTGACTACGTCAGGCATGTACACATCCACTCAATCATAAATAATTTAATTGACTACGTCAGGCATATACAAATCCACTCAATCATGCATAACTTTATTGACTACGTCAGGCATGTACACATCCACTCAATCATGCATAACTTAATAGACTACGTCAGGCATGTACAAATCCACTCAATAATGCATAACTTAATAGACTACGTCAGGCATGTACAAATCCACTCAATCATATATAACTTAATTGACTAAGTCAGGCATGTACAAATCCACTCAATCATACATAACTTAATTGACTACGACACGCATGTACCAATCCGTACAATCATACATTACTTAATTGAATACGTCAGGCATGTACAAATCCGCTCGATCATACATGACTTAATAGACTACGTCAGGCATGTTCAAATCCGCTCGATCATACATGACTTAATTGACTACGTTAGGCATGTACAAATCCACTCAATCATACATAACTTAATTGACTACGTCACGCATGTAAACATCCACTCAATCATACATAACTTAATTGACTACGTTACGCATGTACAAATCCACTCAATCATACATAACTTAATTGACTACGTCAAGCATGTACAAATCCGCTCGATCATACATGACTTAATTGACTACGTCAGGCATGTACAAATCCACTCAATCATACATAACTTAATTGACTACGTCAGGCATGTACAAATCCACTCAATCATACATAACTTAATTGACTACGTTACACATGTACAAATCCACTCAATCATGCATAACCTCATTCACTACGTTACACATGTACAAATCCACTCAATCATGCATAACTTAATTCACTACGTTACATATGTACAAATCCACTCAATCATACATAACATAATTGACTACGTCAGGCATGTAAAATTCCACTCAATCATGCATAACTTAATTCACTACGTTACCCATGTACAACTCCACTCAATCATGCTTAACTTAATTGACTACGTTACACATGTATAAATCCACTCAAGCATCCATAACTGAATTGACTACGCCAGGCATGTACAAATCCAATCAATGATGCATAACTTAATTGACTACGTTACACATGTACAAATCCACTCAATCATGCTTAACTTCATTGACTATGTTACACATGAACAAATCCACTCAGTCATCCATAACTGTATTGACTACGCCAGGCATGTACAAATCCAATCAATGATGCATAACTTAATTGACTACGTTACACATATATAGATTCACTGAAATATAATCATACACATGGACACATGTGGAATACAAACCTTCACTGTGAGGGAGCAAAAACAATCACGTGACCACAGATGCGAACGACCACGGAGAAATTGAGACAAAAAAAACGTATGTTTTTGACGTTTTCTTTATTATCTTGAATCCAATTAAAACAAGACCTAGCCCATGGTACGGCACATAATTTCCGATTTCTTGTGGTATACTGTCTGATATTCTTGGTGTCGTAGTTTTTGAGAACATTCAATAACAAATTTGGAATCGAGGATGCAGACGACCACACATTTTGTATATCTTGCAAAAACAATGATAAAACTGCTAGTTTCAACTGGTTCTTTACAAAAAGATATATAAACAGTAAATATATACCATTTACAATACATTTTCAAGGCGAAATGATGTTTTTGAAAGAAATCGTACAATATTAAATTATGCGAACGACCACACTCGAGAATTTTAGGCGAACGACCACACTTTTTAATCTAATTTTGATAAGAGTGTGAATAAAGCTTCAAATACTTTATTTGTTAATGTGTATGGTATATCTTTTAGATGGAGAGTCGACAACCTCAGGTCTGCAGATATTGTGGCAAGGTCCTTTCGAACATTTCAACACTGCGGCAGCACGAAACAGCACATATATTATTAGAAAACATTGTATTTTCTAACAATATTTTGTTTTTAAAAAGTAATCGCCGTAAGTACATAACCAGGAAGGCATTTTCAGAACTGTTTTAGTAAATTCTTGCTTTTGTTTGCCGATTTATCATTGTATTTTTGCAAGATAAACAAAATGTGTGGTCGTCTGCATCGCCGATTCCAAATTGTTGTTGAATGTTCTCAAAAAGTACAACATCAAGAATAACAGACAGTTTACCACATGAAAGCGGAAATCATGTGGCGTACCATGGGCTAGGTATTGTTTTAATTTGATTCAATTTAGTAAAGAAAATATACACAAACATACCTTTTGTTGTGTCAAGATCGCCGTGGTCGTACACATTTATGGTGACGTGCTCCCTCACAGTGAACCTTGGCAATTTTAATATAAAATCAGCACGTCATCAAAGTTTGACATATGGCATTTTGGAAACAAAGCACACATTCTAGTACTTATGACCAAGTATTCGTATTAAAATCTACATTTAACGCTAAAACATATCAACTATTTTGTACAATATGTTCAAATGAGTTTTCTAATATAAGGCGAATACTAATTTCTTTTTTAATGTTTTTCTCCGTATATGCAATAAAACATCGAAACGTGGACATTACATAATCTCAAACAATCGTTGAATTACCTTTTTTAGGACTATATTATCAAAATGATTCAAGAATATTAAACAAGTTTAATAGTACAATGGAATCTGCAAGGACAAGACATGGAACCTAAAACTAATGACAACGTTTACCGACAATGAACTTGCATTGTCACTGATCGCTCCAAGGCGGTAACCCGAACATTGTGTATAACGATAAATAACTGAGTTTCTTTTATCTTTTGACATTGTGTATATCATATTTGTCTATAAGGCACTGATCCTTGAGCTTTCAATTACCGTTAACATAAATGGTTGTCTGCTTTGCCTTCCCCTGTAGTCTCCTTTATTGTGTTGCAATGATTTACTACAGCTGAACGGCTTGCAAATAAACTTAAGGCAATATTTATTAGTAGTTTTAAAACTACAGAAACAAGTCGAGTAGTCGAAAGTTTAAACATAAACCCCGTTTAATGGCATAGGGTCAATGCCTCCATGAAACCCAAATAATACATGGTTTAAAATTTGATTGGGGTATTTTGGGTTCCTCCCCTAATTTAGGCTTTCGGGATGCATTTAGTTTGAAATTGTCTATTATGTTGTGTACTTTTCATATATAACGTAGAAATAATTACGTGAGTCAACATTTAATTGTTAGGGTCTTTGGCTTGAAGGCAACATTTTGCTTAAAATAAAGACTTAAATAATAATGTTTTAACTGTGCTCCGTCAGACGGCCGTATTGTGAAACGGTTTGTCAAAGTGTACACACACTGACTTTGCGTGTTAGAAAGATTAAACATACCATTCAACAAATACGAAGTATGCTTAATTGAAGGCATTAAAGGCTTCCGTTCAAACTATAAGATCATTCCGTATATCATCTTGCGTGAATAGGTACGCCTAATGTTTTAGTGTGAAACACTTTCTGAAAGAATGTTTGGAGAATTTCAGGCATAGAAGATAACGGTATTTACGAGGGAACATCCAAAATAACACAGATGTTTACATCAAATCTTACATTTTGATAACTAACAAATAGTAATTTACATCAATGCTTATCGGAATCATAATGTTATCGAGTGATAAAAGTTCGAGAATAAATTGGTAAAATGAAATTAATTTATTTAAATAACCATGGTGACGCATACAGGCGCAGTCTAATTTCAAGCAGTTTTGCTTGGGTATTTTCACAAATTAAAATCACAATTCAGTATTAATGCAAAGGCTCTACACTTAAATCCCACTTACAATCGATTTATAAGCGTATTCCCTAATAAATACATTACAATGTTTGTAGGAATAATACATAACATGAGAATAAAAAATTCATTTCGAAATGATTTTATTGAAAGAGAATTCTGTGAACGGAAAATTTAGGTATTAAAATAAGAATAATTATTTAAGGAATTCGGTTAATTGTATAAGAAATGAAAAACTCCATCATTTGAAAAATGATATGTGTACCATATAGATGGGTGATGATAGAAGTCGACAATTTTCTAAGCATGACATGAAAACAGAACGCTTTTAAATGCGTAATAAATTGCTGAATAAAAGCAATTAATTATTGTACGAGGGATGATCGGGAAGTTCGTTGACTATTGCTCAAAAAATAAAATAAATCGCTATATACTTAGAAAGCATATATATTTTTGAAGGTTGATATAATTTGTCCACGATGTAAAAATATTAGGTAAATATATTGAAAAATGAAAAAGTTACAGCAATTAACAATAACACAGTAAGGCGTACCCGGAGCACGTCAGAGTACAACAAGCGACGTCATGAAAACTTCAGAGATTCAGTCACACTTTTTCAACGTAATCACCACTGATTTGAATGCATTTTATATGTCTTTGTAACCATTTAGTGTAGGTGTCGCTGAACCAGTCACTGTCGTATGACGAAACAACATTTTGCGTGCACATACGAAGCTTACTGGCGTCCTCAAACCACACGCCTCGTAGCGCTGCCTTGATTTCCGGGAAAACTCTGAAATCCATAGGGGCAAGATCGGGACTGTAGGGTGGATGCTGAAGAATTTCAAAACCAAGCTGTTCCATGTTGATTGCTCGTACAGACAATCTACCTTATTTTGAACCTTCCCTCGAACATGAAGTGCCATATAAACCTGCCTGGCAGAATGGTCGTTTTTTTAAACTTTTCTGCACATTTTTGAAATCGCACCATAATGCTACAAGATCATGTAAAAAGAAAGATTATTTACAATATGCTTCTGCACAGCTAGTCCTACATCTTGCAGGGAAAGGTGACTGAAGGACTTATATCTGCCGGTTCTTTAACAACAGTGGAGACATTAAAATACAGTAAAAAAGCTAGGAGTAATTGCTTCCATCGATAATTGCCTGACCACGTGTTGTGTAAATGAACTTTCTTTTAGCCTTACAAACTCAAACATCATCTAAGTAAACGAATGACTTTTAATAATTCTTTATCATTTGATGACATTATTCTTGTTTCTTTTGGACCTGGCATCTAAGGGAAACAAGAAAAAAAGAACATCAAACTATATGTCATAAATCTTTTACAAACAATCAGTCTCTTATTCTATTTGTACTTATCAGACAGACATAATCATACCACTTCTCTTCTGTCTAGCATTAAGTATGGAAAGGTCATTGCAATATCGTCCTTCTTTCGAGCGGAATGTGCGAACAATGCTACACAATACATAATTCAAAGAAATAAGGAGAAGAGTATGGACGTAACTATGCAAGACGGCGGTGGAAAATCTCTGAAACACTATAAAATTATTTAACCTCGGAGAATCATAATATATAGTTGTGATTTTTAAGCTGCATCCTCACAAATTGAGTGCTTTGACATTTGTCTTCACGTTTTAGCCTGAGCATCGTCTCAGATTTTTGCACCCAATTCAGTCATATCAGATAACTACAAACATATCTCAAAACTGCCGAAAATTTAAATTTTCTGAAAGCGTTAGTAATGCTTTTAGCCATAAAATATCAATGTTCGAACATAAATATGATAAATTGCGAACTAGTATTTTGTCAGCAGTATTAAAACACTTGTTTCCAGACATTTAGGCTCAGTGCAAGACAAAATATGAAAAAAAGTTGTCCAAACGTTCAATCTGTGATAATGCAGCTTCAAACAATGGCTTTAAATAAAACTGTAAAAATCTCTTTGCAAGTCTTATTTGCACTCATGAATCTGTTGTCGACAATAAAGTTGAATAGATGAAGATAAACATTGCTACTTAATAAAATACTTATATCTAAAACTGAAGAGAATGTCAGTTATTTATCATCTATATAGAAATCAAAGGTTATTAGCAATATTTATACCTTTTTCACCCTGTACAGAAGGAGGATTATTAATGAGGTTTTTTAAAACATTTGGCATTGATAATATTTTAAAAACATTAAATAACTCTTCAGTGGATTTATAACTGAGCAAAGTTTACGTTGACAATATTGTTATCAGACATAAAGCTTAATGTAAATGCAAGATATGTATCGCGTTATTAATACGTTTGTGTTTCTAGTTCTTTGTCGTTATGGCCCTTGCCTTAAGCCTCTTCACACTTTACCTTTTAATGTTCGACTACTGGTTTAAATGGTCTTATTGTACTTCATGAGCAATAGGAGGTCAGATAATTTTCACTACTTATATTACGCCTTGATAAGTATGCAAACATTTCTAATAACTAGAAATATGTCATTCATTTAAATAACTTTGATTATTTGAAAGTTTGTCTTAAGCTGTTACTGTTTAGATGATGTATGTTTGCATTTTAAGTTTAAATATGATTACATTTAAGTACATTGGTTGTCGTCACCGGCAATTCCAAAAAGACACATAGATAATTGAAATCTTTCTGGCAAGGCGTAAATAAAGATATCTATCAATTGATCTATCCATCTATATTCATATTAATTTATATTTATATTTACCCATCTGTGTTATCTTTCCATGTACATGCCAGATAATTAATGTAAAGTGTAAAGACTTGTATGAAACAAAGTACGAGCAAGTTTTGTATGTTAATAGCACTATACAAATTATTGACTTTATATGACATTGACAACGTGAAACCCACCTCCGTGCGTACAACAAACATCCACCAACCAGAAACACGGGACAACCAAACAAAACTGCACAGTCATCAAAGTACTTATATATATATATATATTGGAACCGCCTTAAATCGGTCAGCAAAATGTAAATACTTCAATGATTAGGAGTCCCGGCTGTATCTGTTCACGCAGGAAAACGATTCAGAGTATGTAATGTAAACGTTTTGAATGATTTCAGCAGTTTCAATTTGAAACCATAAAAATCCCACAAAGTAAGTAAATAAAAGGTTCAAAACTGTGTTACCATATTGTTGATAATAAAAGAAAAAATCACCAACGTACCTACTCTTGGAATAAACAAGGAAACATTATTATAAATATAATCAAAATATTTATTTGCTAAAATAAGTATTATCATTCTTGACAGCATATGACCTATAATGCGGATGTAAGCTGTATAGAACTCACCTCCGTCCGTGTTTTCACCGGAAATGCAAGTTTAACACCATTACAGCATTGGGTTCACATCTGTGCGCATCTGCAATGCATATATGCAAGTTATATCATCTCAACGTCATTGATCTAACCCCGTCTGTACCTAAATGTATGCGAAAAACTTTAGACCTAAACCTTAGATGCAAGTTCTATTCAAGTTTCTCAACCCGAACGTACCTTCAATGTAGATGCAAGCTATTCCACCTTGACATGATTGAACTTACTCCGTTACGCAACTTCACCTAAGATGCAAGTTATATCACATATCATATACCGTACGCAACTTCAATGTAGATTATATTGCATGAGAATCACCTCATTATCCACATTCAATGCAGAGTTAATCTATATCACCTGCACATTTCAACGAATAGCTAATTCTCCATTCTATTTTATATACATAATATATGGGTGTCACTCTCAAACATACAATTTTTAACCAATTTAAAAAATAATTAAATTGGATTTGTGTAAATTATCAGAATCCATTAAGAAGAAATTACCATCAAGCTCGAATCCATAATTACATATTGGAACTGTTATGAATGAATTAACTCATATCCGTGAAATAGACATTTACCTAATGGTTATGTGTATTGTCTTTTTGATGTGAACAATCAACTTGGAGTGGAATTAGGATAGAGTGAAAAAGTAATGAGTGTCAAAAAAGATTTAGCCGAGCTAACACACCATTGAGATATACATACAACATATTCACCGGTTGCTAAAAACATACATACACTATTATCGAATGAAACATTAATGAATGTTAAACAAATGCGATATCAAAGATAAAGTCAAGCTAACAAACCATACAGATATATATACGACATGCTCACATGTTGCAAAAAACAGACACTATTATCGCTAAAAACATTTTCAAATTTACCTTTTTTGTAAAGAAAAAATATGATATACATAAAAAAGGATAAGAAACATAGGTTTAAAAGCTGTTTTTTGGTACTAGGTAACGTCACTTTTTAAGCTACAGACGTTTGACGAACAGACGACTGACTGCAACGTGACCCCTATGTCTGATAAATAACAACATGTAATTTAAAGTAGCATTATTTGAGAATTGGCCAGTCTAATAATATAGTTTCTGTTATAATAAATAAAATATTTTTGTGAAAAAGGCTCTTAAAAATTAATAAAATGCAAAAATACCCAAATAGTTCAATACATTTAAAAAGAAGTTTATTTATACATGTCCATGTATGCTGCATTTATAATTATGCCTAAAAGGTCAATTCTTAGAAATACATTTTACCCAGTACATTCGGAAAACAAGTAACTTGAAAAGAATAGCATTTACTAACCAGTGTGGATATTAGAGTTTAATTATATGTTCAATAAATACCTTAAGCTCTTACCCACCTCATGTATAAGACTACGTGGTGTTCCTTTACTTTTTAGCCTTTATGATACATTCATCGCCATATGTTGCTGTTTCGTTCCTTGATTTTTTTCTAGTCAAATATTTGTGCATAATTAATGCAATTCGACACTCGCCCTCCCTTGGTATTATTACAATTGAGAAAGGCAGAAACATTACCCCAAAAGCACCACCCTAGGTGTCACTTTACGTTGTAACAGTTTGCAAATTATATCGCCTGTTAATGTTGTCATCAATTCCACCGCTGTACAAAAAATGACATGCGAGGAAATAATTACACATCTGTGCTGGCGCTTCAAGGATTATTCTGTGAAAAATGACATCTTTAAAGAGCATGAGATTTCTCTAACGACATTAATTTTGATGAATAAACAAAACTTGTCATTGTTAAATAATATTTTCTTTAACGAAGAATATTAGTTGATCAGTTTCGACCATTGTACCCCTCGACAAGACAAATATATGTATGTGTTGTCCACTGTGGAGCTTCTCTTCTTTCATTTTCTGTACCAAGTACTTGACGAATACTTTACTGATTTCTCTAAGATGGAGTTACAGTCTTAACGTAGTATTTCTCTGGCCTAGAGATACATAGAGAGATACACAGTAAAATTTATCTTTGCTAAGATATTAGATAAGTATCTAAAATTTATATTGTATTGCCTGCTTCGACAATGCATGACCAGATTTCGTAGACACCATGGTTTCCTGACACCCAGAGGTGCAATGTTATTTGAAATGATTTTACACCCCCCACCCACAATTATGACGACTTAAACATTTCCATTTCACATAATTTAAATAACCCATGATTATGTAAGTTATTGCAAACATATGCATGTTGTTGCATGCACAATAACTACTGCGCTCAGTAGAAATACAGACGCCCTCGATCTTGACTTGTTTTTGCAATACTTATAACGATTGTGTGGCAATTTGTTTGTCTTATGTAGACATGTGACTAGTAAAATGTTTTCATTGGTTCAACCGTTTTTGATATTTATATACGGCTAATTCGGAGTCATGTCAATTGAAATTGCAATGCAATAGTTTGCTTTTGACACAAGAAAAACAAAGGTTTCAAAAAATACAATATTGGTCCTATGAAGGTGTTTTTTGCTATGATAACAAGAAAGAATCTCATTCTCATATCTCTCATATACCAATATGCTCACGGAATTGTTACATACGTCCTTGAATAAGTATCCGGGCATGACACCATAATCAATTGACTTATGATGGTAAATTGCCTGTGTTTGAAACAAAGGGCAATTTATTTTGTTCATACACGACTACCTGTGCTAGGATACAAGGAAGGCCAGCATTTCAAAATACAAGACTGTCACGGAATTCACGAATGACTGCATCGTCCCTATAATGAAATGGCTTATTTGTTCAAACATTTACGATTGTGCGATCTGTATGTGTTTGTTAATGATTATATTTCTCGTTCAGTGAAGTTTGAGCTCTTACCAGGTTTCTCCTACAAGGGTTTGGATATGTATATTTGACTGCTGGGTCTGACTCTGTAATTTTCATCGTATTATTGGACCACAATTTATATAAAAACAATGTAAACGTCTATTAATCCAATTAAAAAAAATAACAGTCGATACGTTTCAGGAAGATCAACATACGAGTATAAGTGTTGTCAAACATACATGACAAAAATACTAAAGGTGATCATAAATTCATGACATAAATACTAAGGTGATCAAATATTAATTTTTAAATACTAGAGGTGATAACACATAAAGATGACATAAGTACTGGATGTGGTCACACATAAATGTTATACGTATTAAAAATGATCGAGCATATATATGTCATAATACTAAAGATTTCACACATGTATGCCATAAATACTAGAGTTGATCACACATATATTGCATAAATACTTAAAGAGATGACACATATATGTCATCAGAACTTAAGGTGGTGACACAAATATGACATAAAAACATAAATACTAAGGTGATCACACTTAAAGTACATACATACTGTATGATCACACATATTTGACATATGTACTTACGGTGATCACACATATATAAAATAAAAACTTAAGGCGATTACACATAAATTACATAAATTATTAAGGTGATCACACATATATAACATAAATACTTAAGGTGATCACATATATATGGCATAAATACTTAAGGTGATCACACAAATATGTCATAAATACTTCAGGTAATCACACATACATCACATTAGAACTTAAAGTGTTAAGGCATAGTTGACTTCAGTATTTAAGTTGATTACAAATATATGATATAAATACTTAAAGTGATCATACATATTGAAAAAAATACTGGAAGTGAGTAGTATTGTGATTGTATATGTTTATTTGATTTATAGAACACAAATAATATCAAAAAGCAAAGGAAGCGGATGATCATCAGTTGTTTCAGTGTTAGTTATTCATCTTTATATTAAGTGCATTTGGGCTTACCGGTATACAAACAAAACAATTCGTTACTATAAAGTGAAAAAAATGTTGGCGTAAATAAATAATTGAGTCTACGGAAAATCAGTAATCCCAAAGAGGGTCCGTATTAGAGATATCAAACCTAAAGTCCAATGCCGTGATGTGTAGTATCAAATTATGAGAAAAAACATCTCTCAAATACATTTTCCAATATTGTTCAAAATAAAAAGAGTGCTGCAGTTATGGAAAGCAGTTTGGGTGAATTTTGCAACATGCAAAAGCGTTATTATTTATGGTAAAATTGATATGAAATGGCAGCAGAGTAATAACGCAACACCAAACTTGAGTTTTTTTATACTTGTTTCAGATTGATCATAGCGATGGACAAATGCTCTGTCTGGGATCATGATGGCTTGCCTTGGATGAATCGTTCCATTTGTACAGGGTCATTTTCATATCCAAGACTTTTATTGTCCTGTTACACGAACGCTAGACTACCTATCATACACACATTTGCAAAAAGTTTATTTTTTATTGAATGGTAACAGTTCCTATGTTAAATATAATATAGGCTGTAGTTTGAGCCTTACTTAAAATTGAAATTGAACAGTTCCTGTGTTAAATATAATATAGGCTGTAGTTTGAGCCTTTCTTAAAATTAAAATTGAAATTGTGAATTTAAATATCTTTTTAAGTACAATTCTAATGTTTTGTTACGACAACATAGGCCATAAGCTTACAGAAAATTAAGAATGCCAAGTTTTCATACATAGATTAATGTCATAATCAAATTAAGAAAACTGAACGTGCTAATTTTATACTTTTCGTTCCAAAACAGACAAATAAAATGGCCATTATTATTTATACATATTCGTGAGGGGCTTACTGATTTACTGAATACATAACAGTGAATGCCAAGCTGGCTCTCTCAGCAGAAACCCTTAAATACAGACGAAATCTCAAATAAGTGATTAGAGATTTATTATTATTTTTATTTAAATGTTGTGTTCTTATGTTGTTTTAAACTTAAGCTGCACTTGTACAGAATCCGACATGTTTAGGACCTAGGCTGTCAAAATATACCATAAAAACGTTTCCATCGATGGAATGTGGCCGAGGTATGTTGTCCATATAGCCGGTGTAACATACGTGTGGTAGACGGCAAGACGGGTAGCAGGTAGCTGCAGTTTTTGAGATAGTAAGAAATTGTTATTCAACATGTGTTCAATTTTGAGGGGCATCCCAACAATTGATGCACATGAAAATACCATGTTTTCATTCGCATATCATCTAATAAAGTGGACTAAGTTGAATATTCCCTTTGTGAGAATCTGCCAGTGGCATACTTTAAAAAAGACATATTCCAGTACGCAACATTTTTTGTTACGCGTTAACATAACTATCAATGGCGAACATGGTTTTCGTAAAATACTTGCAGGGGCCATATTTTGAGTCGTGCTATAAAGACATGTATGAGCAATTTTAAAAAAAAAACTATGTCGTTTATAATGTGAGGATAAAGACTAAACTACTCTTTTGGAATAACCACCATAGTAACGCATACCCGCCGAAGTCCAATTTGAAGGTATTTTGCAAGAGTCGAAGTCGTGAACTTGATCAGCCTCAAGTGCAAGCATAATTTCATATATTAAATACACGTTTTGCCTAATACGATATGTATTGGTTTTCGTTTTTTTGGATCTTCCCTCGTACACAGAGTACACTATTTGAACACGCATCGCATTGTTCAGTTCTTTACATGTGCACGAAATTAACATCGCATGATAATAAAAGCTACAAGAGTTTGTACACATAATTATTATTAGCAGTTCGTCTTTCTTCGGTTACAACTGGGAAGGGTGTATAAAGCAATTATAAAGCAACCGGTCTTTTCAAAACATTATGACATTAAAAATTTATTCAAACCATTGGGCGTCCTCTCGGTCATGATGTAATAGGACCGACGCTTACCTGACCACATGGCGGGTAAATAAACATTCATTCAACAATACTAACTCAAACAACATCTAAATAAAATAAACGCGTGCGACAATTCTCATCACGTTCTGTCTTCTTTCTTGTTTCTAATGCATTCCGCGCAAGCCACAACATCAAACCATATTCCATTAAGGGTTGTTTTAATAGCAGAAGGGCTATGCATTTATTCATATATTATTTTCTAACAGACATAAATAAACCACTTTCCCCCTGTCTAGCATAAAGTACTGTAAATCAGAACTATCATTATTCCTGAAACTTTTATACCTTAAGTATCTATTTTTGCTTGAGTTATCATTTAGAGTAGAGATTAAAGCATAAACCGCTGCCCTATAGTTGAAAGGTCATTTTGGAAGATCTGTCATGGCGGACTTGACCCCCCGTTTTTATTGGCTTAAAAGGTAATTTAAAGCTTGTACTTTAAGAATATATGTGGTTATCATAGCCTGCATTCGCTCGAAATGCCTTTAAATGTTGTCTAAAAATTATAATTTTACATTGAATTATATAGGAAATAACAATGGTGGTGTGTAACCTTCAGGATTATAGCCATGATGGGTTTGGCAAAAGTTTGTGTCGACTTCCATAGCAGGCGATGGAGGAAACGTTCACTAAATACGAAAATTGGCGATTCAACGGTATATGAAACATACTGCCTGTAGTAGTGTATTTTAGAATAGCAATGTTCTACTTATTAATGTTTACTGTATTTTAAATATTCACGTGTAGCCTATATTGGGTGGTTAAACCATTTAGCGGTGTTTGTTTGTGTATTATTTAAGGTGACAATTGAATATTGTTGTTGTTGTTTTATAACTTTTATTAGGGTATTAATGTTTCTTCTGCACTATGATAATATAAAATAGACAGTTTTTCATTTGTATTTACGTGTTTTGATGTAAAAACCACGATTGTTGTAGATAGTGTTGAGAATCGGATAGAAAAATACTATCGATTTTTAGGTTTATGAAACCGATCAATGATCGATTATTTATCGATTTAATCATTATTTAATAATCCTTGGTCATCATATTAAAGGCATGTGACAAACACAGTATATTCACCAGTTTTAAGCACCAATGTTCCCTTACAATATTGTTTGAACATTTCTTTGTATAAATTACAGTATTTATTCAGAATGCAACTATTCCGTTTACAAGTTACTATTACAGAACCTGAGACAACAGGATTTATTTTTTGTCTTACATTTAGGATTGTATATATATATGTGTAAAATAAACACAAAGAAAGATATCAATTTCTTTTTAATAATCAGTCAGTAACAAGTACAAGAAGCAGTTGAATATTCTATAAGTTTTTTTCAAGAACATAATTATTCAGAAAACTGAGAAAAAACTAAATCCTTACATGGTTAAAGTGAACGGTAACATGTTTTAAAAACACTTTTAAACCAAAAACATGACAAGTTGAGCAGTTAAATTACAAAGAAAATTTGTAATAAGGTACTGTAGTAACTTACTGACTTGATAAGAATATGACTAGATAACTTAACAGAGTAACACCTTAACATTTCAACATTGACTAACATTAACAAGAAAAAGAAAATTAGTCAGAAGCGGTTACGTCCCTTGTTTCTATAATCGATTGTTCAAATTTCACTATCGATTGTCGCCGACGTAGGCCTTTGCGATCAAATGTCCATTATAATCGATCATCGGCACAACACTAGTTGTAGATATTTTGCATAAGTTCATAGACTAGAAAATTTACTACGCGAGCAGTATTTAAAGGACACATGTTTAATCACGCGAGAAGTAATGATTGGACAGAGGGTTCAATATTTACGGCCTTGTCTGCTTTCTAAGCAGAGAAACAACATTATGCTAGATCGGATAAACACTACTATCTGGGTAGTTTCAACCCTAGAAGTAATGCATTCTGATTGAAAATTAAACTCATAGCAACGTCGTAGCAAGTGTTGGTCCATGGAGCATCGCGTTACGTACGGCCATTAAACAAGGACAGCTAATACACTCGTCAACGAGGTTCAAAGAAGCTCTAATGGAGCTGAGCCGTAGAGGCTCCGAGACTCTTAGAGCATTGGCATCGACAAAACGATAATGGGGTTTCAGTTGGAACGCACGCTAATGACTGTAGCAGTGGCTTGAGATCTGTTGCAGTCGATCAGGGATTGCTGTGTAAACCTTTCTGGTCTTGTGTATATATAACATAGTGTGAACTTCTGCAATTAAAGTCACAGAAACCTTACAGCCGACCGGTTTAACAACAAGATCATAGGGCTCGGCAGCTTCATGGCATAGGCGTAGCCACATACTCTTGGCAAACATCTAAATTATAGCAGGTCTCGAAATTGCATCCTTTGTTAAGTATGATGAACTACCACACTTTAATATCGACGATAAGGCTCACCTATAAAGGAAATAATTAATTGAAAAGTATTGTCTTTGTCTTTAATAAGCAAGCAACCTTTTATTCTTAATCCGTATGTCGGGACATTTAAAGGCACGCATACGTATATTACAAGTTTTTGAGGCATTATCATTTTCATGATATCCGTTATGTTGACCTTTGTACGAACTTTAAGAAAAAGTTACGAGATATTGCATCGACTTTTAAGCTCTGTCTAACATTAAGGTTTTATCATGTCACTGGCAGCCCCGACGCAGCAGCCGCTGACATACTTTTCCAGGCGGTCACCGCAACATTTAGGACAGCCTATGTGATCGATGTTTATTGTTCATTGGCGTTGTTTCTCTTTGGCATTGGGCATTGTGCCTCAAAACACGGCCATGTCGTCGTTAATGTTCTTGTCCCTGTTTTTTTCTTCTATTTAACCGTGTATTAAAATGATCATTCTTTCATATTAAGGTAAACCCTCGATAATTATGACCCAAAGATGTATAAGTGAACTTTAGATAGTAACATCGAGATTATTTTGATATTAAATTTATATTGATTAACCATTGTATTATATTAGAGTTTCTTGACTATATGTAAATCGACATTACATATTATTTTATAACAGTAGTATCATTCCCTCGTCCATAAATGGACATACAGACAGATAAGAAAGGTTGATAACCTAATTGAAGGGTCGAATAATTTGCACTGTGAGTTGGAGCTCACGAGAGAATGAAGAAACTATTCCTCGGTATGATATATTAACTTTTTTACTCAACGAACATAAATTTCCTTTACTTGAATGTAATTATCTATTAATTGGTTCTTATGTTTGACAAAATCTTAGAATGTTCTGCATGTAAATTGTTAAATCTTTAAAATTGCTTACTGTAATGTTTGTTGCTAAACACTTGCTTTCTTGATACAAGGAACTGAGCATATGTTATTCAAAACATTATATTTATTTACTATTTCCTGTACAGCCTTGTTGACCATTTTGCTGGTGCAGTGGGGAGAGTCAATCGGTAATGTTAGTTCATATTTGTTTGAAATATCTAAACAAATAGTGATAGTGCATGTGTTTTATTTTTGGGCGATCTACGCCAGGAGGCCATACGCTCCATCCAGAATTGGATGCTAAATTATTTGGTGTTCGACTCAATTAAACTGAAAATTTAATAGGTTGTCTTAAATGGTTGCGGTTGGTGTTTACGTCATGTAACTCAACTTAAAAATGAATGTGTAAAGCGACCGGAATCAGGTTTTCTTAAATGGGTGCGGTTGGTGTTTACGTCATGTAACTCAACTTAAAAATGAATGTGTAAAGCGACCGGAATCAGGTTTTCTTAAATGGGTGCGGTTGGTGTTTACGTCATGTAACTCAACTTAAAAATGAATGTGTAAAGCGACCGGAATCTTTTAGTTTTGATTCAATTCAGAATATATCCACATGATGATAGATCAATTAAAAGAAGCATCAACAGAAAATAGACGATTAAAAATAAGTGACCGTCTCCACCATAAGAATCGGTATAAACGAAATTGAGCTACAGACAATTGGAGAGTTTCTCGACTGTCATTGGCGCACAATTAAGTAGGAACACAAATAGTCAACTTAATTATCTTTTATTGGCTACTTGGGTACTGCAACAAGCTTGTGGTGCCACAATAACATTGGTAACTATGTTGAGTATATTACTATGAACAGACGGTTTCTAATAGAGGCAATAAAGAATATTAAGTTTCATTTCGGCAAGGTTTTCATTTATTCTTACTTAGCTATAGATTGGAACATAAAAAACCCCCATATTTAAACTGTTCTTGATAAATGTACATAATATAACTCCATAATTCAATATCGTGGTCATTGCCGTACTCCAATAATATATATATACATATTTATTGCATGTACCTTTTCATGTATTGTGTGTACCGATTGTAAAAAAACATCTTTGTTATAAGTCTTCTTTTAGAGGATTAATTAAAGATATCTATCTACCTATGTCTTGGTGATTTAGTATATATTCTTATGATGCTATCGATATAGTTAAGGTTTAAAGTTATTGCAGAAAGTATAATGTATCCTTGTAGTGCGGGCATTATATTTACCGATGCGTTTATTTTTTCATAAACAGACGCAAATGCCTGTCAGTCTAGCCCGTGTGTGCATGGCTCCTGCTTTAGCGGACCGGCTGGTTACCTGTGCGTCTGTGATCACGGCTACACTGGCATTCACTGTGATTCGAGCATAGGTAAATCGAAAAAAAACTTTGAAACATTATGTGTTAATGCGCATAAGCACTTGAAAAAACATAATAAGACAAAAAACAACAATAATCTAAATAGCAAATTTAAAATATTTATTAAAAAAGAAGAGCAATCAGTGTTTAAACACAGCAGTAGTATGTTGTAACAGGCTTATACTTATGTATATCTTTGAACATACACTTCCTGGGCCGGTATTTATAAAACATCTTAAGTCTTTTCTTAACTTAAATAAATTTCTTAAAATTTTCATAGTCAAATGAAATGAGAAGTATAAGTGTTTTTAACGTATAATATGTATTTTGCATCAGATCAATGATGATTAATTATTTCAGATCGTATAAAGTAATAATATGAAAGCATAATGGAGATACTTAATGTAAGAAAATGACTGAAGTTATGAAATGAAGATTTTTGAATACCGCCCCAGTATCAGATGCACTTTTACTCCCAGATAAATTTACCAAAATTAATAATATTGTTTTAATATTCCAAATATGATGACTAAATGTAGAAAACAATGGTGCTTATGAAGGATACCGAGTTTAATTGGAAAGAAATGAGCATAAAACATTATATTTCTACCTGATGGGACTAAAGAAGACCACAGTTAATCTTTTAGCATTGACCAATCATTTAATATTTTTGCGCCTTCTGCTTTTAAATACACGGTTACAATCTTGTAATAAGTATTTTGCATAAATGCATTATTCAGCAAGTAGTCAAAGGTCAAACAGTCAAAATTAATGTTTGTTATACACGTGTATGATTTAAGATTGTCACTTTAAATACATGTACCAACAACGGGGACAAGCGTAGGAACCTTAGATTGAACCAACAACTCAGGTGCTATATTCATTACAGGGCACGTTTTCATTCAGATAGACGTTACATATTAACTGACCATACTGTTTGTTAGAGCTAAGAAGCATTCCTTATAAAGAATTTCATCTTGGAACACCTAAAAGTTGAAATGCCACCATGACCACGGTGCCTTTAAAATTCTAAAATGGCACAGTTGCTATCAAAGGTCAATATATCTTGACAAACCAGTTACCTACTTTCACCATTACGATAACACGTTCCTAAAAATAATCACCGCATTTACACTATCTTTTACTCTAATTTCTGAAAGTGTGCTACTGCTTATCTGCAAGTCAGGAATAACAGGGCAGTCTAGTTTATCATGATAATACACGACAGATGCCCTCCGATGTTTTAGACATACAAATGTACACATTGTTGTTAAAATGATAATTTTTACAATTTAATAGACAAATCAAATTTTAACCAGTTAACTGATTAACCCTAACATGTTTCAATGCTTCATTTTAATCAAGAAGCTTGTAAAGCAAAGTAACAGTTATTTTTCAACATTTTCTCTTTCTGTGTAAAGTTCTGAAAAGCATGCCTAAATGTTTTAGTATTAAATTTGTCAGTGTCAAAGTTTATATGGTCAGTGTCACTGTTTATTATGTCAGTGTCATAGTTTGTATCCTCAGTGTCATAGTTTATATGTTCAGTGTCATAGTTTATATGGCCAGTGTCAAAGTTTATATTGCCAGTGTCATAGTTTATATGGTCAGTGTCATAGTTTATATGGTCAGAACCACAGTTTATATCGTCAGTGTCATAGTTTATATTCTCAGTATTAGAGTTTATATGGTCAGAGTCATAGATTATATAACCAGTGTCATAGTTTATATGGCCAGTGTCATAGTTTATATTGTCAGTATCATAGTTTATACGGTCAGTAACATAGTTTATATGGCTAGTGTCATAGTTAATATAGTCAATGTCCTAGTTAATATAGTCAGTGTTTCTGTTTATATTGTCAGTGTCATAGCTAATATTGTCAGTGTCATAGTTAAAATGGCCAGTGTCATTGTTTATATTGTCAGTGTCCTAGTGAATATTGTCAGTGCCACTATTTATATTGTCAGTGTCGTAGTTAAAATGGTCAGTGTCTCTGTTTATATTGCAAGTGTCATAGTAATTATGGTCATTGTTACTCTTTATATTATCAGAGTCATAGTTTATATTCTCAGAATCATTATATTGTTAGTGTCATAGTTTAAATGGCCAGTGTCATAGTGTATATTCTCAGTAAAGTAGTTAATACGGTCATTAACATAGTTTATATGACCAGTGTCATAGTTATTATAGTCAGTGTCATAGTATATATTGTCAGTGTCATAGTAAATATAGTCAGTGTTGTCAGTGTCATGGTTAATATGGTCAGTTCCACTGTTTAAATTGTCAGTGTTACAATTAACATAGTCAGAGTCATAGTTAATATAGTCAGTGTCATAGTTAATATGGTCAATGCCAATCTTTCTATTGTCAGTATCATAGTTTATTTAGTCAGTGTCATAGTTAATATAGTCAGTGTCATAGTTTTTATGCTCAGTGTCATTGTTTATATGGTCAGTGTCATAGTTAATATGATCGACATTTCTCTGGGAATTTCGTAAACACAAAATTTAACGGAAACGTGACATTCAATTTTAAAAGATATGAAACTAATTCGCTGTCTCAACAACAAAACATCATTCGGCTGCACTGAGCCTGAATTCACCACGAAAAAATACCGTACGATCCAGAGTCTGAGAGCAACAGTGAATAGATAGACAGACTTCTGTTGCTTTTACGAATACATGCATTTATATACTCTATATTTATGACACACATATATTTTACTTGTGGTCACATATTTTTTTTTTCACTCTTGTCTACGCCACTTGTGAAAATATTTTTTCACCACTCGTGAAATAAAATACGATCTTACACTGAATACAACAAATGTCCCCTATATCTTTATGGTACTCATATAAAACCGAACATAAAGCAAAAAATAGCCCAGCGACAATAATACTTAAGACTTCAAACATGCACGTGAATGTTTCAGGCGGCATTGAGACGTGTCTGTCGTGCCCTGCCAGACTTACGGACGTGCCGTGTACCCACGTACAGAAGTGCTCATCGGGCCAGGTAACTTTCGAACATCCCTTACATACAGTAACGAAACTGATTCGTTGATATGAAAACACATACTAAATACTTCTATTGTCATGCTTACAATAAAACTTCGTTGAACATTACTTCAATATTGCATTTTTATGTAACATATATTTTACAACCCCAATATTTCCTGTTATGTGCAGCAATGTTTCGCGCGTATCCTGGCAACGTCTTCAGGTAACCTGCTTCACGAGTACGGCTGTAAAGACTCGCAGGTAGAGACACACATACCGTTATACTGTAATACTCTTGTATATGTGCTCTTGAGCATAAGCTAATGTTTCACTTAAAATGGTTAACACGACTTATGTTCCATTTCTGTATGGCAATTTTAAGTCCGAACTAGAGTAGGTCATCGAAAGCAATCTATATTCACTCGCGGGTCCAGGAGTTGGGTGGTGGGGGATCTGAGGTTGGGGCGCGGGTCAAAGGTTTACGACCCTTAGTTACGCTCTCTCTAACTTCGTATCCTGGATACGCCCCTGACTTGATCCAGTGGTGACAAATTCAGGTGACGTTTCCAAATGGCTGGCCGTTTTGTTGATACTTAAATAGTTGACATGCTTTGTAAATGGCTTTGGGGGCATGCGGGAAACAAGGAAACTAGAATACAATCAGTCAATTGTAAAAGGTTACATAATTGTTATTACAACTGGTTACAGCTATGTGGTGCAAGTTCAGTGAATGGTAGGAGAGAGACACCAACGTCCATGACATCCCGCCAGACACAGACTGGTTTTCCACTGTGCGAACGATGCTGCTTGGGGACAATATGCAACATGAACATGTGTGGCCAAGCTCCAAGTACGGTTGTTGTTTGAGTTCTTCATGGCACAAGGTGCACTCTTGTCAAAACCTGCGTCGACTCTCGTAGTTCATTGGTCTAAGCAAAAACTTCTTTAAGCAGCTTATCGTTAATCTATCTTTGACCAAGGTAGGCCAAACACAAAAAGAATGTTTACTTAAAAGTTGGAAAATTATTTTTTAAAAGTGCTCAATTAAATGTAATCCATTTAGACGGAATTCCATAACAGTTTTGTATACTGTATTACAGTTTTTGAAGATTTGTTATTCACTTGCTATTGCATTTATGATGGTGCTTCGATTTCAGTGGGCAGTACAATGTTTGTATATGAAAGTAAATCCATGAAACAATGCAAATAAAGTTAATGAACATTTTTGGAGATTTAATCACTTGTTCATCTTGTAGACATTTCGGTTAGCGGTGGTCCCACTTGTTACTCCTGCTCAAACCATACCACACAGGATCCCTGCACGGACATACAACACTGCCCGGCTGGACAGGTACTCGGACGGTTTAATTGTTTATAAGAAGCAATCTCCATGAGCTTCTTCGCAAAGTAACAAAAGTAGCTGCCGGCAATAGGTTTATCTCATAGAAGGAAGAGTGCATAAACATAAGTAATCCTGGTTGTATCCACGTGGTATACAGAGCAATATAAATCCGTTTAAATTGGTGCTTTGCTCAACTGCATTATTGTTCGTGTAGATTATAGTCTGCTTAAATCCGGTACTTTATATTAAAGTAACAAAAGTGCTAAAACATCTTAAAACACACGAAATGTTCCGTTGATCGACACTTGAGGTTACACGATTTAAATTAAAGGCGTATATTATGATTTTTAGGTTTGCCAACTTGTCCCCAAAATCTCCATTGCAACCCATACATATCACTTCGAGTCGTCCTGTGCTTTGCATGCGGTAAGTATGCTTTCATATTTACCATGACCATTTTCGCTAACATCTTCTTGCAGTCTTCGTATCTTTTGTAAATTATCGAAATGTCCCAAATAAGACAACGAAAAAACGGCAGTCTTCTTAGGAGTGTGTGTATACTACGTGATGAATTACGTCATAAATGCTACGTCGGAAGACAATGTTCTGCTTTAAACGAAGACTTAAAACATGTTTATCTTTACTTTTTATTCACCATGTTAAATTCAACATGATACAGTTTTCGCCGCTTACATAGCCCATCCTTCGGTTTTTTACTACAGTTTGATTCAGGATTTAGTTTCTAAAAACACTTGGTCAAACCTATTCGATAAAAGGGACACTGTTAAAACATGATTTTGGAAACAGGTGTAACGAAGTGTTTGAGGAAAGTAATCACCTCATCAAACTCCGGTAATTAAACGAAGGTGCGGCTCTTTAAGCGATAAAGACTTTGTTTAATTTGAAATGGTGAAGAAAAAGAAAAGTTACCCTTGTTTTAAGTCATCATTTGAAGCAAAAAGTGTAATTCCGATGTAGCATTTGTGACGTACTTTTTCACGAGGTATACACACACTTCGGTTCGCTGTTAAATATTTCGTCCAAGCTTAACCAAATATGTATTTTATCCTTTAACACGGACTCATTGTAATATATTTATATACATAAACTATACATGGTTCTCTAAAAACAATACAATTTGCAACACCAAATTACATCAACATACTTACATGTGTATGGAACAGAGTGTGCTCGCAGTCCTCACACCACTGCCTAACGTCAGTAGTCATTCTTTTTGCTATTACAAATAACTATAGATATTGTGACCAACATGCAAACGTGAATTACATGCAAACATAAATTGACTCAGCTGCGATTCTAAATACTCATATGGGCATATAGAGACTGCACCAAATGCAAAATACAAAGCAAACGACTTTACCCTTCAAATGACCAAAAAACTAAAGGTGATCCCCTACGAGGAAACATTCAAATATATATTGGCATAGTACCTCAATATTACAAAATACATATTATAATGTTGTAACTCCTTGGCGCATTATCTCCTGTTCCATAACACATGTAATTATTTTGTCAATTTTGGGCGCATTTCCCCTGTTCCATAACACATGTAATTATTTTGTAAATTCCTGACGCATTTACACCTTTTCAATTACACATGTAATTATGTTGTAACTCCCTGGCATATTTCCCTCGTTATAATTTAACAAACATCGTGTGGATGTTTTTTTCCTTTAGCATTCCCCCTGATATGTAACAAATGCAATTTTTCAAATATGTTGTAACTCTTTGATGCATTCCTCTTATTATTATTTAACACATGTAGTTTGGTTATATTTCCTAATAGCTTTTCCCCCTGTTAAATAGTATCTGTAATTTGGTTGTTGCACTTAGTTGCATTTTGTTTACCAACAACAGCAAATTACAAGTCTCACTTGACCTGCCTTAATACAGGACTGTCAAGCTAAAGTAGCCGCCTTAACGCAAGGAATACTGGGCAGAAAAAGAGGTAATTAAATATCAGCACTATTTAGATTTGCTTGTATGGCTGCTAGATAAAACAACATCCTTTATCATTTCTACCGATTGATACACAAAGGTAAATGTAGATAAATATACTTTAGTGAGTGTCCCGCGCTTTATTCCAGACATGCCTTGTTCTATGCGATGTTGTAACACAACCCTGTGTAACCAGTTATCATGCGGGCAAGTGACAACACCAGGTATGAGCAATCTTACGATCACTTATCACGTCGATATTTAACTAAATATTTGTAATCGAGTTGACATACTTATACAAGTACATTTAAAATTTAATACTTTGGAAATTGACCTTTAGTTTTGATATTTGACATCAAATATGAAAATCATGATGGATAGGAACTCGCTCATGTTTTGTAAAATGCACTTTTAATGAAATAATGTTTGTAAAAACTAAGATACTGACAGGTGGAATCCTTAAAGAAATGTTGAAAAATGCTCAAATATTGTCTTTCAAGTGAACGGTTTTGAAAAGCGTTAGTAACGCGATTTAACAAAACACCAAAAGAGTAAATTATCCATCGTACAAGTGTCCCTCCGTGCGAGCGGTTTAATGGCATTTTCTATTTGTTCTTTACTGTATAGGTGGGGGAAAGCTTTCCATTACAGTCAGTTTTTTTTACTTTAATCGTATTGTTTTTTCTGAAATAACGGTATCAAAGAGTACAATCAATACAATAGAAGTGCTTTCCTGTCCATTGCCGGGAAAAAATGTTGGCACTAAACATTGTCATGACACTACACCCTGCCACACTGTCAGTTAAAAAAAACTTTGCAAAGACTGAATTAATGGGCTGATGACCCTGCATATATTTGCATGTTTTGCACAGTCCAATAGATCACTTGGTAGAGCAATTCTCCTAGGGTTCTTCTTTGCAAACATTGCCAGTCTTAATGTTTGCGTACCAGTAGCGTTGACTGAAAACACTGTTGTTATGTTCTTTATTATATGTACCTCTGATGAGCGGTATATTCAAAATGCGCTGGGACTGATTTCTTCTTTCCAAAAGCCTATTTAGTAATTTTTCTATTTAATTATGATACTAACCATGCAAGGAAACTGTTAGAGGCTTGATATAGCTGAGGCATCGTGTGACCACAACCAGTATGCAGATGAACTGGAACGAGGTGACTACAAAGAGGAACCCAGATATCACTGCGCATGTAGTGGCCATTTTATCGCCAGACATAATCCTGGGACATCGCTTCAACAATATCTGGGAGAGAATCGATGAAAATCTCCAGCGCATCTTGTCTCTATACCTCTATGTGCGAAAAAGCTCCTGTAAAATTTACACATATTTAATTAAATATATTTCAAAATACTACAAAAATATACAAAGTGATGCTTATTAGATTATAACAGATATGGTTATATGCAAGCATTGCTTTGCTGCAAAAGCAGCTTTATGCCATGAATTTCCTTTGCAAAGTATAATTGTATACCTCTTTCATTAGGTGTGCACATATTTTATTTTCATATCCATCGGGTAATTTGCATGGATCGTTTTGGTAGTATGATTCTGATGATCACTGGCAAAATGTTCTTTCAACACCAAATCTCTAGCTTCAGCTCTAAATTCCAATAGAGCCTAAAAGTTTACGCAGTTGCTCTCAGCCTCATTTAGGTACTAAAAATCATCACGAATACCATGCAATGCAATATTATGGAGGGCACAAACTAACACTGTCTTAGCTACAGACTGTAGGCGGTAGCACTTGAACTTTTTCCTCTTCTCTAGCCATCAGGGTGTATCCACATGCTTGGCGACTGTCATTTTGTTCTACATAGAGGCTGTAAACAGTTCAGCACGAGCCTTACTGTACATATGTGCCTGATGCACATTTCCACCATCTTTCTGGTTTCTTTTAGCGTCTGTGAAATGCCCGGTAAACACTTCCAATGCCAATATCCCATTTTGGAATTGTTAAGATGCTAACTGACCACGCCGTTTGTTTGCTCCCGGAAACACTACACAGTGTACGCAGTAGTCAGCATCTTCGGAAATTCTATATTCAAGTCCTAGGAATTTTATAAGCCAAGCCCTCTAAAATGACCGTTTCAGTTGACCACTTTGTGTTTCACTGTCTGTCAAGGAGTCCTGTCCCTTAATGCACGAGCTGACATGTTTGATATCAGCCTCTGTCAATGAGCTGGGAAAAATAGAAAACATTCTTAAAACTGTTTGTACGTAAAATACTAGAATAAAACATTTTGTCATAACATGTGTCTTTCTTTGTGACAAAAAGAATATAAACATTTTGTTTGACGCTTGTTTGTCTATCCTCAATGTCTTAAACAATATTAAATAAAAATTGTATGTGTAAAACACTGATTATGACTAGTAATCATATTATATTTGTCGTGTCTCACATTCAAACTTATGACGTTATCGTTCCATATAATGAATAATTGAATTCATTTTTTGATAATGTAATAAGGAATACGTTTGTGTTCAATTTACTTGATAAATGTGTTGAATCTTGAAACTTGAATCTGTTTGGACTACTACTGACTCCTAAGGTAAAATGCCGTGTAATCAATATTAGTTTCGACCACTCAATTAACAAGTGGCATGCAATAGAAGTAGTTTATTCGGTCTTGCAATAACTATAATGGTGTGAGAATCTGAAAACAACAACACAGAAAATAAGTGTTCTTTCAATTTCAAACGCGCTGTAAAATTACTGATATTGCAATTTGACTCCATGTTGTACATTTATGAAGGAAGATATTACAAACCCCCCAAAATGTGTTTGACTCAAACATGTGAAGGTAAATGATTTATACAACGTCTCAAACTACAACTTCTTAAAGATCGCATTATGCCTCTTCGTTTTATCTTTGAAATCGAAAGAAATATTTTAAATATTTGTTCGCTTGCTCGCACCATTCTTTCCCCTGAAAATCGGTAGAACAGAATATTAATTTGGTGTGACCTCATATAGAATATTGATCTTAACGTAGTGGTTCACTTTATCATCTGTCACTGTATAATGCTAACTCGCCCGTTTCGAGTAATACTGAAAACTGTTCTATAGGCTTTAAAACGTTGAAATTAGGAAGGATGTGTGTTTTTCCAACACATCACCTAGCTGTATAATGAGGTGGTAGATTTTTTTCCCTTATTATAAGATGTTATGTTCACTTCAGTTGCTGATCCCTGCTCATCCAATCCCTGTCAGAGAGGCACATGCACCAGTTTGAATGGGGACTTTGAATGCCAGTGTCCATCAGGGTATTCTGGGAAGACGTGTGATATGGGTAACACGTGCTTAGAATTCAAATTTTGCTGAAATGTCTAGACTTTAATTGTTAGATTTTAAGCAACGTAGTCTTTAGTTTACATAATCTTACCTAGTGCCATTTAACCGGGTTTATGTTTAAAGTGTTTGCTACTGAGCTTGTTTCTGTAGCTTTTCGCATAAAAATGTATACAAACTTAACACTTTTCCAAACCTCTGACTGATAATGCAAACTCTGGGCAAGTATGGCTGTTGTCTGCAAAATGGATAAAAAACGGACGGATAGCCTCGGTTGCACTTTGAAGAATAAAAAAACAAGAGGCCCATGAGGGCCTATGCTTTACTGGCATGGCTTTTGTGGTCATTTTCAATCCAGAGCATGCATATATGGGTAATAGGCAAGAAATATATAGTTCACTTTTTGTGTTTGTGTTGGCTGAGAACGTTGCACGTTCAGCATCAGAGGACAGAAAGTGTTGTATAGCAGATTAGTTGCATGAACTATTTTAATATGTGCCAAGTAGAGGTCATCTGAGGAAAAACAATATTTGCTTTCAAAACTGTACTTATGGTCAAAATTTAACTGCTGAAGCTTCAAAATTAAAGAAAGGTGAAAAGGTCTCATTCGATATCATCCGAGGACAACATTGATATTTGTTTGAAAAACAGTACACACGGTACAATTTTGTTACTGAAGTTTCAAAAATAAAAAAGTAGGTGAAGAGGTCACAAACAAGGTCATCGAAGTACAATGTAGATAGTTGTTTACAAAACAGTACACATGGTCAAAATTTCATTGCTGTAGCTTTCAAAATAAGAAAGTAGGTCAAAAGGCTACAGTCAAGGTCATCTGAGGACAACATTGATTCTCGTTTGCAAAACTGTACACATGGTCCAAATTTCATTGTTGTAGCTTTAAAAATAAAAAAGTAGGTCAAAAGGTCAAAGTCAAGGTCATACGACGACAACATTGATACTCATTTTCAGAATCATACTCATGGTCCAAATTTCATTGCTGTAGCTTTTATAAAAAAAGGAGGTCAAAAGGGGTGGGCCCAGCTTTGGCCACAGGGGTATAATTTCAACTGGTTGCTAGATGGTCATCATATGATTCTCAATAACAAATATCAAAGGTAAGAGCCTTTTGGTTTGAAACAAGACTATTTTGAAAATATTTCTTAAATAATAAACTTGTGCCCTGGGGCAGTGCCAGTTTCGACCCCAGGGGCATAATTTGAACAACCATGGTAGCGGACCACTGAATTATGCTTTATTCAAAATAGCTAGGGTCTGTCTAGCTGTTTTAGACAAATAGATTGATTTAAGTATACAAAACATGTGAACCCGGGGGCGTTTCCAGTAATGACCACAGAGGCATAATTTTAACAAACATTCACAAGCAATTCTGTTAAAATGGATGCGCGAACGACTGACACTTCTGATCTTTGGCCCATAGAGCCAAAAATGGCCTTTGGCCAATAAAACTAAAAATCAACCAGCCTCTTTTAACTGTAATTTTGATCTCTTTCAACAAGGGCAATGGAGAGTATGACACAAGACCAACTGCACAACCAAAGAACAGGTTGTCTCCCTTTAATCCTAGACTTTGCTTTACATGTTGACTTGGCTAAAAACAACATTTGTTAATACTTTCGTATTACTACTTTCATATGGGCCATACTCAGGCATGCATGGGCGGTTCTTGGCTGGTTTTCGAAAGGAACCGAGCTCTGATTGATATCTAAATACTGTACAATTTCCATCGAGATACAATCAAATCTGAAGACTGTACCGTGTTCACAAGCAATTGTTTACAGACGCACTGACGCACGGACGCATGGACGCACATACGACGTGCACATTACCATCGCATAAGCTCTTTTGGCCTTTGGCCAGTAGAGCTAAAATCAATGCCTTAATTCAAGTGAATCTGTCGGTTTTAATTACAGGACCGTTGCCTATGGATTGTAAAGACATAATCAATCGACCCCATCTGTTCTCGAATCGAGGTGACGGTGTGTACACAATAATGTTGCCAAGGTCACACACTGTGCTGCGAGTCTTCTGCAACATGACGCACGATTCGGGAGGCTGGACCGTAAGTGTGAGAGTACTTAGTATTTTTACTATGATTAGACCGTTCAAATGTTACTTAAATGGAAATGTACTTTATTGCTGATAATATTTAAGTAAACTAATTTATAACAGAAATAATTCTACTATGTACCAAAGACGATACCAGATCAGTGCATTAATTTATATTTCCAATTTATGAGTCTGGTTGCCATTTCCGTATTGCGAGAAAATAAATTATGTAACGATTATATGCGTTAATACAAAAAACCAATGAACGTAAGTCATAAAGGAACGTTGATATGCGATGCTCGTCGTTTTGCCTAATCCTTAGAACCACTTATCATTTCAGGCATTTCAACGCCGCGTCACGAACAGTCCAGATTTCAACAGAAATCTGGCAGAGTACAAAAAGGGCTTTGGGGACATAAATTCTAATTTCTGGATGGGTGGTGTTTTTTTTTTATTTTGTTATTTATTTTTGCAGATTTTCAGTGTTTGGATGTAGACAACATTTTAATAAATCTGATTGAAAATCATAACATATATTTGCTTAACTAAGATTAAATTTAAATGTTTGAAACAAACTTTGAATTGTTTAATGTTAAGCAGCTAATTTGTTAGAATACGTTTTGCAGACAATTCCGCTTATTTCAGGTTTGGAGTACATGAAGGAAATCGTAGATTTAGGACCTACTGATGAAAAAATCCACAGAGTTGTCGTTGCTGCTAACGATAGCTCCTTCCACGAAGAATGTACCTTTACGTTGCGAATCATGTTTCTGAGTGGTGCTCCGTCGTTTACAATCGAGCGGGAGGATAATGCGACTTATTCATGTAAGGACATTTTGTTGTGTTTATTTATATTCTTTATAACATTGAGAAGCTTAAGCGAAGATTTCTATGGATCTCTAGATAAGGGTTAAAGTTTAAATTCATATATTTTACAACGATTGTAAAACCAGTCATTTCAAAATTATATTAATAACTCACATTGATTTTACGCGAGAGTGTGGTCTTGTGCTATCCATGAAACCGGAGTACCCGGAAGAAACCCATTTGTCTGACTTGGTGACCACAAACCAAAACCACATGCGTACTAGCCGGATTTCGTATCCAGGTTGCCTAGATATGAAGCGAATACGCTTAACGGGACAACCGTATATTTTTATATAGTGGCCTGTTCATAATGGCATGAATGTTGCATTTATACCAAATTACCAGATAATGTAAATACTCTTACAAACTGGGGTGAACAACTTGTATCCGGAATAGCCTCCAAGAAGACACCAATTAAAAACAATCACAACCAAAAACACAACAAATTCATTAACTTAAAATTTCAAGGCCGAAAAGTTTGTTGTCTTTATGACCAGCACTAACTGAATTAAGGATTGCCCATAAAGGCGCAGAGTTTAGCATTGTGACGTATACCAGTATGCATAAAATACCGATTGACCATTTCGTGACGCGAAAAAGCAAAATTGTGAGTAGCAACATTTATATGGGAGTAACAGCATACTACATTGATGTGTAGTTGGTAAACAACTTATAATTAATCTAGCCTGATGGGAAACACCTTTAGAAAGTATTGGTAAGAGAAGGCATTATATTTATCATGCAATTTTGATGTTACTACATTATTTTATCAGAAACAGTAGCGTACAAAGGCATTGTTTATCCCACTAAGGCAATCCCTACCTACAGGTAGCCTTCCAAACCTCTGCCCTGTTACTGCCCTGGCAATTTCAGCACCTACCACTGTGTAAGAACAATAATTGAAAATGTAAGCAGTAACACCTAAACAATACCTGCCAAAAGAAAAACACAAGTAGTTGTATGTGTTCGACAGATGCTATATAAATTTGAACCACTCATAAATAGATATTTCATTTACTTTATTTTTATTCAAAATTTCCAATGATTTTTTTTGGTATTTAAATACCAACAAGGATAAACTGTATTCAATGAAGCATCTTATAATTCTCATTTTTTTCTAATTTCTTTTAAAGCAATAAGGTATTACTTGCACAATGAGCATTTACAAGAGCCGTCCAGGTGCGGATCAGCCTTGTAAATTCTAGGTAGTTTTGGGAGCATCTTATTTCCTTTTGAAGGCTGACTTGCCTGAAGCGGGTTTTCCCATATTTAGTTATTCTAACTGATGGAACATCTACACACTTTTCATATCTGAGATTAAAACTTTATGTCATAATAGCTACAAAGTTTTGAACATATTCTGGTGAGATACAAAACAGACATGTAAGTTTCAATAGCAACATATTTTACTCTGCGCAAATGTAATGTTGGCAATTGAACTATAAGAAGAGGATTTTCGTAAGTTGAGGTGTAATCATTGTATTGAGTAATTGCATTTTGTACTGGAAGATGCACATTGATATCTCACGTATGCCACTTTAAGATGACATTCAAATTATTTTAGTCGTATCATGACATGATATGACATGATTGGCAGTTCTGTATAAGTATATCAATTAGGCTGATGTTCCAATGGTACAATTTAAGTTTCTATTTGCAATCTTTTATACAATATCAGCTTTATATGCATATCAATGAAAGTATTTGACCTACTTGCAGGTCATTTTACAAGTCGAGCGTTTAACGCAATATGGTTGCAACGCCTACTATGTTTATATTGGGCTACAACGTATAAAAAAATATCGACATTCTCTGAAAGTACATGAAAGTGAAATTCATTTAATTTTCAAATGCATTTTAATTTCTATTACTTATTTAATATTTCGATAAATGTTGTCAATACATGAGCATGCTCTTGTGTTGTGGCACAGGTAAGGTTGACTGTCAGAAGGTAGGACAACAATTTTTAATCAAAGTTATGACATTTAAACTACACATACCATTTTACAGGTAAAGGCAGTATAACCCCGGACGAAAATGGACTGGTAGATGCCGCGTATTTTTTCCCACATGTCGCCACATTCGCCACGTACGACCGGGACACTACTGACCGCTGCGCGGCGCATCTAGGGGTAGGATGGTGGTACTATGGTTGTGTCCCGTCTTACGGCTCCTTACCAACCAACACATATAATAGCTCTTACAACTGCGGATCACATTTCTATCCCGGTGAACATTTACCTCCAGAAGATGATGCCAACTGTACCCGATTGAATTTATACTCTGACCGTCCATTGCAAGCATATGATGGTCTTTCAATGACTTACATTGATATGATGATTCGACGGAACAATTAGTTGACAAAGGAAATATATGCAGCCTGAATATTAGCAAAAATCATGCAGTACGCTGCATGTATGGTGAAAAACAAACTTTAATTATATTAGGTCAGTTGATTAACATAGATAATGCTTAAATAAGTGTTATTTTAGGGCACTTGCAGGCTTATCTATTTATTTGTCTGTAGTATTTTTTTCTGTAATCTGTGGATTTTTATTGAAGATCTTTTGGACAACTATAATTCTTTTCGATAACGCTTGTTTTGATGATATGTTTATTGATGAAATTAAAGTAGTACAAGATACGTTAGTATTTATTGTTTATAATAACAGCAACAATATAACAGCAACAAGAAATGATTAACAACGTCAAGGATGTCTTTCCCGCATGTTTTCAGCAAATTTGATTTCATGCGGCTCGACTACATATATGTTCACAATTTAAATAAATCAATAGCTCCGACGGACTCCATTTTGTATCGTTGCTGCTGACGCCGCGTTGAGAAACTCTGGTGTTACCGGCAGGTTTAACCGGAAGATGTCTCATTATGGATTTTTTTGGGCACTGCGCCGATTATGTCAAGTTAAGTTTAGTCATGTTTAGAACCTTTAATGAATATCTCAGGCCACTTTATGCGGCAACATGTGCAACACATTTACACATAACAGTTTTCATATATAAAGTACACTAAAATCAACGTGATATAGCAATGGTAATTGTCGCACACGATATTATTAAAGGAACTTCGTCTCATAATTTCTAACTTGGGGTTTTGCATGATTTGTACGCTTTCATCCTTATCCAATCAAGATAAAAACAATCTTTCTATGCTGAGTAAAGTCTTCTAAGACAAAGCAAATGGCTCCAAATCGGATGTTACAGGCTGTATTTTTATTAAATGAATGCGCTAAATGCGTTGAAAGGCTGTTTGCGTGACAAGCGTGATTTTATCTTTTTTATAATTCTATTCGGAGGAGAAAAAATCGAACCCAAAAACATTTTGCCTGGCCTAAAACTGTTATTGATAATGCGTGCCATAACTTATTAATAGATAATGTAAATTAACTATTTTTGAAGACAATTATCTAGTTTCATAACAGTAACTGATAAACATTATATGTACTAGGATATATGAACATTGCTTTCATCTGGCAAGTTTATCAGATCCGGTTGTCAATACAGAAAAAGGAGTGCTTGTGATAGCGTATCAATATTTAATATTTACACCTCATCTTCCATCCCTTAAATGAACTGCCTTTCGGCAATTGCGTTTATCAATCGATGAACGCAACATCTTCGGATATGTTCGGATCGTAATTCATTGCATAACAATATACATGAAAGCTATTGATCTTGTTATTGGTTGTATTGTGTTCGGACTTCACAATTTACCAAGCCAATTGCGTTCATACCTCGATAATGACACCAACCCCGCAATTCATTCCTTAAATAAAATTTGAATGAAAAGGGGAAACAGGTGCTGACTTTGCATCTCTATTGCCCAAATTGTTAGTTTCTAGTGTAAATATTTGAAAGAAAACAACTGTAGCTTAAAGAAGTCTGGTAATTGGTTGATTGTAGCCGAATAACTTCATGGCCTTAGGGGTATGTACTTCTATCTTTCTATATTATATATACTATTATCTATTCCCATCGGATCCTCGTCAATATCAACTTAAGAGTATTCGGCTTGCTTTCAAATTCACAGTAACGTTGCAATCTTATGAAAGTAAGCCTTATACTTCCAGAAATAATATTTGGAAAACATCCTAAATATTGTAAAAATAATCAGTTACTTAACTTAAAATTAACATCCTAATAAACCATAATGGGTTCGTGTTGCTATGTGTATATAAACCTCCTGACTGTACCTGGTCTCAATATAAATGTGAAAGAGTTAAGTGACGTTTACACTGTTTCCTAAATATTTCAGCAACTAAATAATTACATGACAGTGGTATGTATCCAATTATAATATTTCTCAATATTAGAAGAAATACATAGTGATTTTTAAGCTACCGGTTCAGCTTCAGTATCGCAAATCGAAATCAGGAATCGCAATATCTACTTTTTGAGATAGCATGTTAAAGAAATTAATGGGCAGAATTACACATTTAAATCGGGTATTACGGTTAAAAATATTGCAAACCACTTCATTTAAGGCTACATGTTAAGGCCATACATGTTTTTGTTTGTCAGCGTGGCAATAACCTGCCAACATCCTTTTTTATGGTGAATGGTGGCATCCTATCTATTTTAAGCTTATATTTTCTTATCAGCTAATGTTGTTTTACTATTGATGAAGACGTATTTAACTTTAAAGTTTGCATTGTTCAGTTTAAGGATGAACTCATATTTTAACATTCGCCGTATTTATCTGATAGATATATTCATTTTGACAACAGGTGCGTAACATGAACAATCAATTTACAGTAAATATAAAAACGTCACATACATGCGTATATTTATGAGCTATGATATACACCACCCCCAAGAATGACACCAAATAAGTACCGGAGAACGCTTATTTTCAGTATTAGGTAAAAACAAATAAAACTCCGAAAATAAGCATAAAAGAAACAGAAAATTTGTTAAATTCAGTGTAAGATCGTATTTAATTTCACTCGTGATCATAAAAAAACTACATTTTCACTCATGGCTTCGCTACTCGTGAAAATATGTTTTTCTATGACACTCGTGAAATAAAATACGATCTTACACTGAAATAAACAAATATCCTCTATTTATTTCATGCATATCGGTGAAAGAATAAAAAATGTTGGTGAATGATAACTTGATCATTTCACTCTGGCTCGAGTGAAATGATAACATTTGATCATTCCACTCTGTACAGACAGCTCGTGACTATTTTTCCATCTCTTATAAGATTTGCTTCCCTTGACTTGAAAAATTACATGAATTTAACAAGTTGAATACATGTTTGTTGTCGTATGTGGTGCAGTAATAGACACATTGGCCAAATCGTATAGAAATGTCAAAATCAAATTATGCAATAGTTTTAATAAAACAAACAGTTTTGCTATTAATTATAACTATTAAAAAAGAATAAACTTACCAATATATGTATGAACTATTTCATGGAACATACTGTAAAAAAATACAATTAACCCGCTTGGTAGGTATCGATTGAATATTTACTTGGCCACATGCGCTAGTCATAGAGTTGTTAGATCATTTTCATCCTACAAACTTTAACCGCGTAAATGTATGCACAAGCATTTTGAATTTGACCAATTTCTTTCAATTGTTTACCTTTCTCAGTTCAACAATTCATTTATTTTTTAAAATAATGCTCAGATTGAAACCCAACTAGCCTTACTAGGCCATGGTGTTTTCCGACATCTTGTCGAGAAACTTTTCAGAGTCTGCGCCTATCCTTCCCAAAAGGATTTTCGTGCACATCCTCGACATTTCTCTGGGATTTTCGTAAACACAAAATTTAACGGAAACGTGACATTCAATTTTAAAAGATATGAAACTAATTCGCTGTCTCAACAACAAAACATCATTCGGCTGCACTGAGCCTGAATTCACCACGAAAACATACCGTACGATCCAGAGTCTGAGAGCGACAGTGAATAGATAGACAGACTTCTGTTGCTTTAACTAATACATACATTTATATACTCTATATTTATGACACACATTTATTTTACTTGTGGTCATAGAAAAAAATATTTTCACTCTTTGTCTACGCCACTTGTGAAAATATTTTTCACCACTCGTGAAATAAAATACGATCTTACACTGAATACAACAAATATCCTCTATATCTTTATGGTACTCATATAAAACCGAACAAAAAGCGAAAAATAGCCCAGCGACAATAATACTTTAGACTTCAACCATGCACGTGAATGTTTCAGGTGGCATTGAGACGTGTCTGTCGTGCCCTGCCAGACTTACGAACGTGCCGTGTACCCACGTACTGAAGTGCTCATCGGGCCAGGTAACTTTCGAACAACCCTTACATACAGTAACGAAACTGATTCGTTGATATGAAAACACATACTAAATACTTCTATTGTCATGCTTATAATAAAACTTCGTTGAACATTACTTCAATATTTCATTTTTATGTAACATATATTTTACAACCCCGATGTTTCCTATTATGTGCAGCAATGTTTCGCGCGTATCCTGGCAACGTCTTCAGGTGACCTGCTTCACGAGTACGGCTGTAAAGACTCGCAGGTAGAGAAACACATACCGTTATACTGTAATACTCTTGTATATGTGCTCTTGAGCATAAGCCAATGTTTCACTTAAAATGATTAACACGACTTATGTTCCATTTCTGTATGGCAATTTTAAGTCAGAACTAGAGTAAGACATCGAAAGCAACCTATATTCACCGAATCGTGCGTCATGTCACAGAGGACTCGCACAGACTACGTACTTAAACACTTACGGTCCAGCCTTCCGAATCGTACGTCATGTCACAGGGGACTCACACAGAATAAGTACCCTAACACTTATGGTCCAGCCTCCCGAATCGTGCATCATGTCACAGAGGACTCACACAGACTAGGTACTCTAACATTTACGATCCAGACTTCCGAATCGCGCGTCATGTCGCAGAGGACTCACACTGACTAGGTACTTAAACAATTACGGTCCAGCCTCCCGAATCGTACGTCATGTCACAGAAGACTTGCAGCAAGGTGCGTGACCTTGGCAACATAATTGTGTACACACCGTCACCTCGGTTCGAGAACAGATTGGGGCGATTGATTATGTCTTTACAGTCCATAGGCAACGGTCCTGTAATTACAGACTGGAATTAAGGCATTGATTTTTTATCATTATTCGACAAGTGTTACCGAGTCTATCCCCCCCCCCCCCCGTGTTTTTATCAATTTTGCAGACAACAGACATACTTGCCCAAAGGTTGCATTATCAGTCAGAGGTTATGGAAAGTGTTAATAAGTCTGTATACATATGTGTAACTGCTTGACAAACTCAGTAGTATTAGCAAAAGGGTGAAGGTACATTCGATACCATTTTTATTTTTGTATATGATTATATCACAAACTTGGCTGATACTACCACCTATTGACTAGCCAAGTTTTGCATATTATAAATATCAGTTATCTCGAGTAGTCCATATAGTATGTATATTATTGGGTAAGCTAGCTTGCTAATAATTTAGCGATTAAAGTCTAGACATTTCAGCAAAATTTAAATTCTAAACACGTGTTACCCATATCACACGTCTTCCCAGAATAGCCTGATGGACAGTGGCATTCAAAGTCCCCATTCGAACTGGTGCACGTGCCTCGCTGACAGGGATTGGATGAGCAGGGATCAGCAACTGAAGTGAACGTAACATCTTTAAAAAAGAGGAAAAACCTTCCACCTCATTATACAGCTTGGTGATGTGTTGGAAAAACCACACGTCGTTTTCAACGTTTTAAGAGTTATCGAGCCAATAGAACAGTTTTCAGTTGATATCAAATATGTATTACTCGAAACGGACGAGCTACCATTATACAGTGACAGTTGATAAAAGAAATCACTACGTTAAGATCTATATCCTGTATGAGGTCACACCAAATTAATATTCTGTTCTACCGATTTTCAGGGGAAAGAATGGTGCGAGCAAGCGAACAAATATTTAAGATATTTCTTTCGATTTCAAAGATAAAACGAAGAGGCCTAATGCGATCTTTAAAAAACGCATTCTAACGAAGAGTGAAAAGTTGTATAAATTATTTACTTTCACATGTTTGAGTCAAACACATTTTGCAGGTTTTGTAAGCATTATATCATTCTTCATACATGTACAGCATGGAGTCAATTTTACAGCGCGTTTGAAATTGAAAGAACACTTATTTCTGTGTTGTTGAATGTCACACCATTATAGTTAATACATTGTTACACATTCAAAGAAGTTATCATAAGGGAAGTATAAATGCTAGTACACCAGCAGACTACGGGAAAGACACAGGGCACGAAGACATGTAATCTGAACATTATTACAACACCGAATAAACTACTTCTATAGCATGCCACTTGTTAACACTTGTTAATTGAGTGGTCGAAAACTAATGATGATTACACGGCATTTTACCTCAGCAGTCAGTAGTAGTCCATACAAAGTTCAAGTTTCAAGATCCAACACATTTATCAAGTAATTTGAAAACAAACGTATTTCTCTCGGCTGATGTCGAACATGTCAGCTCGTACATTAAGCGACAGGGCTCCTTGACAGACAGTGAAACACAAAGTGGTCAACTGAAACGGTCATTTAAGAGGCGTTGGCTCTCAAAATTCCTAGGACTTGAATATAGAATTTCTGTAGAAAGATGCTGACTACTGCGTACACTGTGTAGTGTTTCCGGGAGCAAACAAACGACGTGGTCAGTTAGCATCTGAACCATTCCGGAATTGGATACTGGCATTGGAAGTGTTCACCGGGCATTTCACAGACGCTAAAAGAAACCAGAAAGATGGAGGAAATGTGCATCAGGCACAACAGCTGAACTGTTTACAGCCTCTATGTCGAACAAAACGACAGTCGCCAAGCATGTGGATACCACCCTGAAGGCTAGAGAAGAGGAAAAAGTTGAAGTGCTACAGCATACAGTCTGTAGCTAAGACAGTGTTATTTTTGTGCACTCCATAGTATCGCATTGCGTGGAATTCGTGATGATTCTAAGTACATAAATGAGGCTGTCAGCAACTGCGTAAACTTTCAGGCTCTATTGGAATTTAGAGCTGGAGCTAGAGATTTGGTATTGAAAGAACATATTGCTACTGCTCATAAGAATCATACTACAAAAAATGATATATGCAAAATACTCGATGCATATGAAAATAAAATATATGCACACCTAATGAAAGAGGTATACATGTATACTTTGCAAAGAAAAACCAAGGCATAAAGCTGCTATTGAAGCAAAGCAATGGTTGCATATTAATATATCTGTTGTAATCTAACTAGCAACACTTTTTGTATATTTTTGTAGTATTTTGAAATATATTTTATTAAATATGTGTAAATTTTACAGGAGAGACAAGATGCGCTGGAGATTTTCATCGATTCTCTCCCAGATATTGTTGAAGCGATGTCCCAGGATTATGTCTGGTGAGAAGAGTGCCACTACATCCACAGTGATATCTGGGTTCCTCTTTGCAGTCACCTCGTTCCAGTTCATCTGCATACTGGTTGTGGTCACACGATGCCTCAGCTATATCAAGCCTCTAACAGTTTCCTTGCATGGTTAGTATCATAATTAAATAGCAAAATTACTAAATAGGCTTTTTGAAAGAAGAAATCAGCGCCAGCGCATTTTTAATATATCGCTCATCAGGGGTACATATAATAAAGAACATAACAACAGTGTTTTCAGTCAACGCAAACACACAAAAGACGTCACTTACAAAAGCAATAACTGTCGAGTACTGGTTGAAAACAATAAAATATTAATAGATATTAAACGATAGATCATACAATAATAGAAAGATTTTAAAGTGTTCAATTAAATCCAACTATGAAAATGTTTATGATGTTTCAGGCAGGGAAGTTGATGTTGACAAGGTTATGTCCGATGTCAAGGTTGTCACCGACACCCTTCAGGACGTACGCTCTCCACATCGACGACTACCGCAGGGATTGCGGAAACACTGGGGGTTGAACCTTTAAAGCCCAGAACATATGGACGCTAAACCAAGATGGCAAATGCGGAGGCATCCACACCATAGGAATGATACCGGAGAAACCTCACTGCTGATTTCATTGACACTCTGCTACTGCAAATGAGCGAACGATTTGGTAACTTCAGAGGAAAGCTGCCGTGGGCCTTACCCTGATCCCCAAGCATATGTTTGCCAATCCGGCAAATGCTGCTGACTTGGACTGGTTCCAGGAAGACATGCATTCACCACAGTCTCTGGGTTCAGAACTGCATGGCTGGAAACATAAGTGGAAAAATGTGGAATTTCCTACTGAAACTCTACAAGAAAGTCTGAAAATGTACCCCAACACCCACACAGTGCTAACAGTTTGTAGTGTGTTTCCAGTGACCTCCTGTGAATGTGAAAGAAGTGTAAGTGCACTGACTTTAGTGAAGTCATAATTGAGGGCCACATGGGGCAAGATAAATTTCCTCAATGTGCCTCTTGAGTATTCACAGAGATGGTAAGATCGACATTGCCAAGGTAATGGCACTGTTTGCAAAGAAGAACCCTAGGGGAATTGCTCTACCAAGTGCTCTATTGGACAGTGTTCAAACCAAAACATGCAAAAATATGCAGGGTCATCAGCCCTTTTATTATTAACTGCAAGTGTGGCAGAGTGTAGTGTCATGACAATGTCCTATTCCGAATTGGTGAAGTTGCGCCTCAAGTTATTGACTTCCGTTTCCACAGGATGGTGAAATTTGCCGGTTCATTTGAAGATTTACCACTTCCAAACAGCTTATTTATTTTTTTACAAAAAGACATTAATAATTTTGTTCAAAATAGTGAAATCATATTTTAACATCTATTTTGATGACTTTTCAAAAATACATTACGAACAAAATAGTCAGTTCGACAAATTTCAAGGGGCGGGCGCAAAAAAGTTCTTGTTTGCATTTCGAAAAAAATGATAAGGTAAACCCGACGCACAACTTATCAGTTTGTTCTTGCGTTATATGTTTTTACCAGATGTAATATAGAGATAGAGACCTTGTATTTCCAACGAAACAATATTCTTTAATTTTACAAGGGAAAATTACTCTCACATTTGAAAGGACATTACTGTGACTTCACTATCATTTAAAGGGGCTTTATGTTTATGGCCAACATTTTTTCCCGGCAATGCACTGGAAAGCACTTCTATTGTATTGATTTTACTCATTGATACCGTTATTGCAGAAAATCAATACAATAAAAGTACTGACTGTAATTGGCAGCTAACCCACGCCTATACCGTAAAGAACAAATAGAAAATGCCATTAAACCGCTCGCACAGAAGGACTCCTAAACGATGGTTAA